>NC_134149.1:30303030-30606060 GCF_033958435.1 Carettochelys insculpta
GAGTGTGTATTCAGGATCCTAAAGAGCCATTTCAGGTGCCTCCTGATGCACCTGGAGCTTGGGCTGCAAAATGTGTCTGCCATCGTGGGAACATGCTGCACTCCACAATGTTGTGGAGAGAAAGAATGAGCTGTTTGTGCAGGGGTGGGCTGTTGCCAGGCACACAGAGACAGTGTGTGGATCAGAGAGGCCCTTTGTGAGGCCTTCGTTCAGGGGCCCCCAATGACCTTCCCCTAGGCATCCCCCACCATAACACCCCGCACAAACACCACACACCACTCCCCCACCATTTACGAGGGACATGGGGGTGGTGAAGAAATAAACAGTTTACTTTAACGTGGAAATGTCGTGAGATTAGAACTGTGAATGTAACTATATTCTAGAATGGGGGTAAGTATGTACAGTGGTGGGGGCCTTGAACAGGGGCTGGGGGCATCTAAACTTGGATGAGCAGCATGGGACAGGGCCTGGGGGGCCTCAGTCCTCTGAGGGAGAGGAGGGCCATGAGCTGCAGCAGCCATGGGAGACCCTAATTCCCTGGATTCAGGGTCCTCATTGGGGCTGGGATGGAGCCAGGACCACAGGGAGGTAAGGGTGTGGGAGGGGTGCAGTGGGCTTGGGCTCAGCAGGGAGCACGGGGGGACGGGTAGGCACCCCCGTGGCCATGAGACACTGGGCAAGTTACCGCATGGGAGAAGGAGAGAGGTTGGGTGGGAGCAGGGCAGTGAGGCCAGGGCAGCTGGGAGGAGCAGTGGGAGGAGATGCCAGGGGACAGTGAGAGGGCAGCAAGAAAGGCAGTGGGAGGAGTCTCGGGAGGCTGGGGCAGCTGGTCAGTGACAGCCTGAGTGAGGGTGCACAGAGTCTCTGCCACGTCAGCCCGCTCCAGTGCTAGCCATTCATGGAGGATGCCATTTTGCTCACGGAGGGTGGCCATGTAGGTGGTGGCCTCCTTGTCCCATCCACAGTAACGTGGCCTCCAGGCATGGTCCCCTGGGCACTGGTGGTGGGGGTGCCACAGCCCTCTCCACATCTGCTGGTGGAGCCCTCGGATGGCAGAGCTGTCAGGATGAAAAGGGAAAGAGACACAACCCGTCAGTCCTGCAGCCCAGCCCAGAGGGCCGTGCGCCTCCACCCCTCATGGGCAGCTCCTCCCACCCCCTTGTTTGATGGTCCGTCAGCCCTGGGGGATCCCAAGTGTTGAGAGGTCCCCGCATGGATGGGTCATGCGCCAGGCATGGTCCAGGTCCCCCACCCGGGTGTGCAGCTGGTGGTGCTGTCCATGAGAGCGGGTGCTGAGTGTCATGAGTGGCCATCTCTGCAGGCTGGGAAGTATGGCCATTCGGGGTGTGACCAGACTGGGGCCAGCAGCTGTGTGGACAATCCACTGCAAAGGATTTCCCCTCCCCGTAGTCCGGGCTGTGCAATGCAATGGGTACCTACCGGACAGGCCATCGAAAAATTCAGGGGAGACCCCGGTTGAAGGTGCCAGGCTGGATGACCCTGATAGGATGGCAATGATAAGTGTCCCATTGGTGGATCCCTCCTCATCTGAGGCTCAGTCCATCTTGGTGGCAGGAGGGGTGATCCAGGTGGAGGGGCGGGGCAGCTCCTGTGCCTTCAGCTGGGGCTCCGGCTTGGGCTCACCGGTGTCCAGCACCATGGCGGGGGCAGTGTGGCCTTCACCCTAAGAAGGCTATCCAGCTCTTTATAGTGTGGGCAGCTGGTGGGTGCAGCCCCTGAGCAGCCAGTCACATCTCTGGCCTGCATGTAGGCTTACCACAGCTCCTTCACCTTAGACCTCACTTGGTCTGGATTGCAGGGGGGATAACCCCGGGTCGCCAGGCTGGAAGCCAGTCAGATGAAGGCATGGGCATTCTGGCCCCTGCCAATGGTCTCGAGCAAGACCTCCTTGTGCCCCTGGAGACTGAGAAGGTTTCAGAGCTCTGGTTCCAACTACGACAGAGCCCACTTTTTGGTGCCCTGTCCAGGCTCCTGTGAGCCCTCAGCTGGCTTGGTGGGGCGGGACTCGTGGGCACAGGGCTCCTGGCTGCTGGTCATTGCAGTGGTGAGGTGGCTTTGTCTGCTCTGGGGGGGTGCTCTGAGGTCATACTGCTGGGCACTTTGTGTCCTTGTTGCTGCCAGCACCCTTTCAGCTTCCTGCCATGGGTTTCCCTGGGTCTTTAAACATGGCCAGAGGCAGGGAACATAGAGTTGTGCTATTGCTGGCCAGGACATCTCCATGTCCCAGCTGGCCAGCACCATGGAGGACTCCTCTTTCAAAAGAGTGGCTCATGGAGCGTCTACACACATCTTCTTTCCAAAGATTCTTTCAAAAGAAGGCAACCTTTCTGATCTGGGAGCAGAAGAGTGCTTTCAAAAGAAGCACATGTTCTTTCAATTTACTTTTGAAAGAAAGCATTTTGTCTATAGACACTGTACAGGATGTTTTAAAAGATACCTGTCTTTTGAAAAAGCTTTTGAAAGATCTTGCTAGTGTAGACACAGCCTAGGAGAATCTTCTTCTTCCTAAACTTTCCTATAAAGTATTGAAGTAATTCTTGTGCTCATTTTATATCTTGATTCAGTTACTGAGTATAGTTTGAAAAGGCAGATGACTTAAACCTTTCATTTATTAATTGAAATTCAGTTGTAACATTAATTTATATTGTGCTATATTTGATTAGTACAGAGAAATTAGAAGCAAATTAATTGGTGACATATTTGTTTTCTTCTTTTAACAAATCCATTAATCCTTCCATATTCAAAGCAGCCAGAGAGCAGTTGGAGATGCAGACCCAAGAAATGCCTTAATGTAAATTATATGTGTAACTATACATCTCATTAAGAAGTATCATCTCTCTTTGAGCTGGTCTACACTCACTTTTTATAGCAGTTTAGCTATACCAGTTTAGAACACCATACAGTTAAATTGGTGCAACCCCCATAGGCTATGTCTACACTACAGCAATCTTTCCAAAGAACTTCTTCTGACAGATCTCTTCTGAAAAAAACTTCTTTTGAAAAAGCACATCCATACACAAAAAAGCAGATTTAAAAAAAAATGATCAGCTCTTTTGATAGAGTGTCCAAACAGCCCCTGCTCTTTGGAAAGAACGGCTCAGAGATTGAAAACTCTGGCTCCATGAGGACTTCTCTTCTGAAAAAAGGGACTGTGGGGTGTCCACGCACTTCTTTTCTGAAACAGCAACGAAGGGTCCTGTGGCACCTTATAGACTAACAGAAAAGTTTTGAGCATGAGCTTTCGTGAGCACAGACTCACTTCAGTGCTCACAAAAGCTCATGCTCAAAACTTTTCTGTTAGTCTATAAGGTGCCACAGGACCCTTCCTTGCTGTTACAGATCCAGACTAACATGGCTACCCCTCCGATTCTTTTCTGAAAGAATCTTTTGGGAAAAGGTATCCTTCCTCATCTGGGAGAGGAAAAGAGCTGTCAGAAAAAGAGCTGTGTTTTCTCAATTTCAGATCAAAAGAGCACATTTTGTGTGTAGACACTCCATGGGTTCTTTCAGAAAGGGCCCATTTTTTTTAAAGAACTTGCTAGTGTAGATGTGGCCATAGAGTGTATCCGGTAACACCTGATAAAGGAGTTTTACTGGGACATTCATTGTTCACCTGCTTCTGAATTTACACAAATTATTAGAAATTATGATCATATGAAGCTCTGTGTATTTGTGTATTTGTGTGTAGTTCACTCACACTAAGAACATAAGAGCATAGGAATGGCCCTACTGCGTAGACTCTTACAATATACTGTTTATTAATCTTACTAATTAAATTGTAAAAGTTTTCAGAGTTCATTTTTAAAGAACTTTCACTCATTCATCTGTGTTTTGAAATATATTAATGGCATGAATATTTTAGAACTCCCGTATTTGTTAGTTGGTATCATAAGAATAAATTATTTTATTGCTTTCTTAACTGATGAGAAAACGTCTTCCACCTCAGGGAAGCTTGGTTTAAGTTCTTCATAAACAAAACATTTTACAGAAGATTTTCTTTTTTTATCCATGGATCACTTACTTCTGGCATATAAATATTTATATAAACCCTATGGTTATTTTCTGTGCAGCAAAGTATGCTAAAATGAGTTGCCTCCTTTTCCTTAAAATCCCCAGTCAGTTCATTTGAAATGCAAATATTATAGAGCATGCCCTATGCTAAAGAAAGTAGAATTTCTCAATCCTAAACACACTGGGTGCGTCTACACTACAAACTTACTTTGAAGTTAACTTTAAAGTAAGGGAGGCTAGCTTCGAAGTCGCTACTCCGTTCCCGGGAATGGAGTAGTGGAAAGTTTAACTTTAAAGTTAAGTGTGTGTAGATGCTCTGTACTCCTTATTTCGAAGTAAGGGATCCATCAAAGAGGTGGTCCCCTCAGAGGATGGAAACAATCTGGCACGCCTGAGCAGGGCTCTATGGTCCCTGCCAGCTTCCTTAAAGGAAGCAGCTCCCTGGCAACCCGTGGCAGGAAGCTGACACTGTGCCACAAGCAGGGGCAGCATGAGCTCTCCCTCAGATTGCCCCTACTCGAAGCTTCAGCCAGCCTCCACACCCTCTGGCCACCATGGTAGCACACCATGACCCCCCTGCCCAACTGGGGGCCTTGGAGGAGAGGTCCGAGGGCTCACAGGGCCCAGGCAAGAGCTGTGCTGGGGGGAACCTCCCGGTCTGAGGCAGAGCTGAAGGACCTCCTCGCTCTGTAGGGAGAGGAGGGGGTCCTTCGGCAAACTGGTGCCCGCCTGCCCAATGCCAAGGCCTTCAACCAGCTGGCCAGTGGCCTCACCACCTAAGGCCACCATGACCACGCCAGCAGCAGCATCAGGATAAAGGTGAAGTAGCTGAAGCAGGCATACTGCAAAGCTTGTGATGCTGCCAGCTGGTCGGGGGCACAGCCTGTGCACTGCCCCCACTATAAAGAGCTGCACAGGTTCCTGGGGCTGAGGGAGGTGGCCACCCTGGAGGACCTCATCGACACAGCCGGTCTCCCCTGCGAACAGTGGCAAGGAGGTGGACCCCACTGGCACCCCCCCCCCGCACCGTACAGAGACCAGCCCACTGAGGACAATGACGAGAGCTCCAGCAATGGGACCCTCATCATCGCCCTCCTCTCCAGAACACCCAGCTGGGCATTGTTGAGCCAAGCCTGGCCCACGCAGTTCATATGTAGGGGGTGAGCAGGACGTCATGAGGGCTGGGGATGGGGGCCCCCCAGAACAGCCCCACAGCCCACATGCCTGTGGACAGGGAAGGGAACACAGGACAACCCTCGCCAAAGCAGGAATCTCTGGGCACCCAGGATCCCATGGGGCTCACTGGCCATTGGGCCGCAGGGAACCAGGGCAGGGGGCAAAGGAGCGGGAGGTCCAGCCCCCCCAGGGTTGGGATCCAGCACTCACAGGCCGTTCCCCTGTCCCCTTCTGTCTCCACAGGTCCCTCACTAGTCAGCCACCACAGCACATTGGAGCGGGCCACAGTCTCAGGGGGCCGGGAGGCTGCCCCATTGCCCCAACCCACATCCCCCCACAGCCGCTGCTGGGCCTCCTGGAGATGGCGCTGGGGGGATGAGGAAGCAGCTGGCAACCAGGTGGTTGTGTGGGAGATGACTGGGGTGCTCTGAGACTGGCTGGTGATGGAGCAGGAAGTGTGGGTGAGGCTGGCTGGCAGCATGTACGCCATGGCCCAGGCCTTGGCTGCCCATCTTGCCCAGCCTCCCACCTCCTCACCAGCCCAGCCTGCAGCCATCCCTCCCACAGCTGTCCCTCCCGCAGCTGCCCATTGTATGGTGGACTTGGCAGCAGCCAAGAGCTTTGAGGTAGCTCGGTGGCTGCTGACCGAGGCAGGCGCAGCTGGCTCAGCCCCAGTGGCCCCCCCTACACACCCTGCAGAGGCCAAGTCCATGGCACCCGCACCCCAGCCCTACCTACCATTGGTCCTGGCCCTGTCACAGCCCCACAGGGGGCCCCAGACCCAGGGCAATAGGTGCAGATGTGGCCGACGTGTCTCCTGACACCCCGCACCTCTGGGTGACTAACCCTTGTCCCATCCCAGTCCCCCTCACAGTTCAGTCCCCCCACCTAGGCCCCCTCCTCTCCCCCTCTGCACACCAAATAGGTTATGATGTTCTGTTGTGTTTTGTGAAATACTTTATTCCTCACAGTAAAGTTCATTGTTCCCACTCTAATCCCAAGTCCCTGGTCCTTGGTGAGAGAGTGGTGAGGCGAGAAGCGTGAGGGGTGTGGGGGTGGGGTGGCATGTGGTGTGGAGTATGGCTGTGGGGATCAGGGCAGGCCCTGCATGAAGGCCTGGCACAGGGCCTCCCGGACCCTGACCCCATCCCTTTGTGCCTCGTGGCACGGGGCAGCAGGGGCCTACTCATAGCCAGCCCCCAAGTCCATGGCCCACACCTGGATAAAGGGCTCCCAGCAGCCCTCCAAAAGGTTGTGGAGGTCACAGCAGGCAGCGATCACTGAGGGGACATTCGGGAGGCTGACATCCAGCCTGGTGAGGAGGCTGCGAAATCTCCCCTTCAGCCTGCCAAATGCCCACTGTACTGTGCCCCTGCCATGGTTGAGGCAATCATTAAAGGTGTCCTGGGCCAGCATGGCATGGCCAGTATAGGGCTGCTTAAGCCTTGGGTGCAGTGGGTACGTGGCATCGGCCATGATGCAGGGGGGCATCGTGATGTCCCCGAATGGGAGCTCCCACAGGGGGACATACGTGCCCACGTGCATTCGGTGTCCCAGCCACAAATTCCAGAACACCCAGGTGTCATGGGCCCTGCCCAACCACCCCCCCCACACATGTCCAGGAAACGGCCCCTCGTGTCCACCAGGACCTGGAGCACTACCAAATGGCACCCCTTCCTGTTCATGTAGGAATCCCCGCTGTGGTCCGCAGCCCGGCTCTCCATGTGCATCCCCTCCCGGCCTCCAAAACAATTGGGGAACCCCAGGTCTGTGAAACCAGTAAGGGTAGCATCCAGGTGCCCCAGGGTCATGACATATCACAGGAGCATGGTGTTGATGGCTTGAATGACGGAAGGAGGAGATGTCCACAAACACTTGACTGGGAGGCCCCTCTGCCCCTGCCAACTCCCCATCTGCCCAGGATGCTGCCCTGCCCCCTCCCCGTCTTACCTGGAGGCCCCCTTCCCCTTTCCCAGTCACTCCCTCCCCAGGGTGGGTCCATGCTGGGGGCCAGATATACCTCGAGCATCACTGCTCTGATGGTGGCCTTGCCAACTCCAAATTGGTGGCCGACAGATCTGTGGCTGTGTGTCCCAGTGCTGGAGGTCCTCAAATGTCTGGCAGGTCATGCGGAAGTCCCTCAGCCACCGCTTATCGTCCCAGTCCTCCAGCATCAGCCGGTCCCACCACTTGGTGCTGATGGCGTAGGCCCACTGGTGTCAACTGGGGGGGGGAGCAGAGGAGGGGCAGCGTGGAGGATGGGTCCCAGGCAGGCAACTCAGGCGCATTGCTGGCATAGCAGAGCAACCAGCATGGTGAGGAGGCTGACCAGAGTGGAGAGGGCATTGTCCTTGGGGAGGGTGTGAGCTGGCACGGTCTCTGGCTGTTCTCCCCAGAACATGCTCTGATGCTGTCCACAGCCTGGGAGCCTTGAGCACGTGCAGGGTGTGGGTGTTGCAAGGGGCCCTTTAGGGGGTCAGCTGGCTGCAAGCCTGGAAGGGCTTGTCTGCCACGCAACCCCATGCCTGCATCATTTCCTGGCCCCTTACTTCAAAGTAGGGGCTACTTGTGCATAGATGCTTAACTTCGAAGTCGGGGGAAGCCTACTTCTAAGTAAGGGAGGGTGTATTTTGTGTGTAGACGCTCTACTTCAAAGTTATATTTCAGTTATTTTGTAGTGTAGACACAGCCACTGTGTATTTTAACAAGTCTTCACTGCAATAACATCATCAGTTGAGGTTTATTTTATAAATGCTGATTTTTAACATTCTATCTCTGTTGTGAAATCACTTTTAGTAGCAATTTAACTAAGTTTTCAGTTTTCTTTCCCTCATGTTACTGAGCTGCTGTTACAGTTTATTTCTGTGACCTCATTTTCCTATACACAGGGTGGTTTGGTCACAGAAGGAAGTATTTTTTTTTAACCAGATACTAAATACTACTTTTTGTTCTTCTCTACAGAGAGCAGGGGAGACTATCGGTGGAGATTCTGAAAGGTAATTTCTTTTTTGTCATCTTGCATTTGACTGTACAAAACTGTTGCAGACCCTATTCATTATATTTCACACAATTAAGTTGTCCCTTTTCAATTCTGCAGGATTTTATTGTTTTATTTTTATTCTCTGAGACTGAAGTAATCTACAAGTTTTAGTGAGAAAAACGTTGATCTCAGTATATTTTTAACAGCTTCCCCCGCTACTAGCTTTAAGTATGAATATAGACTTTAGGCAGAAAGCATTTCTTAAACTTTTGAAAATTGAAAATAGTGGCAGGTAGAAATTGAAAACAAATTAAAAAGTTGCAATGTGAAGTTGAGAGAGTACATGTCTTCCGCTTTCCTTTTTCTCATTCCTTGTTTATGAGGATTTATGTTTCAAAAGCACTCTGAAAATGAGAAGTGTCACATGAAAGTTTTGTAGTCCTATTTTTGGAAATGAACAATAAACTAGTGGTTTTTCTGAATGTATTTTTCCATCGATATTTTTAAAATGCTATCCCCATATGCATAAAACTAATATTTGTCTTTCTTAGACTCTATGTAATAAATATGAGGGTTGAGCAATTATTGTTCAGCTTGTTCTTTAGTGTTTGTATTTGGCCTAATAGAACACAGAGGAACATAAATAATAGTGACACTATCTTTGATTTATTTACAATTAGAATGATTATTCACAAAACATATAACAGGTTAACCTATATTAACTGTACATAAACCCCACTAAAGAACATTAAGTTTTCAAAGTCGAACATGAGAAAATGACAGACTTAAGGTCGTCCATGCATCATTAATTGAGATCCCCTTCTGCTTATGCATTATGACACAGTCTTTAATTATTTTTATTAATTAATTAATGAAATTCCCGTTAACTACTTTTCCATAGAAACACTTCCTTGCTCAATTTATGGATAATTATTCAACATTTCTTTTTATCCTTCTCATAGGTTGTGCAGCATTAAATCTTATTTAACCATAAGGCTTCTTCTGCATAAAAAATAAATGATTTTCTTGTGCATGTTTTGATGGTATTTTCAAAATAGAATCCAAATATTTCACTAATAAACACTAATGAATTTATTTTCACAACACCCATGTGAGATTTGGTACTATTCATGTTCCCCTTTTACAGGTTGGGTACTGAGGCACAGAAATATTAATGTCAAAAGTATTTGGGGTACCTAATATTTGACACCCAGGGCCTGTTTTTTCATAGCTCTTTATAGCCCTTTTTAAGCTCAAAGCACAACTCCAAGTCAACTCCAATAGCAGTTGTGAGCACTTAGCACTTCTGGAAACCTGGCCTCAGCTGTCTCACATTAGGCACTCATAAAAGAAAGAACAAATAATTTGTTACCATCTGTGGTGTAAGTTTTTGGCTTTGTGATTAAGCCTAGGAGAGTGGTTAAGCT
The DNA here is from genome assembly GCF_033958435.1 of Carettochelys insculpta. Classification (NCBI taxonomy): domain Eukaryota; kingdom Metazoa; phylum Chordata; order Testudines; family Carettochelyidae; genus Carettochelys; species Carettochelys insculpta. The sequence continues at coordinate 30,312,646 of NC_134149.1, forward strand.
CTGGAATGGGTTACCAAGGGAGGAGGACTTCCCTAGAGGTCTTTAATTTCCAGCTTGACACAGCCCTGGTTGGGGTGAGTTAGTTGGGATTGGTCCTGCTTCAGTGGCGGGGTTGGATTCGATGACCGCCTGAGGTCTCTTCCAACCCTATGATTCTGTGAAACAGGAGCTCTGTGGCAGGGATTGACTAGAGCTTTCTACGGTGGCATTCAGCCTTCTTAATTAGGAGTCTTTCTCTTGTGCAGTCCCCTGTCTCAGTGCCTTCCAACTTCTGCAACAAATGGTACAGAAAAGAATCTCATTCACTACATAATTGTAATCCATACCAGAGTACTGTCCACTGAATGAGCAAGGAGTCATGGGGTTTAAAAAAATCATGTAATTAAAGCCTACATTTTAATTCATACACGCAATGTGGCCAACGTAAGGTTACACAGGAAACTTTTATAGTGGCATTTCCTAACTGTGCAGTGCTTGACTTTGCAACCTTCACATTATTTTAACATAGTCACTCTGTGACTTTTTTAAACAACAAAATAAACTCTCTATCACATGGAATCATATTGATTCCCAGCTTAAGTTATTTTATAATGGAAAGTGCTGGGCACCCTTTATTCCCCACAGCAGTACCAGCCCCACCAAATGACAAGCCGAACCCCAAATATATTCAGAACTACCTGCCAGCTGCAATACAAACTATGGGTCACAGCTGTCAAAGACGGCTGCATAATGCTCTTTGAAAAAGCACCATTGACTTCACTGGGGCTCTGCACAATCACAGAGCTCTGCCCATGGAGTTCTTTTGCAGGATCCTGATCTTATAACAAATTGTTTGTTTTTATATAACAGAGTAGGTTCATATTAAAAACCCCATACCTAAATATGTTGAAAAATACTCCTGTTTTGTACAATATGCAATGTAGTGTACTATATGTCCATTAGAGAAAATAACTTCAAGTAAATATAGTGTCCAGGGAGCCTAAATTGCTGATTTCTCATAGCAAGAAGGGCCTGAAGAAGCACTCAGACACTTTTGTTGCAATTTCCTATAGTGCTGCCCCTGTGTGTGTGTGTGTGTGTGTATCGTCTACATAATCACTAATTTTTTAGACGCCAGAGGCCCAAGGGGGAAGTCTGCAGTTCTTTGTGGTTCATCCTGAATTGTTTTTTTTTTTCTAGCTTTGACTGTTGACAGAAATTGGCTGACGACTAGTCTGATGCAGATATGAGGCCACAATATAATCTCCCTGGAAAAATATGGGAGGTGGGGTGGGAATCTGAGTAGAAAATTCTGAATGGAACTCAGAGTTCCTGCCTAAGTCTTCCTTCAAGATGGCGAAACTCGCACATTCATTGAGAAGCGCGGAATGGAACCCTCGGTGTTTGTGGAGCCCTGAGATCTGTGAGCAATGTGACCACAGAGGTGTGCCATCACTACAGAGTACAGGCGAAGAGCCCTGCAGAGCTGTTCTGCTTGTCTAACCATATCATCCTGTTAGGGTTATAGAAGGCACAGAGGAACAGTTATTTCTACTTAAAGCAATAAAACTATTGACCATTTCCCACTGTGAATCCCTTCTTGCCTCCAGCTCTCTAGCTCCTAGCTCTGCCATTTCACCGAGCTTCTCATTCTATCTACTTAGAGGCTTTCCTGCAGCATTTTGCTGCTCTGTGCAGAGCATAGTAGCAACTTACATATGGCCCAGTTTTTTTTGTTTGGATCATTGGGAGTATGATTCCCTCCTCCATCCCTGTCATCATTCTCCTCTGTTTCTTCACGCTGCTAAACTCCCAGGTAGAAAAGCGGAAGATGCTCCTTTATTTAAGTTGCCCGAGTATTCAAACCGAAAGGCAAGAAAATTCAACTTTCCATAAAATTGCCTGGCTGTATTACAGATCAGCATAGCCCCAAGTGACAAGAGTGCAGTGGAATCCCTATTTTCTAGTTTCAGCCACAGTATTAGATGCCATAGTCTTCACAGAGCTTTCATGAACAGTCATTCCACACACAAGGAACATTTTTTGTTGGGGAAGTCGGTGTGTGAAAATCGTCATCAGTACAAAGTCTCGTAACAACTGTTCTTAACGTTCGTATTCCATGAGTACGAATAACTAGTCACTGGGGTTCATCTAATCTACACTTGCCAGAGATTGATCTTCTGGGGTTCGATTTTGTGCACCTGGTGGGGACGTGAAATTCAGCTATCAGGACTCAACAGTCAACCCCTCTACTCCTCATTGTCACGAGGAGTAAAAGGAGGTCAACAGGAGAGTTTTTCCCATAGACCTTCCTTAGTGAGGACAACCAGATATGTCGATCCTAGATAAGTCAATTCCAGCTATGCAATTGTCATAGCTGGAATTGTGTATCTAGGATCAACTTTCAGGTCTAGTGTAGACCTGCCCTTAGAATGGTACTGTATTAATCGCATCCTCAGTAACACCACCTGCTTAAAAAAATAAGTTATTTCAACCACTGTAATTCACATTCAGGAGAAAAACAGGGAGAAATATTTTGTAGACTTATTTTCACATATACAGTATTTTCTTATATTTGCATTTAAAAGTGAGGTATGCTGCTGATTTATGTTCCTTGGAGCAGGAAGTAAAATTCCATGTATGTTCTCATTACAAACATTTATTTTTGTAATGGAATTTGAAGTCAGTAAGGTCACACCATTGATGCATTTGGTCCCTTTTGTCTGTCTCTTAGTAGTTTTCACTTCACGACTTTTGAATGAGTGATGCAGTCACTCATAGTTCCACTAAGGCTGAAAGAAAACATTTGGTATCGAGTGCTGTAGGCAACATGCTACTTCTTACTCTCAATGTCAAAAATTGAAAACCGGTAATAAAAGCTTCAATGAACGTTTTAAATGACAAAGTGGTATATTCTGAGCCCGTTCAGATATTTTTAGCTGTTTTCAATTATATAAGGTTGTGCTTGTGACTACAGCCCTAAACCAAATGATTCCCCAGGTAAGGAACATCTACACCTTGCCCTCCGTTTGTTAAGCTTTTCAGTACCTTGTTTTTGTTGCATTAGAAGACCATTTTATGACTTGGATGAATGATCTATCATGTCATATAAGACAATATATTTACATTTTCACAGGTTCATAATATCGCACCCTATTATTTCACTTCACTTAGTTTTTATGTCTCACTGACTGAGTGCCAGTGCCATGTCCCTCATACACCTATCAGAGCCTGGCTGAAAACATTCATAGTTCTCAAAGTCTAGAAGGCTCCACAAGACTCTATATCCTTCTAGAAAGTTTTTGCAGGATCATGAAAAATTGATCAATCTACAGACCACCTGAAACATTTTACTTCAAACATTTTCTTTCCTCTTTTGTTGCTAACAACAAAAACAGCATCCAAGTCTGGCACCCCCTAAGCCTGGCACCCTAGGCGGTTGCCTGCCCCGAATTGCAGCCCTTCCTGTGACTCCTGACACAAATAAACCTGCTGCTGAGAGGTTACTTTAACTTCCTATTGGATCCCTTGTCAGTTTTACATCTGACTAGATCAATGCTCAAGAAATGAAAAACTGGAGGTGCTTAATATCCTATCTGTACTTCTCATTAACTTAAATATAAGGATCATAATCCTGAGCTGAGGCCAAACTGCATTTGACAAAGCTTAGGAGGTGTGGCAAAAAATCTGAAGAATGCTTTTATATACACACACTATTATCCTGAGGCCATCTGGTCACAAGACTGGTCCCTGGTATAAATGAGGACGTTCAGAGATGCAGTATTTTACTTTGGTTTCCCATAGCCTGAAGGGATCACCAGGGCTCAGAGGCAGCTCAGCCATACCTTTTTTGTTCCCCAATTTTAAATTTAAAAATCTACCTTCCGTTGGTCACCAGACCTTGTTGGCTACCTGATGTATACCTTCTGATCAAAGGGCATGTTTTTATTTCCAGCTTGTAGAGAAGAAGGACATATAACAGCCACCTTCACACAAAATCAGGAAAGCATGCAAATCTGTTCAGCAAGGAGCCATGAACCATGAGTGAAGGCTTGTAGGTAGACTGTATTGAGTCTACCCATTGAAGAGATTGTCATTGCCTCTCTTTGGGAGAACAAGATGGCAGCATCTCTTATGGAAGTAATTATTAGGTCTCTTAAGAAACCATTAGTCACCTGCCATAGGGGTTATCTTATACTGGGTTTTACGGGAATCTGTTTTGTAACCCTTCCAAATCAATGCCAAAATGAGACTATTATGGTACAAGGGGGAGGTGTGAATTCTTCTGACTTCACTCTGTGGATGTTATCCTTACATACCCTTTCTTTTCTTCATCTTGTAACTTTTATAAATACCAGAAAACTCCAAGGTGGAGTTGTCAGCAGGTACTTTTTAAAACTTAGTCATTGGTCAAATAATTTAATAAAACTAAGAGAGAGATTCAGCCTGCAGTTAGATCCCACAGTTAATGGAGAACATATCTGTAATGCATGACAGAACATTTTATTACTGAATTATTATTATTATTATTATTTAAACTTCTATCCATTACCAGTGGAGTAAGCAGTATCTAACCAGATGTGTAAAATGTGTATTTCAACAAGATACATGGTTACCATAACCCAATCTACGTACCAAAAGCTAGATAAAAGGTAGAACTAAATTAGTAGCAGGGATGTTTTTCAGATTTCTGCAATGTTATGTATAGAACGAATTGTAGAAGAAAGTTAAAATCATGCTGAGTTGACCCGAATTAAGATGTCATTTTCTCTTACTCACAGAAGCGTAGGAGGATCCTCATTTTTCCCCCTTTTATTAGTCCCTTTGTGGCTTTGTGTCATAAATTATTCTTTAATCTCAGCAAGAATTGAGGCCCATGAAATGCTGTTATTGAATCAGCCTGTGGAGTGATGTGATGTCACAACATTCAAGGCAATGTTCTTATCTTCCAGACCAAACTTATGGCCATTGTTTCAAGATTTGCTTACAGTAGCTTGTCAGCTGTAGAGCAGCCAAAATGACAGCAGTTGTCCTAGGAGATGGAAGGTTCGGTTGCTCTGGCATAATTGTGACTTTTCCTTTAAAGATGGATTTAATTACCTTGACCGGGTGATATACAGAAAAATAGCATGATACAATTATGTGAGGTAAACTTTGTTCTCTAGTCTATGTGAACATCAGCTATGAGGCTCCTCTTCCTCAGATGTTAGCCATGTGATGAAGGAGTAGTTAGTTACGTTTCCAGGACACGTCCTCACGGGTGGAAATCAGTGCAACTCCTTACATTTCAATGGAGTGATTAATTTGTGACAGATGAAGAGCTGGACCATAATTTACCTTATTGTGCGGTTTTTAAAAAATGTACTTTTCCTCTGTTGAAAAATGCAAATTGTGTTCACAAAGAGGAATCTGAGTGGACTATAAATGCATGTGAATGGCACCACACGTAGAATGGCTCTTCGTGTAGCCGTTATGCGGCAGTTCTGTGTTGGCAGATGCATTCATTTGGTGATATCTAGTACAAGCAGAAATAACAAACTATTTCAATTTGTTAGTGGAATTGTTGCAAGTAGGATTTCTTTTTGAAACACTAGAAAATATGGGTTAGCCACTGTACCAGTAATTCATCACTCATAAATCAGTATACATGTCTTTGACTCTCAGGGTGCTTGCAGCTCTTTCAAAGCTCTCTGGAATTTTTGAGATCCATTTGTATCGGCCACTTAAGACAAAGGAGCTGTTTTCATCAGCACAGGTGCACTTTCATGTCTTTTAAAGCTTGCACAGTGTAAAATGAGGCCGAGGCAGTGTGTGCTAGTTGCAGAAGAGTCCTACGTAGCACAACAACTGGAAATATTTTTAAATTGCCTGTAACGGCCCAGGCCTGAAAGATAAGAACTAGAATTTAGGCCTCTTCTGCAACTGGCACATACTGCCTCAACCTCATCTCACACCTTGCAAGCCTTAAAACCCATGGAAGTACACCTTGTTAAGCCCTGAGCCCCAGTCATGGGGCCGCACAGCAGGTCCCCGTGGGGTGTGGGGCCAGGCCGGGGGCAGGCAGCAGACATGGCATAGCCAGAGACTGCGCTGGGCAGCCACACGCTGCCCTGCTGTGCGCCAGCTCCACCCCCAGGTGTCCGGCACAGGAAGAGCTGCACACGCGGGCACCCCTCCACCCATGGGTCCCACCACATGGTGGGACGAGCACATGTGGCAGCAGCAGAGGGGGCAGACCCTGACACCACCATTTCCACAGCAAGGCTCCTGCAGCCTGATGCTGCCTGGGCCTGGGCGGCTGTGGCCCAGCATGGCAGAACCAGTGAAGTGCTCTGTTGTTCACTGCTTCAGCAGCAGCTCCAGTGGGTTGCCAGAATATAAAGTTGGTAGGTGGGCTGGGGTGATCTGGCTCTGGGGGAGGGAGGGTACTGGGGTTAGAGTGGGGGGTTGGGGTGCCTGATTGTAGGGGAGGGTGGGCTGTAAAGGGGGCTGGGCGGCCTGGCTCTGGGGGAGGAAGGGGGATGAGGTTAGAGTGGGGGCTGGGGGTGCCTGGCACTGGGGGAGAGAGGGGGATTAGGTTAGAGTGGGGGCTGGGGCTGCCTGGCACTGGGGGAGGAAGGGGGATTAGCTTAGAGTGGGGGCTGGGGCTGCCTGGCTCTGGGGGAGGAAGCGGGATTAGGTTAGAGTGGGGTCTGGGGGTGCGTGGCACTGGGGGAGGGAGGGGGATTAGGTTAGAGTGGGGGCTGGGGGTGCCTGGCACTGGGGGAGGGAGGGGGATTAGGTTAGAGTGGGGGCTGGGGGTGCCTGGCACTGGGGGAGGGAGGGGAATTAGGTTAGAGTGGGGTCTGGGGGTGCCTGGCACTGGGGGAGGGAGGGGGATTAGGTTAGAGTGGGGTCTGGGGGTGCCTGGCACTGGGGGAGGAAGGGGGATTAGGTTAGAGTGGGGTCTGGGGGTGCCTGGCACTGGGGGAGGGAGGGGGATTAGGTTAGAGTGGGGTCTGGGGGTGCCTGGCACTGGGGGAGGGAGGGGGATTAGGTTAGAGAAGGGGCTGGTGGTGCCTGGCACTGGGGGAAGAAGGGGGATTAGGTTAGAGTGGGGGCTGGGGCTGCCTGGCTCTGGGTGCGGGAAGGGGGTTTGGATTAGGTGGGGTCTGGTGGTGCCTGGCACTGGGGGAGGAAGGGGGACTAGGTGAGAGTGGGGGCTGGGGGTGCCTGGCACTGGGGGAGGGAGGGGGATTAGCTTAGAGTGGGGGCTGGTGGTGCCTGGCACTGGGGGGAAGAAGGGGGATTAGGTTAGAGTGGGGTCTGGGGGTGCCTGGCACTGGGGGAGGGAGGGGGATTAGGTTAGAGAGGGGGCTGGTGGTGCCTGGCACTGGGGAAAGAAGGGGGATTAGGTTAGAGTGGGGGCTGGGGCTGCCTGGCTCTGGGTGTGGGAAGGGGGTTTGGATTAGGCGGGGTCTGGTGGTGCCTGGCACTGGGGGAGGGAGGGGGATTAGGTGAGAGTGGGGGCTGGGGGTGCCTGGCACTGGGGGAGGGAGGGGGATTAGGTGAGAGTGGGGGCTGGTGGTGCCTGGCACTGGGGGAGGGAGGGGGATTAGGTTAGAGTGGGGTCTGGGGGTGCCTGGCACTGGGGGAGGAAGGGGGATTAGGTTAGAGTGGGGTCTGGGGGTGCCTGGCACTGGGGGAGGGAGGGGGATTAGGTTAGAGAGGGGGCTGGTGGTGCCTGGCACTGGGGGAAGAAGGGGGATTAGGTTAGAGTGGGGGCTGGGGCTGCCTGGCTCTGGGTGTGGGAAGGGGGTTTGGATTAGGCGGGGTCTGGTGGTGCCTGGCACTGGGGGAGGGAGGGGGATTAGGTTAGAGTGGGGTCTGGGGGTGCCTGGCACTGGGGGAGGGAGGGGGACTAGGTGAGAGTGGGGGCTGGTGGTGCCTGGCACTGGGGGAGGGAGGGGGATTAGGTTAGAGTGGGGTCTGGGGGTGCCTGGCACTGGGGGAGGGAGGGGGACTAGGTGAGAGTGGGGTCTGGGGGTGCCTGGCACTGGGGGAGGGAGGGGGATTAGGTTAGAGTGGGGTCTGGGGGTGCCTGGCACTGGGGGAGGGAGGGGGACTAGGTGAGAGTGGGGGCTGGTGGTGCCTGGCACTGGGGGAGGGAGGGGGACTAGGTGAGAGTGGGGTCTGGGGGTGCCTGGCACTGGGGGAGGGAGGGGGATTAGGTTAGAGTGGGGTCTGGGGGTGCCTGGCACTGGGGGAGGGAGGGGGACTAGGTGAGAGTGGGGTCTGGGGGTGCCTGGCACTGGGGGAGGGAGGGGGATTAGGTTAGAGTGGGGTCTGGGGGTGCCTGGCACTGGGGGAGGGAGGGGGATTAGGTTAGAGTGGGGGCTGGGGGTGCCTGGCACTAGGGGAGGGAGGGGACATTGTCCCCCATAAGCATTTTGAAAATCTGGCATCCCTAGAGTAGCCTGGCCTCCCACATGACTGCTAGAGATCCCTACGGGGCGGACACTGCCGCAAGTTGCCGGGCGCAGCCACAGGGCTGCCACAGCCAGGAACCTCTGTGCGCCTAGTGGGTAGCCTTGTTTAAGTGGCTACTACCGGCCTGTTCCCCCAGGGAGAGCCGGGCAGGCAGTACGTTCAGGTCCTGCAGGTCTGCTCCCTTGCACCCACACTGGAAACGGGAGGTAGGAGGGAGGCCAGGCAGAGGCCAGGAGGACTGTGGCTGGTTCCCCTGGGCTCGCTGGCGGTGGGCGGGGCTGTGTGTGGTGGACCCACCATGTCCCCATCTCTCCCAGCTCAGTGCGGCTGGCACCCCAAGCAGCTACTCACAGCAGGCGGCGGTGGAGCAGTGCAGGAAGGGAGGGATGGGCCGGGTGGGTGTGATAATGACACTGGGTGCAGAGCCAAGATAGTAATGTGGGAGGTGGTGCGGTGTGCAGGGCCAAGGGTGTGTGTGGAGTGCTGCTAGTGCTGTGTTCAAGCAGTGTGGGTGTGTAAACGTGTAAAATGTGCTGTGCCTATGGGCAGCCTCTGTGTGTGTGTGTAAATGCTGGTGGAAGTGTGTGTTGAGACAGGGAAGTGCGTATGGGCAGGGTGTAAGTGGTTGTGGTGCTGAACCAAGAGGCAGGTGTATGTAAGTGCCGGCGGCCCTGTGTCTGCAGGTACAGGGTGTGGGATGGTGGGGCACTGTAAAGGGGCAGGGTGTGCAAAAGTGGGGTAATGAGCAGGGACAGGGTGTGTGGAGGTGAGGCAGTGTGCAGGGCAGGGTGTGTGGAATTGGGGCAGTGTGCAGGGCAGGGTCTGTGGAAGTGGGGCTGTGTGCGGTGCAGGGTGTGTGGAATTGGGGCAGTGTGCAGGGCAGGGTGTGTGGAAGTGGGGCGGTGTGGAGGGTAGGGTGTGTGGAAGTGGGGCAGTGTGCGGGGAAGGGTGTGTGGAAGTGGGGCAGTGTGCGGGGAAGGGTTTGCGGAAGTGGGGTGGTGTGCAGGGCAGGGTGTGTGGAAGTGGGGCGGTGTGGAGGGCAGGGTGTGTGGAAGTGGGGCAGTGTGCAGGGCAGGGTGTGTGGAAGTGGGGCGGTGTGCAGGGTAGGGTTTGCGGAAGTGGGGCGGTGTGCAGGGCAGGGTGTGTGGAAGTGGGGCAGTGTGCAGGGCAGGGTGTGTGGAAGTGGGGCAGTGTGCGGGGAAGGGTTTGCGGAAGTGGGGCGGTGTGGAGGGCAGGGTGTGTGGAAGTGGGGCAGTGTGCAGGGCAGAGTGTGCGGAAGTGGGGCAGTGTGCAGGGCAGGGTGTGTAGAAGTGGGGCAGTGTGCAGGGGAAGGGTGTGTGGAAGTGGGGCAGTGTGCAGGGCAGAGTGTGCGGAAGTGGGGCAGTGTGCAGGGCAGGGTGTGTAGAAGTGGGGCAGTGTGCAGGGCAGGGTGTGTGGAAGTGGGGCAGTGTGCAGGGCAGGGTGTGTGGAGGTGGGGCAGTGTGCAGGGGAAGGGTGTGTAGAAGTGGGGCAGTGTGCAGGGCAGGGTGTGTGCAAGTGGGGCTGTGTGCAGGGCAGGGTGTGCTGGTGGCCCTGTGTGTCAAGACAGGTGTGTGTAGTGGTGATGTGTGCAGGGGCAGTGAGTGTGGAAGCCCTGGTAATACCATGGGCAGGGTTTGCTGATGGCAGTGGCACTGTGCACAGGGGCAGGTGTGAGTGTGGTGGCAGGTGCAGGGGCAGGGGGTTTGGAGGTGGTGCTGTGGGTAAAGTGTCTGTGGTAGCGTTCTGTGTACATGATCAGGGAGTGCAAGTGGTGCTCTGCACAGGCGGAGGGAGGGAGGGAGGGTGACACTGTTTGAAGGGGTAGAGGGTGTGGCAGTTGCTGTGCACAGGGACAGGGGCTGTGGGTGGGGTTGTGCACAGGGACAGGGGCTGTGGGTGGTGCTGTGCACAGGGGAAGAGGGTGTGGGAGTTGATGTGCACAGAGGCAGGGGCTGTGAGTGGGGTTGTGCACAGGGGCAGGGTCTGTTGGAGTTGCTGTGCACAGGGGCAGGGGCTGTGGCTGTGCACAGGGGCTGTGGGAGTTGGTGTGCGCAGGGGCTGTGAGTGGTGCTGTGCACAGAGTCAGGGGGTGTAGGAGTTGCTGTGCACATGGGCAGGGGCTGTGGGTGGTGCTGTGCACAGGGACAGGGGCTGTGGGTGGTGCTGTGCACAGAGTCGGAGGTGTGGGAGTTGCTGTGCACAGGGGCAGGGGCTGTGAGTAGGGCTGTGCACAGGGGCAGGGGCTGTGGGTGGTGCTGTGCACAGGGGCAGGGGCTGTGAATGGTGCTGTGCACAGGGGCAGGGGCTGTGGGTGGTGCTGTGCACAGGGGCAGGGGCTGTGGGTGGTGCTGTGCACAGGGGCAGGGGCTGTGGGTGGTGCTGTGCACAGGGGCATGTGCAGATGTGTACCACCAGTGGGAACACATGCTGCCAGCTGGGGGTGGATGTGGGCTCTCTGCTAATCAGTTAGGTGGTACCTCCCATCCCTTCTGACCTTCACGTCTACACCCAGCACCTTCCTACTGCCATGGCGGCTCTGCCTTCCATGTGCAATGCAGGTGCAAGGGCGCAGACCTTCAGGGCTCTTGGCCTGCTGGCAGCCAGGCTGGGTGCATTTGCTGCCCACCCTACACCCCCTGGCAGGAGCTGGCCAGCAGCAGCCATTTAAAGGAGGCCACCTGCGAGACACACATTGGCTCCCGGCTGCGTTTGCCCTGTGGCTGCACCAGGTGGCTCTGGGCGGCGTCTCACGCTCTGGGGATCCCCAGCAGCTGCATGAGAGGCCAGGCCACTGACTAGGGTTGCCAGATTTTCAGAATGCTTATGAGCAACAGACTCCTGAACTCAACCCTCCTCCATTGCCCCAGAGCCAGGCCCCCCAGGCCCTGCTCTAACCGCAGACCGCATGAGCAGTGTGGTACTATTCCTATTATTGTTATTTATGTATTTTTCCTTTTATCTATAAAATGACTAGTATGAATATATGGGGTGGCGCAATTGTATGTTCTTGCCACAGGCGCAAAATTAGCTCGCTACGGCCTTGCTTCAGACTCTTCCCGCCACACAATCAAATTCACCTAATCAAGTGGCCAAATGTTGTGGATTTCCTGCACCACGTTGTACTGGCATCTGCGAAAGTCTTTTATGCTTTTCAGGTACATCTTTTTATTCCCTAGTGATTCAATGTCCTGCAAAGGTGATGGACTTGGTACCAGATGTGACATCATCACCTCACTTCACAGGCACCTTCTGAGCTGATTAAGTAACATCATTGAGAGGCCTCAACTATGTTCCATTGTTTCTGAGATGAAGGAGTAGTGTCAGAGATGCAAAGGGGAAAGTTGTGGGGATTTTCCTGACTATTTATGATTAAGCAAAAACAGCCCAATTTGAGTCAAGTCAGGATGATTTTAGCAATATCTTGTACTCAGGCCCATCAGTGAGGGACTGGGGAGGGGAAGGGACAGGGGGTGCAGTTGCCCTGGGGCCTGGCATTTCAAATGGGCTCAGAGCTACTCCATTGGCAGGCCCAGCACCTGGATTTCTGGGCCCCTTTGAAGTGCTGTGGCAGCACTGCTCTGCACAGCTGTGGGGAAGGGGAGCAGGGCTGGCTGCCCAGGCCAGGCCCACCCCTTCAGCCTTGGTCCTGCCCCCACCCCACACACACACCTTGCCCTGAGGCCCATAGTGACTGTCCATCCCACTGCTTCTACTGCACATTACATTGCAGAAGTCTGAAAAATCCCTACTGCTACTAATTCAGTTATATCTGATGTTGTACAGGTCAAAGCTCAGATGGCTGGAATCATTTGAGCTAATCCTGTTAGCAATTTACATAACTATTTCTAATTGTTTGCTGCAGCCTTCATTAACCTGCCTCAGGGAGGTGCTAACTTTTGGCTCACAAAGCAACACAACTGACTTGTTCACTAGCATGGATTAAAGGGGACACATTTGATAGAACAGTTTTGAAATAATCAGCATTAAAAGTTGCTGATCCAATCATGCACTTATTAATTAGGCAAACTAAAACTGCCACTAAGTAGTTTTGTGTCCTGTGTGTTTATAGAAGCTGTGGACTAAGTTGCACACTTCCTCTATACGAAAGCCACATATAACTCAGTTTGAAAGAATATGTCTGTATCTGAAGTCAGCAAACTAGCTCCTGGATTCCATGTGGTTGGATATAGTTATTAACAGTTGATGAAAAGTGAATGTTTTGAAGATATCATTCTACTAGGTCCTGTAAAATTTTGGGTGCTTATTCAGTGATATATCTTTTGAGGTTTACTTTGTGAGTTCTCACCTGGCTTTGCTGTAATTATTTGTATGACCTCTTATCTTGCCCTCCTCACTCGACCACTTCCTTCCTCCATCCTTCTTCTTGCCTGTGGTCCCACACCACTGCTCATTTAAATCCCCCCAAACACTGTTCCTAGAATGCACTAATGACACTGGTGTGGTCTATACAATGGGTGGCAATACACTATAATAAACATAACAGATTAGTGGTGTTTCCTTTCTGAATAGCCTCAGATTCATGTGTTAGGGGGTTTTCCTGTACTGAACATTCAAAACATTAAAACTTACCCAGCAACTTGTACAGAAAGATATTGGCCTGGCCTGGAATTTGGGGGATTACATTAAATGAGTTTGTGGTCTTAGTCCCGTTTGTAGTGGACAGGGATCGTCACCAGTTGCAATTGCTCAGGGCCTCAAGCAGCTCAATGGGCCCCTATTATTATAAGAACGTTTATTGTAAGAACTTGCCTGTTTTAATATTAGAGAAGCAAAAATATTCCAGTTGAGGACCCCCAGTGGACTAGCACCAGCACTGGACATCATCAGAAATTGTACACTTCTAAGTGTCAGCAGAGGGGCCCAGTGTCAGAGACTGAACAGCAATCTCCATAGAGCAGAAATTAGGCACATTAGCGACCTATGATACGGGAAGCGCTTATTGCTCCTGCCAAGGTTGTATTAAGTTCAGTGAATACATGGAGGATTTCCATACCCTACGAGTTAATTCGGTATCTATAAAAATGCATGATTAATTTTGTGGCTAAATGGATTTGGGGCATTTTGTTTGAAGTTACAAAATTCCATTCTAGAGTATTTCCTTTAAAAATAGCACTTTGTAATAGTATGTAATGGTACTGTATGACTTTATAATAACGATTGTCCTCTGCTTCTGTCTACCCCAAGCTACTTTTAACACAAGTATGAGTCCAAATGTTGTTAATTTATCAAGTTTAAATATCAGAAATAATTTTCCTTTTACCTTGGCTCTGCTTTTCTATTTTCTTCATCTTATCTATGGTGGTTTCACTTGAGAACGTGTGAATTTTACACAGTGTGAGAGTTGTCTCTGCAATTTGACTAGTGTGATTTCCTTGTAAGATACATTTATGTCCCATGCAGCCATGCTTCTGCCTTTTCTATTTATATTGACAGCACATTAGAAATGCTTTGTGTTTTATTTCCAAAGTGCATGGTTTTTTTTCTTCTTAAAGGGCTCTCTGCACTTTCATATTGATTCTTCAGTAGCTACTAACTACAGGTTGAACCTCTCTCGTGTGGCATGCTCAGGACCTGACCGGTGCCAGATGAGAGAATTTGCTGAATGATGGAAGGTCAATATTTTCTATCACATTATCAACTCTTCCACTGCTTCCTGGGCTCTTAGAAGACATTTAGAAGTAAATTACAACTAATTAACTGCACAGATCACTGAGAGCCAGGGCTGGTTGCTGTAAACAAACTTTATGGGACCACAGGGAGCTTGGCCACACCCATGATAAGTGGTTGTCTGGCTGTAATTGCTAAAAGCAGTTTTATGACTAAGGAGCAGTTGCCAAAAGAAAAGAAAAAACAATCTGAAACTTCACCTATGTGGTTGTATGTGGGTATATTTTTAGGACTTATATAGAATTCTTGCTACTAATATTTTTGAAATTGTTCACCATGGTCGTTAAAGTGAATGACTCTCTTTGCCACTGATTGTGAAAAGAAATTACCTTTAATCTGTGGCCTATCTAGGCACAGAAAATTATGTGAGCCCCAATTTATAGTGGATGAGCGGTGACCAAAGGTCTGACGTCTCAGCAAATTTTCTGTGCCTTGCCAAACTACAAACTTTGGGCAGCTGCAGAATTTGTATCCCTGCATGTAGCCCCATTGGCCTGACTGGACCTCCTGCCCTCCCCACCAATATAAGGCTACTTCTACACTCTCCCTCTCCTGTTGGAGGGGGCATGGTAATGAGGCAGTTTGAAGCAGACTAATGAGTCACTGACATGCATATTCAGCACCTCATTAGCATAATGGTGGCCTTGTAAATTTCGAAGTGCAGACTTTGAAATGTGGACTGGCAGTGTAGATGTGGGCAAGCTTTGAAATAAGTGCCCCACTTCAACATTCCCTTACTCCCAATTAGTTTTGTGGGGGTTCTCTGACTAGAGGGTGTGACAGAATATTAGGACTGGCCTGGGATGTCCTGATTACCTTAATATTGGTTGGACTCTTGAGCTAAATTTCACCTGTCTGGAATACTCTGATGTGACAAAGGGAAAGTACATCTGAACAAACATATCTAGGATACTTCCAGTTTGAGATAATTCTTTTCAGAAGATTTAAATATTTTGTTCTTAGCTTAAACTAAGAACCAGGACTCTGTCATCATCTTATGTGACCTGCCAGCCACCACAACACCACTGGCCATGCTCTTTTTGACATCTTATGTTCCATTGGCTCTTCGTACTCTTCTCATTTTGCTCAGATATCTCTAATTAGGCCTTCAGTATGGCCTTGTCATCTGCCCTCCAACTTTTTGTGGGGTTCTATAGGTATCGATCATTGGTCTCATCTTCTGTGCCTTATTTCTAGGTAATCTCATCCACAAACACAAATTCAATTACTGTCTCTATATTAAAAACTTACCAATCCACCTGCCTATTCCAGACCTGTTATCTTCTGTTCAAATTAAAATCTCAGACTGCCTCTTTGACATCGCTTTGCAGATGTCTAGCCATCAGCTTCAAGGTCATGGTTAGAATGGAGCTGCTAATCTTCCCCCTCTCAAGAACACCATGCTGCCTCCCTTTATGTTTACTGTGGGTAACACCCCCTGCCAATCCTGTGTTCTTCAAGCCACACTCCTCTCTAGGTCCTCATTCTCAAGCTGTGTCTTAACTTCACCAATGGTTTTTGCATAACATCATCATCACATCTTTCTGTTCATCTGCGCATCTATAACTCTTGTCCAAGCCCTCATTACTGCAATTTCCTTCTCTCTGGCTGTGACAGAGGCACTTTTGTACTTTCATATCCATTCAGAACACTGCTGCAAAAATTATATTCTGTGCCTGTCATTTTCACTTTGACACCAACCTCTTTGCATCCCTCCACTAACTTTCCCTTCTCTACTGCATCAAATGTAAGGGATTTTTATATTTATTTTCAATTGCCTTCACAGCCAAGTCCTATCTTACCTATTATCTCTCATTCACTACAGGGTAGTTGAGGCTCACTTCCAATCGGCCCATGATGGCAGCCTTCATTGCACACGTGTTAAATTTTCAGGTACTTTTACGCTTTCTCCCGTGCTGCCCCTCATGTTTGAAAGATGCTTGCCATGAATATCCACAAAGCTATCTCGTTATTCACCTGCAAATCCTTTCTAAACTCTCCTCTGTCATGATTTCTACAAAAATCTGAACAGTGACTAGGGTTGCTGGACTACTGAAACATCTTTGTATTTCTCCTTCTGTCTGTTGTCTCTTAATTTAGCGTATGTCTACACTACAGCATAAAGTCAATTTTAAGGCACTAGCTCAGTTTTACAATGTTACTATCTTCACTGCAAATACCATTAGATTAATTTTAAGGGGAGCTAAGGTTGATTTCCTCATGTCGACCCTCCAAGGCAGTGTAACGCCAAGTTCAAATTTAAAAGGTTGAATTAATGCTAATGCGGAAACAATGCTCTTTTAAATTGATTCTATTGGCCTCCGGGGTGGCCCACAGGTATCCCACAATGCCCCAAAGGTGTCCATTCTGGCCACTTTCACCTCTGCTGCTCTCCAGGTATGCAGGAATTAGGTAACATGAAGCCTGGGCATTTGAATTCATTTTCTTTCTGACCAGCATGCATAACACACCACAGGAGCCATCCATCATATGTAGCCATCACATCAAGTCATCTAACCATCATGACTACTCAGGGTTCTTCTCAGGATGTGAGTTCTCAGGGTCACAAAAGAGCTCCAGCATGGAGCCACAGAGAGTTCCTGGCTCTCATTTCTGCGTGGGGTGAAGAATCAGTGATGAGCAGACTGAGTCAGCAAGCGAAATGTAGACATTTATTAGAATATTTCGTGGGGCATGATCACGAAGGGTACACGTGGGGCACTCAGGGTGCAGTCCCACCAGTGTGTGCTGGTTTCACATCTCCAGAACCGGTGCTCCGCTGCAAGCAATGCATTCAGAGCAGCCAGCAGCGCTGCATTCCTGTTCTCCAGTTCTCTCGTATCATCCTCCAAATCATCCAAACCCATCTCGTCCCCCCACTGACTTTCTCTAACACAATACTGCATAATGCTTTGGGAAGTGGCCGTAACACACTGTGCAACAGCTATAAGCTGTTCGGGATCTGTGCTAGCACTGTGCAGTGGCATGAGCCAGGAGCAGGCTTTTGGAAAACAGCCCAAAAAAGACACAAAATTCCTTGGTATGGCCCTTTGCTTTTCCATCCGTGGGGGTGTGGGCCATCGCACTCTGGGATGTTAACATCAGACACCCACAAGCACTTGTGGCACATTTTTTCCCATAACACAGTGGCACAAATACCCAGAATGCAATGAAGGTGCACGCATTTTGGGATAGGTACCCACAATGCATTGCTGATGCAGTCAAACCTAGTTAAGGCAATGGAGACAAACTATGTCAACTTTCTGGACATTTGTGGACATTCATCTTCGACTTAATAAAATCTAAGGGTAAAAAGTCGACTTCAATAAATTCAACTTTATTTCATAGTGTAGACGTCACTTTACATTAGTACTGTATGGTCCTTGGGACCATCCTTTTGTTCTGCATTTGTACACTGCCTAGCACAGTGGGATCCTGATCCATGATCAGGCTCCTCGGCACTACAGTAATATAAATCCTAACTGACAATGATAAGAAATTTTGGCGAGACATATTTTAGAG
This sequence comes from Carettochelys insculpta, assembly GCF_033958435.1. Classification (NCBI taxonomy): domain Eukaryota; kingdom Metazoa; phylum Chordata; order Testudines; family Carettochelyidae; genus Carettochelys; species Carettochelys insculpta. Next base: position 30,330,325 of record NC_134149.1, read on the forward strand.
ATAGGTTCAGTTAAGACCCTAGTGATTATTGTGGAGTGAGTTTGTGCTTAATAACAGTTAATTTTAAAAAGTTTGTCCTGTATACAAAGTGTTTTTACATCTATTTTAAAATGCCTATGTTACCTGCTTCTATATTCCTCCATGCTTTTGTACATACTATGGGTCGATCATGCTAATATCACTGACAGTTATAGTCCTTAGCATTATTGTTAGTTAGCTAATTTAAGGGCTTTCGTTAGTAAAGAGGGACCACAGAATCAGAGCCCTCTATGTCTGCGCCAATGGGCTTGCTACATTTCTGTTTCTTTCTTCATTCTGCCAGCTTCCTATAGCTGTAGGGAACAATAATTTCAACAAGGGTGGGAAGCTGTCAAGAGCGTCTACCCTCAGCAAATGCTCTCATAACATATTAAAGAAATCAGGAAGACAAATTCTTTTTCTACGAACTTATAGGGTCTGATTGTGATCTGCCTTTGTGTGAGTACATAGGGAGACTGTTGGGGAGAGGTGGGCAAGAAGTCACCCCCTTTTTCTACTAGGGTCAAGTACAATTGTAATCCCATGAGTAAGGATCTTCCTCCCTCTCTTCCTGGACTTGACAAACAGAACCAGTGCATTGGGGCATTCACTGATGCCATCTTAATGGATAATGCAGTGCGTGCATTAGCTGCAGAGAGATTCTGCCTCATTCTCCTGATGCTTCCCTAGTGGGATGATGCTCCAAGATGTTCTCCATAAAAGGCTGTCTGCAAATTGTACCACAGAACCTACGGAAAATAATGGCAGTAGCAAAAAACTCAATGAATGCAATACTAGCAGGAATCACAGATTGTGTGGTGGTAGTGAATTCAGTTTTCATTTTCTGTCTAAAAGTGAGTGTCCAGTTTCCCTATCATAGGCCACTTCTAGGTCTGGAAGAACTTGCCATGTCCATTTTCTGAGAGCAGGTATGACAGTTGTGTACTGTGTTTGCCAGCCAATAATATCATGTTAAGTCATCAGTGGTAGACTACATGTGGAGCTTTCTGAATTGCTAAATTGTTCTTCTCTCTCTGGACTACCTTATTTTGCTCTCTCTGGAATGTTTGTTTTATATTATTGTCAATTTCTCTGTCAAGGACATGAGAGGCGCACATAGATTCTTGCAATTTACTATGAAAACGGAGAGACCAGAGAACTTATTTTAGGTGTATGTCAATGCTTTTTACAGGACTTAGTGTGACAATATGATTCTCTGGAAAGCTCAGATTTAAAGATTTAGAGAGAAGAAGTCATTTAAGCCATTACGTGTTCTAGTAAGCAGGGTTTTAGCAGCTATAATGTGAGGGAAGAGTTGCTGAATGGCACATTAGAGACGTATCAACTGTCAGATTATGAGATCTCATGAAACACTAGTAAGAAGTCTGACACAGATAACAAAAATGAGAGAAAAGCTTTAGGAATCTGCCACTCTTGTCAAATTAGTGTTTTGGCACAACAACCACTAGCGTCAGTGTATATGTAAGTGTCCTTACATGTTGATAAAATAAAGGCACAGGGAATAACACACATTATCCCTGTTATGACTGCATAACTGACAAGTTTATGCAGCTTAGTGTGTTGAATAAATCCCTTATACAAGGCACAAGTCAAACACACGTCTATAGATCAACACATCATAAAACATAAATGACATTTAAATTAAGTCATCATTTCGACTGATAATACTGTACTTTTCCAGAAGAAGTCAAGAAAGTGCTGCTTTGTGTGAATAAAAATGTTCTGTCTACCCACCATGCTGTCTGCAGCAGTTCACAACTCGGAGTGCCAACCTCAAGGCAGAGTGTCAAAAAGTAGGATGAATACCCAAAACTGATTCATGTTCTAAAATTAGCTTTCACCATCACAGTGATAAATGTGGACTCCCAAATCACTACACTAGCTCAACAATGGAGGGTACTTTTACACTCCAAGCTATCTTGCCACTGAGGTAAGGTGGACTATGTGAAAAATGACCACTTACACCAAAGATCACAAAGGTTCCTGTTGCTCCTAGTCCTAACCATCAGTCACTTACCCCAGATCAATGTGTACTTTACCTCTCACACCAAAGACATAAATTCTAGCCAATCCTATGGTACACTATCAGATTATTATCTAGGAAAAAGAGTGATGCGTCAGTTAAAACAAGCAAGCGTGTGCACGTAGGTTTCAGGCTGTGATTCAAAGGGTGATAGTTGTTGTAATCTGTCAGTTCAAAATGCCTTTCAGGACTAACCTATGACAAGCAGCAGGGGGATCTCTTTGGTTATGTCTAAGAATCTTTGCCCCTCACAGTTCAGTCAACATAAAATAGATTTTTTTCTCTTGTTAAGGATGTTTATCCCATCCACTCCAAAGGCAACATTGATGGGATGAGTTCATGTGTAGGTCTGTCCTCTTTGGAGGTAATTAGGAAATCAGTCAACAGGGACTTTTTTTCTCTCTTGATAAAATATATTTCATTCATCTTCAGTAGGTCATTATAGCTGTGTCTACACATGCACGCTACTTCGAAGTAGCGGCACTAACTTCAAAATAGCGCCCGTCGCGGCTACACGCGTTGGGCGCTATTTCAAAGTTAACTTCGACGTTAGGCGGCGAGACGTCGAAGTCGCTAACCTCATGAGGAGATAGGAATAGCGCCCTACTTCGACGTTCAACGTCGAAGTAGGGACCGTGTAGACGATCCGCGTCCCGCAACGTCGAAATTGCCAGGTCCTCCATGGCAGCCATCAGCTGGGGGGTTGAGAGATGCTCTCTCTCCAGCCCCTGCGGGGCTCTATGGTCACCGTGGGCAGCAGCCCTTAGCCCGGGGGTTCTGGCTGCTGCTGCGGCAGCTGGGGATCCATGCTGCAGACACAGGGTCTGCAACCAGTTGTCAGCTCTGCGTATCTTGTGTTGTTTAGTGCAACTGTGTCTGGGAGGGGCCCTTTAAGGGAGCGGCTGGCTGTTGAGTCCGCCCTGTGACCCTGTCTGCAGCTGTGCCTGGCACCCTTATTTCGATGTGTGCTACTTTGGCGTGTAGACGTACCCTCGCAGCGCCTATTTCGATGTGGTGCCGCGCAACGTCGAAGTTGAACGTTGACGTTGCCAGCCCTGGAGGACGTGTAGACGTTATGCATCGAAATAGCCTATTTCGATGTTGCTACATCAAAATAAGCTATTTCGATGTTGGCTTCACGTGTAGACGTAGCCTATGTGTGCAGGATGAGCCTTTAGCTTAATTAATGCTTCTTTTCCTGTTTGGTGAGGTGCATAATAAAAGAGGCTGCAAAACACTCAGTATATCTTTGCACCATCAGATGCAGAGGTTATAAGTGAGATTAATACATGCAGCATCCTACACTCATTTTTTCAAAACTTATAACTGAACACATTCTTATCAATGTAATATGCATCAGGGTACCATACAGGTAAGCAAGCTATTCCAGCTGTTCATTTGCAAGTGTTTAGTGAGGCCATGAGGCCTGGAGCCTAGGCATGGGCTGGAACCTTTCTTCCAGCACTGTACTACCTACCTACCAGCCCACCAGGTGTATCTTCCAATGCCCTCTTTCAGCCTGCAGCTTACAGTGGTTGGTGTGGCTCTCTTCCAGTCATGTAAGGTCCCACTGATGCATGACACTGATATCAAGGTGATACATATCACAAAGATTTTACATTCTGGGATATACAAGACTCGCTAAAGACACAGAGGAAAGAATCACTTTTCAAATAATTTAAAAAATCAAGTAGCATCAGTTAAACCTCAGTTAATTATTTTTGAAGATTATTAGGACAAAACCTTGCAGAGGGATCAGACTTTCTTACACTGAATTTGTCCATTTGTAAATCAGCACATTGAAGATGGACTGGGATTTATTTTGAATACTTCAATTGTGTAAACTATGTATGTTAGGTTATTTTCAAAGTGCTGCACAGGAAGTTAGCAATATGACATACATTTACCATCACTGGGGGTCATGAGATAAATCAGTACACATGCCTGAATATATGTAATTGTTATTTGGATTCTGTTTGTTTGTTGTTTATATATATATTTTTTTCTAAAATCTTCTTTATCTCTGTCATAGGTACGCTAGTTCTGCCAGTGACCGTCAAGTGAGCACATCCATGAGGAAGGTAATTATTGTACTATCTTAAAAACAAAAATATTTCAGCCAATCCTATTTTGTTATTAGGTATTTCTTATTTGTTTGTTTGGATTATAATAATGTTTAGGACCCAATTGTCTAGGCATTGGACAGACCCTGAGCAAAAAAGACAGCCCCTGCCCTGATGAGCTTACAATCTAAGCTTCACTGTCATATTTTGATGTAAAGATACTCAAGGTATTCTAGTCTGAGTTTTTTTATGCTGATGTGAGACTTGAGATGTCAAGGTTTCTCAAATAATAAGGAAATGATAGGCGATATTATATTTTTCAAAAAGAGATGACCAGGTGATCGTTTAAAGCTCAAAGTATTGAAAGTACAGTCAAATTAACTACAAAGATTAGGCACTGGAAGCACTCTCATAGGTTTTCCAAGACATGCATGAATACTGGGAGAGGGGTTAATTTATTTTGTCCTTACAATTCTAAAAATCACCACTGCATCTGATTTTTAAACCTTTCCAGGATTTTTCTATCAAAATGTCCACCTTCCTTTCAATAGGTAGGCCAAAGTTGTACCTTGCCCTATAAGTCCTGTCAGGGACTAAGGAAACAGGCCTTATTTTCTTTATTAATTACTTAAATGTAATAAAGAGGTAATGTAGTTTAATTTAAATAATGATAGTACTGTGAAATTGCATGAAATCATTTGACTCAGCTCATCTACCAGACGAGTGACAGAGCCAGGAATAGAACTTCATTGCCTTCATTGCTAATCTAGTAAGTGAGACACTAGGGTACATTTTAAAACAAGTTAGTTTTAGTCCAACTAAATATATAGCTTTAAAATGCTATCTTCATAAGAGTAAATTGTATCTGATTTTTCATCCCCTTCCTTTGATTTTCTTTGTTGATTTTTTGCCCAACGGTTTCTTCAACAGAATTCAGCCCTCAGATACAACATGCAAAAATCCGATTGAACTTTTCAGTGGAAGTTGTATCTATGCATCTAAGGGCAGACTACGGTCCTTTGCCAGACTGCTGTGAATTTTAATTTCATTCTGGTCATGCACCACATATTTAATATGTGCTGGACAAAATTCCTGGGTATCCAATCAAGTTTTGCATATTACTTGAATTTGCATTCTGTTCTCTTAAAGCTTGGAAATAAGAAACGAACTTTTAAAGGCTTCTAAGGATTGATACAGTTTCTGAAATGGGGCTGAATCATTTGTTAAATATAACCTGTAGGTAAAAACTGAAAGTAATTTTGCATTTGTGCAGATAAGAAAAACAACTAACTTCAAAGATCTAGACCGAAACCTCCAATTCTTATGGCTGTGAATGAACGAACATTACAGTGTTGGAAGAAATTGTCATCTTGAGGGATTGGTCCTACATAAATGTTCAATAGATATAATCAAATTCTAGTTTGACTAGACTAGGATTTAAAGAGATAGTGTTAGATCACATTAGGTCTAGCTCAGTCTAACACCTCTGAAATGCAAGTCAAGACAAGGTAAACTGTGTTTTAACATGTGCTAAACAGATCAGCTTAATACCTAGGCTAATGTGATCTAACATCACACCTTTAAATCTTAGTCTATGTAAGGCCCATGAAAAGGTCTAAAGGATTAAAACCTGGGCGTTAGGATTTTCTGTAAGAATTAGGACCATTTCTAAGAATGAAAGACTTCCCAATTAAACTCGTTTAGGGTGAGGATTAGAAAACGTAAGAGAGTACAACATACTATCTGCAAGGATAAGCATGTATGACAGAAGCTAGAAGACTATGAGTAAATGACATGTTTTTATGTACAGATTTCCAGTTTTTAAACACCTAAATCTCTGAGGCCTTGTTTCTAGACTAGAAAAAAATGCTGTTTTAAAACATGGCAGCTTATTCAATGTTGTTGAGGGACTAGGGACTGCTAGGAGGGAGAGGGCTCTAGTAGGTAGTCCTGAGAATGGTGTGTCAAAGCAGGAGAAGCCCCGGGAAGAAAGGATAAAAATCTTAGTTTGGACTTTTGGAGATATTTGAAAACTTAATTTTGAAGTTTGTTAAAATAATAAAGATTCTGAGAACAGATGGGAATGTATAAGTGTTTTGTAGTTTCTTGACTACTGGAAGAAAGAAAACTGAGACAGGCTGCCTGTCGGCAAGACAGGGTGTACTGGAGGCTGCTAATCCACTGCAATGTCATTCTTTGTTAATTAACTTACAGAAAAAGTGTTCTCATTGTCATGGATCACTGTAAATAACTATTTTCCTTTTTTGTCCTAGTCTGACATTTAGGACATAAAAATCCGATTACCTTCTGAACAAAGATAACATGTCCCTTTGAAGAATTTCTGTGCTACCTGGCATAGAAAGCTAGTGATAATTGGCTAAAAAAAGACGTGTGTATGTGTACACACATAAATCCCTGTGTAATGTCTGTGCAACTTTAAACACCATCTTTTCAAGGCAGTTGTGGCAGAATCAGTCTCACTCCTGGGCCTCAGCCCCTTTGTCTGTTCACAGTACCGCAGGTAATCTGGGTACTGTGATCTGAGCCCCACATGCCCTCGCTGTGGTTTGGACTTTGGTCCCTTGCCTGAAGGGGGCTGAGGTAGCGACCCCCTGGTCTGCCGGGGTTGGGTAAGCAATCCACCACAGCCACCAGCTGACCCTGGTGGTCATCTGGGGGGTAGGGAGCCCAAAAACTCCCTGTGGGTACTCTTCACCTCCCCCAGTTTCTGGCAATTCTCAGGAATTCTTCTTCTCAGCTCTCTCTCTCTCTCTCTCACATGCACACACACACACACACACACATTATACGTTGTCACCTTCTCACCTCTCTCCATCTCCCTCTTCTGCTCTCCTCCCCTTCTCCCAGCAAGGAAGTCTTTTAAAACAGTCAGGAGCAGCCTCAAATGAGCTCAGCTGGCCCGAAATGATTTATGAGCTGGTTAGGCCTCAGCTGGAGTATTGTGTCCAGTTCTGGGCACCGCAGTTCAAAAAAGATGTGGAGAAACTAGAGAGGGTCCAGAAAAGAGTAACAAGAATGATTAAAGGTCTAGAGAATGTGACCTATGAAAAAAGGTTGAAAGAATTGGGCTTGTTTAGTTTGGAAAAGAGAAGATTGAGGGGAGACATGATAACGGTTTTCAGGTATCTAAAAGGGAGTCATAAGGAGGAAGGAGAGAACTTGTTCTTCTTGGCCTCTGAGGATAGAACAAGAGGCAACAGGCTTAAACTGCAGCAAGGGAGGTTTAGGTTGGACATTAGGAAAAAGTTCCTAACTGTCAGGGCGGTCAAACAGTGGAATAAATTGCCAAGGGAGGTTGTGGAATCTCCATCACTGGAGATATTTAAGAACAGGTTAGATAGATGTCTATCAGGGATGGTTTAGACAGTACTTGGTCCTGCCATTGGGGCAGGGGGCTGGACTCAAAGGCCTCTCGAGGTCCCTTCCAGTCCTAGTGTTCTATGATTCTATGATTCTATAGCAGCCCCTTCTTGGCTGCTTAAACAGGTCAGCTTCTTCTCCCTGCTAATTAGCCAGGCTGTCTCTGCTTGTTTAGTGTTGACTCTCTCCCTTTCCAAGCTAGCCCTCTGGCCTGATGCTGCCACACAGTATATTGTCTGATTCTAAAAATAGCTACTCTGAGTAATTCCACACCACTGTTTAAAAATCTTTAATTCTTACTACAGGATCATACTCTCAAATGGGCCTACTGTTTGGCAGTTTCAGGCTGAATAATTTGAGGCCAAAACAGGAAGGCATTGTTGAACAATATAACTTCGTTTGCAAGTAACTTTTAATAGATGAGAAACTGTAAGAAATGAAAGGAAGTAAGTCAAACAGCTATAACTGTAGTGACTACAAACACTTTGTGATGATGGTAAAAAATAATTACATAAAGAGGCCTGATGTAAATTCCTAAACTTGGCTTTCATCTGTAATACGTGTTGGTTGTTATCGTTATCTTCAAAAGGGGAGCTACACTGTTTTTAAGTGCACTCATCAATGCCTTGCATACAAAGTGAACTTTAGAGATTAATTTTCAGTTCAATATTTTTTCTTATCTTGTAGGCAATAGAGAGGGAGTATCTATACTGTGTTGGGCTTGATTCTCCATGGCCTCATGTTGTGTATAAAGTTTTACATCAATGCGAAGTGAATACGCTAATGGATAAAAAATTTGCAATTCTGATATGATAATTTGTGATAATCGGTGTAGTGTAGTTGACTACCTAGGTGCCAAGGAGTGGAGAACCAGGCTTTTGCAGCCAGGTCCTCTACTAGTGTAAACTGATGTAGCTCCAGTGAAGGTGAGAAACTATATCTGAGTATCCATCCCCATCTGGCTAGTTTATGAGAGAAGCTCCTCAAACTTCTACATATTGATGAGACATGAACATAATTGATCGTCTACTGTCTGAAAATCCTAACATAGACAGCAAAGCTGCGTCTACACGTGTACGCTACTTCGAAGTAGCGGCAGTAACTTCGAAATAGCGCCCGTCACGTCTACACGTGTTGGGCGCTATTTCGAAGTTGAAATCGACGTTAGGCGGCGAGACGTCGAAGTCGCTAACCCCATGAGGGGATGGGAATAGTGCCCTACTTCGACGTTCAACATCGAAGTAGGGACGTGTAGACGATCCGCGTCCCGCAACATCGAAATAGCGGGGTCCTCCATGGCGGCCATCAGCTGGGGGGTTGAGAGATACTCTCTCTCCAGCCCTTGCGGGGCTCTGTGGTCACCGTGGGCAGCAGCCCTTAGCCCAGGGCTTCTGGCTGCTGCTGCTGCAGCTGGGGGTCCGTGCTGCATATACAGGGTCTGCAACTAGTTGTTGGCTCTGTGTATCTTGCACTGTTTAATGAAAGTGTGTCTGGGAGGGGCCCTTTAAGGGAGCGACTTGCTGTTGAGTCCGCCCCGTGACCCTGTCTGCAGCTGTGCCTGGCTCCCTTATTTCGATGTGTGCTACTTTGGCGTGTAGACGTTCCCTCGCTGTGCCTATTTCGATGTTGGGCTGAGCAACGTCGAAGTTGAACATCGACGTTGCCAGCCCTGGAGGACGTGTAGACGTTATTCATCGAAATAGCCTATTTCGATGTCGCAACATCGAAATAAGCTATTTCGAAGTTGGGTGCACGTGTAGACGTAGCCCAACTGTCCTCATATGTTGAGTATTCATTTGCCTGAATGTTGTGTAGCTGCTCACTGTGCATAAAATTGACCACATATGGAAGTCTTTGCTGGCTTTGCTTGGGAACTCTTGTCTCTAATACTAATGAGATATTAACTCCTGAAATTAGGCATAATAACCCTACATTAAACTAGCCATTTTGAAACTTGTGCAAATTCTGAGCCTCCAGCATGGTCTTGATTCTTTATGAACCAGAGAAGGCACTAGAGAAAATAGTCCTACCTTTTCTGCAAGATAACAATTAAGTTCCACGAAAGACTATTCAGTAGTCAATCGGAATGGCAGATTATAGCAGTTTGACCCTGCTCCACATTATTCAACAGTTCAGTGTTGATTAGCTTTCATAGTTATGAATCAAATTGCTTCATTGACATTGGACAGTCTCATACTGGTCTCCTCTCAGATGGAGATGTCCAGTGAATCTGTCTTTTAGTTAGAGCTGGGATATCCCTTCTGGTACAGCGGGGGAAACTAGGAAACATCCAAGGCTGACAAAGTAATTAGAAGTGGGCGGGCAGATAGCAAAAAATACTGTATCTAGAAAAGTCAGAAGACAAATGGGGAAAGAGAGATCCTGGAGAAAATTTGCTGGTGTTTAAATGCCGCATGCCTGATTTTTTATTACCAATATTTGTTATTTTAATTAGTTTATGGTGATAAAAGAATCCAAAAGCAGACAGCTGTGATTTTTTAATTTATCTCGTGAAGTGTTAGACAAGAAAATCCTCAATTCATCACATCAGGCTGTGGACAACTTCCCCATGACCACAGAGAGAGAAAAGTATCCCAACATCTTCATGCTACATTAAGCCATGTTCTTGCTCTTACAGTTCCAACTGCATTGTCAGCATCTACAACTGGAACACTTTAAATATTTTGGGCAGCTCCATGGCCTGATTTTTCACCTTGCTCTTTATTACGCATTTCAGTAACAAAGGGAAGCACACTCACCAGACTAGATGGACTCATTCTCCAAAGTTGTAACTCTAGTGAATATCTGACTGTAGCACTGTTGTAAAAGATCCATTGAACTTACTTCATAATTGTTGTTTGTAGGTGGGAGAGGGTGTCGTCACTTACCTCTACTATTAGAAGTGAATAAAGTAAACAACAAAGCTCCTATGGGGACTTTTCATAAATTTCATATGCTTGTAAAAATCTTACCTAGATTATCTCAAGTCAAACAGCTATTTGTTTACTTTTTCCTTCAAATGGACAATTAGATTTAATGAAAACTTTTCTGTCAGTACTGCTGTTTGTAAGCCTTTTTTATTTATTTTTTAAGCATATATAACAACATTTAGCCAGGCTACAGTTACACTACAGTGATCTGCTGACAGCAGTTACTGTTGGAAGAGACTTCCTGACAAACCTTCTCTCCCCAGAGTGCATCCACACACAAAAGCCAGTTGGAAGGACGGTCCACTCTATCGATAAGAGTGGCTGGACTGCCTGGCCACTGTCTTGACAAAACTGGTACCCGGAAGCACAGCAGACAAGGCTGCCCATTGTCCTGGACACCCTGTCTGTTGAGAGGAGGTCCTCCTAGAGCATTCACGCAGCTTTTTTGTTGACAGAACCTGTCAACAAAAGGCACTCTTCCTCATCTGGGAGAGGCAAAAGGTTGTCAGCAGAAGTGCTGACTTTGTCCACATATTGTCGAAATAATGCGATTTGTGTGTGGACATTCCACCAGTTTTGTCGACAAAACCAGAGTTTTCTCTGTAAAACTCACTAACTTAGCTGTAGCCCCAGAATAACGTCTGTGATCATGTGAAATATGGCAATAATAAAATATTAAAAACTTGCAGACTTTTTATGGTTTTCTGAGCATTTAAGTGTACTAAATGTAAAACAAATTGAATGTCTGAGAAACAAGTGAGCCCCAAAAATGAATTATACCACTAGAGGGGACACATCCCTGCCATTTCTAATCTAACACTTAAGCTGTTTCCTACCTAATGATACGGCTATTGAATCCCTTTGTGTGCTCTATTTCATATGAATCACTGTAAAGGGTTTACGAAAATAGCTGCTTGCGATTTGCTTTTAAATGGGCACAGCCTTCATCCATTCAATACAAGCATCCTATCTGTGATACTCTTCCTCTAGATTCTACTTACATCTCTGGCCTTGTGCCAACCGTAATGTTGCCACCAAACATTCTCTTCCCCTGCTACATCCTCAGTGACTCTTCTTTACCCTCCAAAATGCCCTTTCCTTTGCTCCTTCCTGGACTCTCCAGTAAATGAACACATCTACAACATACTCCCTCTTCTCCTTATCCTGCACTTGCCTCAGCCCATTCTTGCGCTTCCATGCATTCGTGCTTGCCAGTCTGTTTCCAGGCTTTCATAGCAAGTCAACATTCTACAAATTAATAATATCTATTGTCTTGATATTTCAAAGTGAAATTCTGCAGATTCGTCTCTTGAAAGTTCATTTCTTCAGTTTGACTGTTTAGTAAAGAAAAAAATGTTTTTTAAACGTTTTAGGAAAGGAAACCAACATGTCAGTTGCAAAGTGATATCAAGATTCACCAAAATGTGGGCTGCTTTGCTTCAAATTATAACTACTTCCTATTGTTAGAAGGGCACAAAGCAGATAGTTCTTGGGAGTGTAGCTCTAAATATATATTTTCAATTAGGCAGATATATTCAGCTGGTTACAGACAAGCTTAAAGCTGTACTCACAATGAGCTTCTTTGTTAGTGTTCATGTATGATGTTTTAAATATTTTTAAAAACAAAGAAACTCCCAGGCATAGCAGTGCTTAAAGATAAGAAGTGAAGCCAAGATTCAGAGTACAAATGTAACGCTTAGGGTGTGTCTACACTAGCCAGCTACTTCGAAGTAGCTGGCACAACATCAAAATAGCACGCGTTGCGCCTACACGCACCGTGCGCTATTTTGACATGGAAATCGATGTTAGGCGGTGAGACATCAAAATCACTATTCCTACCCGAAGATGGGAATAGCGCCCTACTTCGACGTTCAACATTGAAGTTGGGCATGCCTAGACAATCTGCGTCTCACTACATCGAAATAGGGGGGTCCTCAGCTGAGGGGTTGAGAGATGCTCTGTCCAGCCCCTGCAGGGCTCTGTGGTTGCCACATGCAGCAGCCCTTAGCCCAGGGCTTCTGGCTACTGCTGCTGCTGCTGTAGCTGGGGGTCCATGCTGTGTGCACGGGGTCTGCAACCAGTTGTCGGCTCTGTGGACCTCGTGCTGTGCATGTTGAGTGTGTCTTGGAGGGGCCCTTTAAGGGAGCGGCTTCCTCTTGCCCCAGGAGGGCTAGTCTAGACTGTGACCCCATCCGCAGGCTTTGCTGGCCCCTTATTTCAACAGGGAGTGCTTGTGTGTGTGGACGCTCCGCATTTCCTGCCGGGATGGATCCTTTCGACGTTCCCCGTTGCTACTTCGACGTTGAACATCGATGGCACCTGCCCCGGAGGATGTGTAGACAACACGCGTCGAAGTAGCCTATTTTGATGTTCTTACTTCGAAATAGGCTACTTCGACGTAGTGTGCTAGTGTAGACATAGCTTAGTAAAATTTGGAAAAAAATAACAAAATATGTAGGGCCTTTTTAAACATCAACATATGTAAAACAGAGTACATCTCCATATTTTTCTCTTTGTGGGTCACCTTTAGGGTTCATTGTAGACAGTTTTAATTGTTCTTCACTAGAAAGGAGGACACTAGCCACTGCTTTTGCTGGTGCATAACTATTTAGCATCTTCTCTTTCCTAATGTTCTTATTACCCTCTCTTTGAGGGTGGGAAATATGTACTCAGCTTTAATTACAAAGGAACAGTGGCCACAAACCTGTGATATGTAGTGTGGCCTTACCTCTAAAGGTCAGTTCCCTTTGGTTGTATTTGGTGTAGAGTCTGATTTCTGTGCTATGGATGGATATTGTGTACAATGTGGAAGAAGAGATGGGGGAAGGTTTATTGGGAAATGGAAAGTTAAATGAAGGGTAGAAGTTATGCTGTTGAGAAGGCTTTTAAAAAGAGAATAGATAATGGTAGATTTTCTGGAGCTCAGGGTGGTGGCAGAAGGAAAAAAAGTTTTGATAACTTTTGAAGTGTGTAGAGTAAAACTAAAGACACAGAAAAGGGTGGTTGATATTATAGCACACGTCCCTCGCAGCTGTAATGCCATTAGCAAAGAACAAAGCCGGCCCTGTGGGAAGGAGTGCCAGAGAGCCATGTGCTCTGGCTGCTCTCTCTCTTGCAATGGGCCACTCCCTCTGCACGTGGGGGGGCAAGTGCACTGCTGATGTTGCCTCCCCACAGCTCGGCACCCAACCTCACTCCTGCCCCGCCACACGGACAAAGGCCAGCTTTCAGCCCAACTCTGCAAGTCATTCACCTGCCTTTGAGCTGCCATTTGCTAGGCAGCGGGGCTGCCTCCTCTTCCCCCTCCACCTCCCCACCTCTGCCTGCCTGCACTCAGGTGAGCTGTGACGCACCAGAGGGACTGCACCTGTCCCTGCCCGTACTGCTACTTCTTCTCTAGGTAGTGCCCCAGCATGGCAGCAAACATGGGGCTGTATGCACAAAGAGGCAGGCAGAAGCCCCTTTACCCTGGCTTCCCAGCACTGGGCTTGTGTGTTTCACTGAAACTTTTAAGCGCTCACCCCAGACCAATGTCCCCTCTAATCTTTTGCATTCCATGTCCCCCGGTCTCTGCTACCTCCCTGCCCCCACAGCCTCTGCCACCACCCAGGGAGCACAGTGCGTCATTTCCATGAGACCGCCGCTCAGTTCCAGGGCCAGAGCAGAGGGTGGGGGACCCTGCTAATTGCAGGGATGAAAAGTGGGACTTTTAAAAAGTTTGCTTACTCCTGTCCTTAAGTACTAGGATAGGTTCTAACTAGCATGCCGACTGCACACATTCTGCTCAGGTCCCTTGAGACATCTCTTCTCAAAACTAGATTTGTGGTTTGAGAACACGCTGAAACTAACATAATAAGATCATAAATAATGTGGTATACATGTAAATTAGCTAATATGATACTATTAAAAGATTTTCTATTTTCTTTTCCCAGCTATCTTTCAGCACTGCTTGTATGAACAGGGGGCTGTGATTCATGTGTTTGTAAATGTAATTACATACATAATCAAAATGTGACCAAGCGGCACAAGTAAATAACAGAATCACACAAAGTACACATGTAAGACTCTCGGTCATCTGCATCCCTCAAAAATCCAGTTTCATCCTTCTACTTATGGACACAAATCCTACTCCTTTGACTCATCCTCATATTCCATAGCATTAATGGGAATACTTAGATGAATAAAGGATATGACCCTTTGATTGTTTTGCTCAACAATGTTTCTTCTTTTTTGGTGTTTGCACTATTTAGATCTTTGTAAAAAATCTTCTTATCTCTTCTTTATTCCCTGTTTTGCTAAGCAGTACGCATTAAGTTCTTTTAGTGTTTCCAGGCATTTAATTAAATTAGCTGTGTATCCCTGAATTTCTTTGTTGCTATCTTTCAAGTACAGAGGTGCCCGAAGGCTGTCTCTCATGTTTTAAATATTGCTTTTCTTCACCCGTATCATAATTTGAGGGAGAATTTTTTTCTTACCGAAGAGTATGGTGGGGCTGTTAAAATCACTTTCTTTATTAAGTCTTTTCCAAGTCTGGTTTTATGAAAAATTGGGTGAGGTTAGTCTTGGTTTATTTAAATTGTGAATCAATCTATATGGTTATACTTGAGAAAGATTTTTTGTTTAAATAAAAAGGCAATATTTTCTAAAAGGTTTGTAAGTGATGTACATAGATATATGAATAAAATGGTATTAAGTTTCAAGATTTTCAAAGGCTTGTGATAAAGTAGTAGCAATTTGTTAAAGATATTTTAAATAATGGAAAACATCAGTATACTGCCATTTTCTGCAGTCTTGTCATGTGGGTAATTTTATTGTTTTGTGTACTAGTTTGCAAGGGCAAACAACGTAATCTGCAGCTGTGGAATTTAGAGTGGGTCAAGAGGATCCATAAACCTGCTCATTTTTACCACTCGTAACCATTGCACCATTGTAACTATTGCAGAAGAATTTTGTATGTGGGTTTCAAATTCTAGCCCACTAGTGTGTCTAAAATAAGAGATTTGTAAATTAGTTTAACACCCTTTCAACAGATTACTCCTTTGTGTAACTGTGAAAGAGATACCATAGCTCTGCCATTTTAACTGTAGAGAGAACCTATTCTTTCCTTGTTCCAACTATTGGAAGCATCCTTTTTCCCCATAATGAACATGAACTCTTGAATGTACATGTGGTATAAACACTGATCTTTCATGACACACCCAGTCTATTTTCTGAAATAGAAAATATGTGACAAGAAGTGGTTGCTGTGATTCCTGAACCTGGCAGGCACTTGAACTTCCTCCAGATAGAACTCTCTCATCATTGTATGCCTGGCCTTTGATGGATGCTGGAATACTATTTACTGGTACTGATCTGTCCCCACTTACAGCAGGCAGCAGTGCCATTGTTACCTAAGAACATAAGAACATAAGAATGGCCATACTGGGTCAGACCAAAGGTCCAT
This sequence comes from Carettochelys insculpta, assembly GCF_033958435.1. Taxonomy (NCBI): domain Eukaryota; kingdom Metazoa; phylum Chordata; order Testudines; family Carettochelyidae; genus Carettochelys; species Carettochelys insculpta. The sequence goes on from NC_134149.1 coordinate 30,346,204, forward strand.
CTAGCCCAGTAGCCAATGCCTGGTGCCCCAGAGGAGGTGAACCGAAGACAATGATCAAGTGATTTGTCTCCTGCCATCCATCTCCCACCTTCGACAAAAGGCTAGGCGCCATACCTTACCCCTTGCTAATAGCCATCTATGGACCTAACCTCCAAATATTTATCAAGGTCTGTTTTAAACTCTGTTGCTTAAGTATCAGTAGGGACTCTCTTCTGCAGTGATAGCTATGCACAAGCTATTGATACATGTAATGAAACATCCATTCCAGTAAATGAGAGAGCATACAAATATGGGATGAGAGCTAATTACTGTGATTTATAATCCTCCCATTGAAGTATGTGTTCTTAGGAAAAATCCATTCTATGTGAAACATGTTTGAAATGGGTTGAAACCTTTCAGTGTCTGTCTTCTTGTTGTTCTCTCTTTGTGGCCCTAAAGCCAATTCCTGCTGTTACCTATTGCACCTAGTGAATTAGATCTCTGCTCACTTAAGGCATAAATCTGCATTGACAGTTAGTTTCTTTGTATCACGTCCACCTGCTTGCTATCTCTCTACTCAAGCAAAGGATGCTATGGAATGCTGGAAGCGGCATCTATTGATGGTAGATCACTACCTTCTGTAGAGTCTACAAAGAACTCACTGACCTTCCTTCTCCCTCACCCCATCTTCCAATTTAAATGTCACCACTGCTGACAAACACTTGATCCTCCACTTCTACTGCTGTTTTCCAGGAATGTGGCACTATACTGTACATATGCTTCCTCTTAAGGCTGCACTGCAGGTGGGAGCATTCATTGTGTTTCCAGTGCTTTCGGTTATTGGATTAAGGTAGAAACTCTTGAGGTTGAGTATAGCTAAGGTTCATACAGCCAGATTTTTTCCTTAAATCTTTTCAGTTAGTCTAAATCACTGATCTCTATAGTATTATTTAAACATAGGTGCAACTTTTCAGTTTGGTAATTTTCTGTCAGCTAAACATTATGTTCCCCTCTGTGGTTATGCTGAGGTTCGTTTCACTGGTGGAACTTCACAAATGCAGACTGCTGTCAGCTCATGTTTTCTGCTGCTCTTTTAACATCACACGTGATACTATGGCTTGGAGAGGAGGCCATAAATGCTGACAACCACAGTACATTGTCTCATCTTCTGGCTGCCTCCCATAGCCACCCTATGAATACATTTTGAACTAGATAGTGTTAAATGTTTGCTTTTATTGTGCAGTATAAAGAGGATCATGTGGCTCCTTTGCATCTTAAAATTTGAATTTAGAATTTAGAGTCTCTCTCATCTTTTGTGCTTGTATTCTCACCATATCTTGGGTTGGATCAGATCTAGAGATTCTTAATGCATAATGAATAATTTGATGTTGCCATTCTACAGCTCATTGTAAGAAACTACTCTGCTTCTCAGCCTGCTTCTGTTTAAGTTCTTAAAGATTTGTAAGCAGTCGAGCTATTTCTAAAAATGTTCTGAAGATATAATTTATTTATTGTACATGTCATGTCTTATCAATGTACATTTCAGCCCAAACCGTGTGACCTATGCTTACAGAGTGTGGTTCTTTAACCCTCCTTCCCCCACTGACTCTAGTAATTACACCAGTTAGGTGTCTGCTATAGACTTTGAGATAATATATATATGTCTTTTAACTTATGCTCTTTCAGGTTCACTCCTTGCAATCTGTGATCAACCCAGATTGTGAAAAGGCTTCTATAAACAGCATTCCACCATTCAACCATTACATAAGAAGGATGTTCGTCAATGAATAATAATTTGCCTATACACTTATTACAACACCTTCTGTCATAAACGCTCAAAGCCCTTTTCAAAAATAAGTAAGCATTGCTCTTCTTTTACAGATGGATAAACTGAGACATAGCAAAAAGTGACTCACACAAGGTTACACAATGAGTCACCGGAAGACTCAATAGAACCCAGTTCTCTTCTGCTTAGTCCTCTGCTCTAACCACTATGCTGCAGTTGTCTCTGTATCCAAGCTTCTGGCTAAATAATCAAATCATAACATTTTAAAGGTGTAAAAACTAGCTGCACTTATTAGTAACTCTGTAACAGCACAATTGTTTTCAGGTTCTCATTGTTGTTTAATATCTACAAAGGACAAGTGGTATTTACAACTTCCCTTCATGGCTCAGATTATAGTTACAGTATAAAAATGACATTTGGTTGGGATTTACAATTTAATCTTCTCTCTGTGCTGTGCTAATTCAGAATGTCTGATGTGTCTGCACGCAGCCTTGCACTACTGGGAATCTTTTCAGCTATTTTTGTCTTCTTTCAGGCTAGACTGTCAAGGGAATCTCTGATGAAAAGAACAACATACGAGGTGTATTTGCAATAATATTTGTTGGCCTTTTTATGTGGTCTGCTTATCTGGAAAAATTCTCTTTTTACAGAATATCCTCTCTGCCCATATGTCATTTTATACTATTTTCATAACACAACAGAAACAGTAATGAAAGAAATCTGGGCCTATGTATTTAGAGTTCTGTCATTTTTCCCATAATGTCAATTTTCAGCGGGGAAATAACTGAACAATAAGAATGTGATGAATACTGGAATTCAGCAAAGAAAGTTTCAATCCCAAAACAATATTTTCAGAACAAATTTAAGAATGCTCCATTTTGTGTATTTAAATTGTTTGAATGGAAATGGAAATATAAATTGACCGATTTAAAGTACTATCTTAAATTTGTCACTGTGGTTTAAAACATATGCAGCAGTAAGCAGTTATTCGAACTTATGCTGCCATCCTACATTTATTTGTTATTATGACCCCATATGATATTTAGGGCTTCATGTTTTCTGCAGTTCATGACTATAAAGCTTCCTGTGCACAACAGAGCTTCAGAATCTACATTTTCTTTTAAAAAAATGTGTCTAGCCTATGTTGCTTGTGATGATACCCAACCCCTTTCTCTCCCTTTGGCCTTCATTAGATTTCTTTTTTATATATATCTATATATCTATATATCTATCTATATAGATAGATATATATTATTTTGTTCCAGAATTAAAGTAGGAGGCAAAGACTGTAGGAACCAAAAAGAGGAGCCCTGCTGACCTGTAGGGTGAAATGGGAATAGAAATTAGATAAATGGTGCAAGGTCGCTCCCACTGAACTCATTAGCTAAGTTCCCAGTGTAGGAGCAGGGTGCAGCCTGAGGAAGGGTAATGATTGAAAGGAATTTGGATTTTGGTATTTTAAAATATTTCAAAAACAGTTTCCCCTTAAGCTGTTCCGCAGGCCTATTTTCTTTTCATTTGAGGGGTTTCTTTGTTTTGGAAGGGGTGGATTTCTTTTTTTCTCTTTTTCACATAAGTAGTCATATTTTTCTGCTTTATGTGAAGGAAATAAAAAGCTAAGATAATGTCATTTTTTGCTGGTAGTCAGCTTGAATTCCTGAGAGCAGGATGCAGTCTGGGCAGAGAGGAATTATACCAGCAAATCAGAGGAATGAGCAGTGCACTATAGTCACACAGAAACAACCACAGAGGAATTATGAAAATACCTGCACAGCTGACAGGACGGGGAAATGCCCAGTGTTGGGATTCATACTGTACTGTTATTGAGATGTAGCCTTCCTGAGACAAATCAGTCTTTGGAGGCAAGCAGAGCACAATGAATTTTACAAAAAGGGGAAACGGTATACAAATAAGTTTCCATAACTAGCATTTTGCGCACTCTGATTTGCTTAAATTATTGCATTTATTGCTTATGGTCATGATCTATGTCCTTATAAAAAAGCTGCTGCTTAATCACAATAATGTCTTCTAGTTACTGGAGTTTAATATGGTAAAAACTGAAATACCATGTACATTTCTGTGATGGCTGTAGACATACTTATTTGTGTAATGGTACCACAGGTGGGAATCACCATCAGTGATCAGGACTGTAATGTGCTGACAAATAGCCTTTAGACTTTACAGGCAAATAGTCAAGACAATAGTCCCTGACAGAGAGCTCACAATGTGTATGTCAGACAGGACAAAATGACCTTTTGTTCATCACATGATCCTACCCTACCCTGACCTGCAAAGCCACAAACTCCTTACCTGTGCTCTGCCAGTAATCGCAGTTGCAATCACCAACAGCCCACTTCTCCCTCCAGCTGGCCTATACTTTCTCCTGTGCCATTCCCATGCACAAATAAACTTCCCACTCAGTTAAATCAGACTTACATTTGCAAGGTATAGAGAAGAATTACTTTCTGTCATTTTCAGAAGTAATGGTGTAAACTGCAGGCACAAAAGAGTGGTACAGGTTGAACCTCTCTTGCCTGGCACCATTGGGACCTGACCTGTGCCAGACTAGAGAATTTAACAGACCATGGGAGGCCAACATTGTCTAGCACAGGGGTTCTTTGTTTAAGTGGTGGCAGCCTCTGGAGCTGCTAAGCGGTCAGCTGCGTCAGGGAGCCCTGAAGAGCTGCATCAGGGAGCCCGAGAAGAGAAAGCCAGCAGGGCAGGGAGCTGCCTGCACTGCACATGGGGGGAGTACTAAACCCGCAGGAGACTGGGGAGAGCAGCAGCCAAGCCTACCCCTGCTGGAGCTGCACTCCAGTGGGGAGCAGTAAAGTGGGAGGCAGCAGCCAAGGATGAGCCGTGCGCGCTGAGGCAAGTAGATCCTGAGGATGGCAGGGCAGAGATTGGGGCTGAGGCAGGTTAATCCTGGGGATAGGAGGGCAGTTTGCAGCTCAGAGGAATTAAACTGTGGAATGGGAAGGGTGGTTTGGGGCTGCGAGCAGTTAAGCCTGGGGATGGGGGGGCAGGTTTGTGGGATGGGGTAAAGCTTGGGGATAAGAGGAAGGTTTCAGGGCTGAGGCAGGTTGTGCCTGGAGATGGGGGGAAACAACTTTCTAACTGGTACAAATCAATGTGTGTGCACTGTTCTTAAAATAGGGTGATAAAAAGTACAGTTTGACATTATTTATTAAGGACTGTCTCATATTCACATGCATTGCAGCTCTTGAAATACTGATTTTGTAACTGAATTTGAAAAAATGGTCTGCTCACTATTTCAATTGCAGACTCCTGGTCTAGCTCATTGAGAGCACTTTCACTGCTTACTGAACTCTTAGGAGACATTTAGGGGTAAATCACAGATAAATAACAAAATACTCAGCGCCAGGACAGGTGACTGTAAACAAACTTTATGGGACGATGGGAAACTTGGCCACACCCAGGATAAGTGGTCATCTGGCTAATTAAAATCATGCCAGATTCTGGATTTTGCCAGATGAGAGAGTTCTGGATGAGGGAGGTTATCCATGCCCTAAGAATAAAATGATGTTCTGTTACTAAATTTTGGGTGTCACTTTACTGCTATCACAAAGACACATATATGGATCTAATTAGCGGACTTGTATATGAGTTCTCACTAATACGGCATTTAAACAAGGGCTGAAATGACATATTAATTGTATAAGATTTGAGACAGAAATTTCTCCTTGAATTGATTGCATGTAACAATTTAATTTATTCTTAAAATAAATGAATGTGATTTTGTTATTATGTACTGCCTGTGAAACCCCATGAAGTTGTCTCCTGACTATTGTGTAAGAATTTAACCACAGATCTCCTGTTGACTTGATGAGGAGGTATAAGGCTAAAAACCTTAGGCAGATCTGTGAAAATACAGGTGTTGGTTTATTAGTTCAGCATTGCGTAGTTTGATTGTTTAGTGTTTGATTTTATCCTCATAAAACAAAATACTAAAGATTATAGTGATTGTTCAGTACCTCCATTTACTACTATTTTACTGCTGTCTAATAACTGCAATTTTTGTGTTACTTTTGTAGCCATATTGTATGAGATTATTATTAAAAAATTAAGATTTTTCTCATACTTGCAGTGGTAGAAAACATAAGTACAAACAATAGCTTATGAAGAAATCACTATATATCAACATAAATAACGTGATTTAATATTGCATGTGCTGGTACTCATCCATATTTTTTTTCTCCTTATAGTCCTTCCACTACGCCTCCCTGAGGGTAAAAACCAAAAAGTGGTCCAAAGGTAAACTGAGTTAACAAATAATAAAATTTAGAAAATGAAGGTCCTATCGTAGCAAAGGGAGGTATGTGGATCATGTGCACAGATTCAAAGTCAGGATCAGACCTAATTCATATATTTCCAGATATCCTCGATCATTATCTCTATTTTGCTATCAAATACTCAGGTGAAACAAACTGTGGACCTGTTATCCCATTAAGGAAGTTTTAACCTTTCTTTTGACTTTTTTTGACTTCAGTGGAAGAAAGCCATATATTCTGTCATTTCTCACTTCTTTATTCTTTACAAAACTCTATTTGAGAATATCAAGAAAATAAATTTTGATAAGTTATAAAATTAAAAGGCACTCCTTTCATCATTCTATAATGTACTTAGGGAAATAAAAGCAATTTGGTATAATTTATATATAGTGTGTGCAAACTAGCATTTTTGTTCTGGATGCAGTTTTAACTCACTGCTTAAAGACTTCTTTACTCAATACATTAGTAGTATTTCTAAGGCAGATTAGGACACAGTATCTTTTTTGTAAACAACAAAATGTTAAGATCAGTAGAACGTGATCAAGAAAAAGATAGTAATTTAATGTGATTTAACGTGTAATTTAACCTTCTGGCACTATGCACAGCTATCAGGCAAATACAATTCATGTAGCAATGTAAACTTGACTTTTCACAGTATAGGATCGAATGTTTTAATTAACTTTCCACAGGTTTTTAAGGAAAAAATATACAATATTAAGAAAAAAATCTGTTTGGCAATGGTATCTGAAAGACAGAGTGACATTTAAGGATTATTATATAGGACGTGTTGAATTAATGAAAACAGGGTATTTTTCTGTTGCAGGGCATTTCAACTGAGCTAAAATATTGATTAATTAAATTCAGAGTACAAGTATGCTGGACATATACTGACCCATAACTATTATAGAATGACGATATTCCCTATTGCTTGAAAACAAACTTCCTTACCAGAATTTGACTTATTTTGAGGCTGCTAAAATTAAGAGCTAAAATTAGATGGAAAAAGTGGTGTTTGGATTTGGATTAAGATTTAAGTGTATACCATTTAAATTCCAAACCATTGATGATACCAAATATCACAAAATACTCATGGGATTTTGGCCCCATATGTCAGAACTCCTTTGATACTAAATAATCTAATAAGATTTTATTCAATCGGAACCTGAGTTGCAAACCAGGCCTCTTCTATGATTTTGGTTTCCAACTGGATGCAAAGATGGGATAGGTCTAGGTTCATGAATTATAATCTGAATTGCCCTGACCTCTGATTATGAAGGGTTTCAGTTTAGAAGGGATTCCTATTTTGTCTCATCACTGGCTTTAAAACTAAGACGTGGTGTTTTATAGCGCTGGGATTTGTCACAGTGTTTTCCCATTTACAGGGAGCTCTCTGACTAGTGGGAGCAGAAGGCGGATTTCCTGCAAAGACTTGGGCCATGGAGACTGTGAGGGCTGGCTGTGGAAGAAAAAAGATGCCAAAGGATACTTTACTCAGAAGTGGAAAAAATACTGGTTTATTCTGAAGGATTCTTCACTGTACTGGTACACAAACCAGAATGTAAGTACACTTGAAAGAAAACAGCCAAAATTAATTGTTGCTATCTTTTAAATCAGGGAAGCTAATTTTGCCAATTAATAGTTAATGGTGCAGCATTTTTGGATGTGACTGGATGTGAGTCTGTGATGCATGGGTCTGGAGAGAAAAAAAATTCATCTGTGATGATTCTGTTGAAATTTTCACTCTGAGTCAAACCCAATAAAATAGCACAAGAGCAACACTTAAAGTACTGTAAGTGTCAGAAATAAACAGTACTTTTCCACAGTTACTATTAAATAGGTTACAGAAGATGTTCCCTGTCATCTTGCCCTATTAGCAACAATGTGAGGAAATTCAACCACGACTGTCCATTGTTACACCTGGGATGAGTTCGTCCCTCTGTTCTGAAAATTAAACCAGGTATGAAAACCTGACTCAGAAGGGCAGTTGATTTCAGGAATGGAGATTTATTTATAAAAACACAGAGATTCTTTTGTTGTGATATTAGTCTGGAGTTTGCAGCATGTCCTTTTCAAATTACCATTCCTGATAATGTTTCGTTTCTCCTGAAATGCCACAATGCCCACACCTAAAGCTACATTAAAAGGAACAGAAATTTTGTGGAAAGGTTTACAGTAAAATAGGCAAAATGTATAATGTTTTTTCTCCCACTTCTTAAATTAACATCTGTATTGCTCTACATGGTCTGATATGGTTACTCACTTTTTAATGTGTCCTTGCTTTAATAAGATGGCAGTTTTATAAGCAGTATTACTTATCACCCATTTCAGATCCTCCCCTTAGAGCTCGAAACTGGGTTTTTATAGATTACGCTGGGGGTAATAATAAAACAGTTTGAGTGCTTGTGCTGTTTGCATATTTGCATACTGATGTGTCTGAAAATGTAATATCATGCTCCTTACGCATGCCGGTGGCTCCCTTGGCTGTGTGCTACATGAACCATCAGTGATCTGCACAGAGCTTACAGACAGTCTTCAGAAAGTTGGCTGGTCTTGTTGTGCTGGTCTTCTTCCACTGTTAAATGTGAGCAAATGAAAATTACATGAAATGCTTTCCTAAATATTACTTCTCCATTGAAACAATTGTTGAAATTGCTGCAGTCATGTTTTCAGTCACCTTTAGGAAGGCAGGTGGTCAACATGATCATGAATAGGAAGAGAGGTATCCACAATGTAATCACTATTGAGATATAAAACACAATAAAAAGATCCTGGAAACCTCTGTAGAGGTAATAATTTGTTTCACTTGCACTTCCTCTTGTGATAGGATGAAAAAGCTGAAGGATTCATCAGTTTACCTGAGTTCAGGATAGACAGAGCCATCGAATGCAGAAGGAAACAGTGAGTATGAGTAATACTGTTCTACAAAGGAAAGGACCTCCTTTGCAAAGATAAAAAGCAGAAAAAAAATCTGTCTTCGTCTGGAATCTGTAATAAGAATGGAAAAAACCCTGGAAAAAGGAGTTACACAGAAAACTCTAAAACAGACTGATCTTGTTTACAACTTTGTATGGGCATTGATATTTCTTCTTTATTTAAAAAAATCTGAGTTGAATTAAGTGACATAAGTTGTAATGCAAATGCAAACAATTAGAAAAATCTGTCTTTAGCTATCCAGATATCCATTTCCTATTCTGATTAAATGAAAGAACCCAGGGTAGAAGCATGTCTTAATCAGGAAATAGATAAAGGTTTTACTGTGATGGAATTCACAGACCACAGAGTAAGTTGGGACAAGACACAGAGCCATAGTGGAGGTGATGCAGGGTATGCCCCAGATGGACAGATAGTTTAAAAAGGAAAAGGTAGTCTAGGGTAAGTGGGGAAGGAGCTACAGGCTGTACCAGGAAATTGTGTTGGTGCCTGGAACTGTGAGGGATGTTTATAACATTATTAAAGTTACTCTGGAAGTGGTGATATCTGGAAGTTAGAAACTCCCAAAAGACTCCAAAGAATAGGACACTGTTCCACTGGCAAATTAAGTAGATATTTCTAAGTCTGTGACGCTGCCCCCAAAAAACAAAGAAGATACCCCTCAGGAAGCAAGCCAGGGAATAGTAAAACTTGGGGTAGACCAACAGTTGGTCCGGACACAGTAATGCCTCTCAACCTGAGTTAGATTTCGATGAAATGAGTAGGCCAGGGTCTTCTCTCCTTGCTCCTCTGCATTTCTGCCTTGAAAGAACATGAAGAGGAGGAGATGGAACACTCAGAAGCAGTGTTCCCTGCGAGATGAACACTTGGACTACGTCTACACGAGCCCCAAACTTCGAAATGGCCACGCAAATGGCCATTTCGAAGTTTACTAATGAAGCGCTGAAATACACATTCAGCGCTTCATTAGCATGCGGGCGGCCACGGCACTTCGAAATTGATGCGCCTCGCCGCCGCGCGTCTCGTCCAGACGGGGCTCCTTTTCGAAAGGACCCTGCCTACTTCGAAGTCCCCTTATTCCCATGAGCTCATGACACAGCCTTGAAGAGCTGCTCAGGAGAGAGTCAGGTGCCACTCAGCTGGTTAGCAGAGCACCCACAGTGGCAGTATGTGTTTCTATTGGTGGTGCGCATCCACATATGCCTTGCCGCACATAACAAAATTTATTCCACCCAATGGATGCAAAAAATAGAGGGAACACTGCTCAAGAGAGATTGAGGCCCCCTCCATATGACCTGAACAGGGGCCCCTCAGGAATGGCCAAGAAAGTACTTTGGGGCCATAGCCTGACTGTTAGACCAACTACACTCACATTCAGTTTAGTCCTTCAGGATGGAACTACCTTTTTCAGCACATAGTGTGACAGAGCAGAACTGTATCGTTCGCTATGCCTGTTAATTTGAAGGCACTAATTATGCTGAAGGTGGTAATTTGTCACCCTAGTTTAGGCAAGAGAGATATTCCCAGCTGTTCTAATGTTTATGTTCCAAAGGTTAATGGGCTGAAGCACAAAGCATATGATAAATTTATCCATCTTTGTGGCATATTTAATGTCAGATATTTATTGAACGAACTTGAAAATTTTGTCTGGCCAGCAGTGCTGTAACTGGAACCAACAGCTGCTGTATACAGCAGGATTAACACAACACTGCTGGTGCTTGGAGACTAACACGTCCTTCAGCAGTCCTGATTTATTCCCAGCACTTTTTCCCCCCACACTCTGGTAAATATTGACAAGCCTTTGGGAATTGATGAGAGCAGCATTGCTTTCCTGGTTCTCATATAGTGTACAGTATTGTTTGTCGTGCCACTTCAAATGATGAAGATGACATTGGTCCCAAGAGACGAAAGTAAGCTGTGGGACTGTGCAGAGCATTTAATCGTCCTGCAAGCCTCTTATCTCTCAGGGGTGTACAGTGATCTTGCAGATGATCTCAGCAGGTCCTTCCACAAGTATGGTTGATCCCTGTGCCTGTCTCAGTCTTCCAGAAGTGGGGCTTTCCCCACATGGACCTGTTTGCAACTCGCAATAACAGGAAGTGCAAGCAGTTTTGCTCCTTCCAGAACCGCAGTCAGGCCTCCACCACAGATGCATTTCTACTCCCATGGTGATGCCCACTGCTGTACACTTTTCTGCCTCTCCCTGTGCCCCAGAAGGTACTTTTAAATATCAGATGGGATCACATACGGGTCATACTTATTGCTCCGGCCTGGCCTCAGCAGCTATAGTTCTCAACATGTCAGTAGAGACATCTGTCATACTACCGCTTTGTCGCAACTTCCTGACACAGGTCCATGGTTGCCTTCACCATCCTAAGCTGAATCTGCTTTGCCTCACAGAATGGAAGCTCAGTGGCTGAATCCCACTGAACTTACCTTCTGAAGAAGAAGTGGGTCTGTCCCACGAAAGCTCATCACCAAATAAATCATTTTGTTAGTCTTTAAAGTGCTACATTTCTGCTACTTTGTTTTGTTGGAGTTCAGACTAACACGGCTACCTCTTTGTTACTTCTCAGAGATTGTTAGACAGGTGGTCCTCAGCAATAGAGAATCTTCCACTAGGTCCACATACCTTGCTAAATTGCTACAGTTCTTGATCTGAGTGATCCAGGGGCATATTCTTCCCCTGAGGGTTTCAGTTCTGTCCATTCTGGACTATCTTTTTCACCTGTAATAGAAAGGCTTTTCTATCCCTTCCATAAGGGCGCATTTGGCTGATATCTTTCAATTTCACCCTGGTGCTGAGAACTGCTCTATTTTTACAAACCTTTTGTTCCTCAAAGGTCTGGAGAAACTATAACCTCATATTTGTCAGCTGGTGCTGGTGTGGGATCTTTACATAGTTCTCAGTAGACTTATGGGCCCACCTTTTGAACCTCTAGGCTACGCCTACACTAGCACACTACATCGAAGTAGCCTATTTTGAAGAACGTTGAAATAGGCTCCTTCGACACGTATCGTCTACACATCCTCCAGGGCTGGTGCTGTCGACGTTCAACGTCGAAGTAGCGATGGTGAACGTCGAAAGGAGCTGCCCCAGAAGGAAATGTGGAGCGTCCACACACACAAGCACTCTCTGTCTAAATAAGGGGCCAGCAAAACCTGCAGACAGGGTTACAGGCTGGACTAGCCCTCCTGGGGCAAGAGCAAGCTGCTCCCTTAAAGGGCCCTTCCCAGACACACTCGGCCTGCACAGCATGAGGTCCGCAGAGCCGACAACCAGTCGCAGACCCTGTGCACACAGCATGGACCCCCAGCTGCAACAGCAGCAGCCAGGAGCCCAGGGCTAAGGGCTGCGGCAGGCGGTGACCACAGAGCTCCACAGGGGCTGGACAGAGCATCTCTCAACCCCTCAGCTGATGGCCACCATGGAGGAGTCTGCTATTTTGATGTAGCGGGACACGGATCATCTACACATGCGCTACTTCGACAATGAACGTCAAAGTAGGGCGCTATTCCCATCTTCGGATAGGAATAGCGATTTTGACATCTCGCCGCCTAACATTGATTTCAACGTCGAAATAGTGCACAGCACTAGACAAGGTAGCATTATTAGTTGCAATAACTTCTGCAAGAAGGGTATCGCCTGAGAGCTCTCACTTTAGAACCACCATACTCTGTTTTCTTTAAGGATAAGGTAAAATTCAGGCCACACTCCACCTTCCTTCCAAAGGTGGTGTCCAGGTTCACCTGAACAAGGATGTATTTCTCCCAGGGTGCATCTGCACTAGCCAGCTACTTTGAAGTAACTGAGGCAACGTCAAAATAGCACGCGTCGCATCTACACAGTGCGCAGTGTGCTATTTCGACATTGAAATTGACATTAGGCGGCGAGATGTCGAAATTTCTATTCCTATCAGAAGATGGGAATAGCACCCTACTTCGACATTGAACGTCAAAGTAGGGCATGTGTAGATGATCCGCATCCTGCTACATCGAAATAGTGGGGTCCTCCATGGTGGCCATCAGCTGAGGGGTTGAGAGATGCTCTGTCCAGCCCCTGCGGGGTTCTATGGTTGCTGCCTCCTGCAGCTCTTAGCCCAGGGCTTCTGGCTGTTGCTGCTGCTGCAGCTGGGGGTCCATGCTGTGTGCACGGGGTTTGCAACTGGTTGTTGGCTCCATGGACCTCGTGCTGTGCAGGCCGAGTGTGTCTGGGAAGGGCCTTTTAAGGGAGCAGCTTGCTCTTGCCCCAGGAGGGCTAGTCCAGCCTGTGACCCCGTCTGCAGGCTTTGCTGGCCCCTTATTTAGACAGAGAGTGCTTGTGTGTGTGTACGCTCCATGTTTCCTTCCAGGGCAGCTCCTTTTGACGTTCCCCATTGCTACTTTGACGTTGAACGTCGACGGCACCAGCCCTGGAGGACGTGTAGACGATACATGTCGAAGTCACCTATTTCAATGTTCTTACTTCGAAATAGGCTACTTCAATGTAGTGTGCTAATGTAGATGTAGCCCTAGTGTCTACCGCAAGCCCCACACCACCCCCATGCATCTGAGGTTACACACACTTGATGTGCATTGAGCCCTGGCATTCTTCCTAGACAGGATGGGACCAGCCAGTATCAGCCTAGCCAATTTCCTCATGGATAACTTCCTGTATCAGAGAGTGCTACAAATTGGTTGGGGTTCCACCTCCACCTATCACAGCACATTCTGCTAGAGCTCAGGCATCCCCCATGGTCTTTGCAACTCAGATCTATACTCATTAAATATGTAGGGCTGCTACAAGGTCCTCAATTCAAACATTCATGGCTCATTATTCTATTATGCAGCAAGCCAGGGACAATGCTGCATTTTAAAGGGCTGTATTACAATCAGCTATTAGCTCTGATCCCATCGCCTAACTTAGATTTGAGAATCACCTAACTGAAATACACATGAACAAGCACTCAAAGAAAAAATGGTTGCATACCTTCTCATAACTGTTATTCTTCTAAATGTTTTGTTCATGTCTATTCCAATACCCACCATCCTTCCCCTTCGCCAGAGTAGCTGGCGAGACGGAACTGAAGAAGGGAGGGGTCAGCACAATGCTCTATTAGTCACAATGAGAGCACCACTCCAGGGGGCACCCAGACTCCCCCTACCAGTGCTGCTTTGGGAAAATCTTCTAGCATGCTTAATTGTAATAGATATGAACAACACATCTCAAAGCACAACAGTTGCAAGAAGGTATGTGACCATCTTTAACCGCTGGAGAGAAAGATCTTGGAATTATTTTGGATAGTTCTCTGAAAACATCCACTCAGTGTGCAGCAGCAGTCAAAATGCAAAAGACAAACAGAATGTTAGGAATCACTGAAAAAGGAATAGAGAATAAGACAAAGAATATCATATTGCCACTGTATAAATCCATGATATGCCCACATCTTGAATACTGCATGCAGATGTGGTCACCTAATCTCAAAACATAGCTTGGAATTGGAAAATTCAGAAAAGGGCAACAAAAATTACTAGTTGTTTGGAATGGCTGCCATGATGAGGAGAGATTAAAAGACTGGTGTTTTCAGCTTACAAAAGAGGAGACCAAGGGGAGATACGATAGAGGTCTATAAATCATGACTGGTGTGGAGAAAGTAAATGAGGAAGTTATTTACTTGTTTCCATAACATAAGAACTAGGGCCCATCAAATGAAATCAGTAGGTAGCAGGTTTTAAACCAACAAAAGAAAGTATGTTTTCACACAATGCACAGTCTACCTGTGGAACTGATTGCAAGGAAGGGGTATGATGGGCCCTGGCCCTTCAAAGTCCTGGTCTTCAGTGCTGCTTTGGGAAAATCTTCCACAACACTTAATTGGAATAGGTATGAAGCACAAGTTACGAGAAAGTATTGGAGGGGTAGCCGTGTTAGTCTGGATCTGTAACAGCAACGAAGGGTCCTGTGAAACCTTATAGACTAACAGAAAAGTTTTGAGCATGAGCTTTCATGAGCACAGACTCACTTCATCAGATGCTGCTGATCTGCTGAAGTGAGTCTGTGCTCACGAAAGCTCATGCTCAAAACTTTTCTGTTAGTCTATAAGGTGCCACAGGACCCTTCGTTGAAGTTACGAGAAAGTGCTTCATCATCTTTAACTGCTTAAGAGAGAGTTCTTGGAGTCATTTTGGATAGTGTTCTGAAAACATTGTTGGACAAAGTCTGGATATTGCGTGTGAAGCAACAAAGGTTTATTACAACCAGCTGGCCACATGATTCTGAACTTGGTTGAGTTTCAGAATGCACTAACAGGTTGTCAGTGGTTATATAGAGAGCTGATAGTCAGAGGAAAGAATAGGAGCAGACAGTAAGGAAATGAACATAATCAATGAACAATCAATGAGCAATCCAGATGAATTAACGAACAATCTGGGAGTTACAGAGAGTTTCTGTGCACAGTTTATAGAACATTTTATCTATAAACAACAAGTTCTTTGAAGAGAGCAGTCATGCACACCGATGCGTAAAGTGGTCATATCTTGTCTGTAATACGCTGATGTGTAAAGCAGTGATGTCTCATCTGGCATCCTCATGTAATCTTACATGACCATTCGTGTTATCGCTACAGAATCAAAGCAAGTGGGCAATGCAGGATCAAAGCAGAAGGTAGTGAAAGAATCGTGTCAATCACCCTTTTACTATAGTCCAGTTTGCGCCCCCACAGGGTACCTTCCTGGAATGTTGCTGCCTAGGGAGTTATTTACACCAGCTGGGATGCCCTCCCCACATGGCTGGGGTGCAGGGGCTTACCAGACTCCATTTTGGAACAGTGATTCTTTGCAAATATCATGGCCTGCTTTAGAATTTTATCCTATAACATCCACTCAATGTGCAGCAGCAGGAAAAAAAAACAGAGTGTTAGGAATCATTAAGAAAGGAATAGAGAATAAGACAAAGAATATGCCCCACATTCAGCTCCAGAGCAGTTCTGGGACTCCACACTTGAGAGGATACCTTCAAACTTCCATGTAATGACACCCTTCTATATGCTTTGCTACTCAATGCCCTTACAGAACAGGGTGATACAGAAGATCAGGACAGACAAATCCCACATTATCCTAATAGCATCTTCATGGTCCATCATACCCCTTCCTGCCAGACCTGTCTGCCAAGCCTCCCATCTCCTTTCCTTTCTGCTCAACTGCCTATTTCAGCACAATGGCTGGACACTTCACCTCAGTGTAGACCGCCTTCACCTCCTAGACCTAAAATTCATGGACCTTTCCGTTAAAGTTCACCTTGCTGTCATCACCACGTTCCACCATGTGGTGGATAATACTACAGTATTTGCCTACCCAATCACCAAAAGATATAGGAAGGGCATGCAGTCTCTATATCCTGATATAAGACCATGGACCCATCACTGGGACTTACATCTCATTCTTAGTGCCCTAAAACAAACCCCTGTTGAGCCCCTGGCCATGTGTCCTCTTCTGGACCTTTCAATAAAAGCAGCCTTTCAGATGGTGATTACCTCCACCAGGGTGGGAGAACTTAGAGCTCTTATGGATGTCACTCCCTATGTCACTTTTCTCTTCGATAAAGTCACACTACACATGCATCCCAAATTTCTGCCTTAGGTATAGTCCTCCTTCCATATAAATAAACCTATCCTCTTAACAACATTCTTCCCCAAACCACATGCCAAAAATTTTGAAACTACTATGCACACACTGGACATACGAAGAGCGGTATAACTTAAACTGAATAGAATAAAACTCTCCTACCTTATGCCTAAGCTCCTCATCTCCACCACTCCACCAATCCCTGGGCAACCCCAACTCTAGAGAGTCTGTATCTACTTTACAAGATAAAATCAAATTTAAATCAGTTAGCTCCATTTTACCACATGACTGTCTTCACTGTAAAGACATTTAGCTTGATTTTGGGTGCACTAATCTCAAGATTACAAAATCACAGTTACCTGATGGGTATAGCGTCAAGCTCAAATTCAGAAATTCAATTAAAAGCAAGCATGGAAGCGCCACGTCTTAAAAGTAAATTTACTAGTCTCCAGCGGCATCCCATATGTAACCCATAATGCCTCTTTCAGTACTTCACTCTGGCCGCGGCTCTCTAATATCAGGAAGAGCGTGAATTTCTAAGCAGGAGCAGCGAGCCTTTAGCTGTGGGCTCATGTTAGTATGAGAGCCTAAGAAATGGCTTCTTTCTTTCTACGCTCTTAGTGGTGTCTGTGCATCTACCCATTCAAATAGCCCCTGCAGGGAGTTTGCAGCTCTGTCTGCACACTTGCTATTTTTTTCTGCGCTTCCTTGCAACAGCCCCTGACCCGCTGTACCACGTGTCAACATTGCTGTGCTGGGGGGTCATGTTTGCATAACACACTGTGGCAAACCCCTACCTGGACACTTCAGGAACCTCCTAGCAGGACAGTATACTGGATGGTGGGCCAATGCTTTTTTGTTCCCTGACTAGGCCCAAGCCCTCATTGGTCAGCTGGGCCCTGCGCTCCCTATAAAAGGCTCCCCATTTGGTAGCAGGGGGAAGGTTCTGGAAGGTGCACTGGAGGAGCTGAGTGAGAGCAGAGCAGAGCAGAGCAGAGCAGAGCAGAGCAGAGCAGAGCAGAGCAGAGTGAGTGAGTGAGTGAGTGAGTAGGTAGGTACCAGGGGATAGTGGTGAGTGAAGTGGCCCAGGGTGAGGTTGCTACATTGGGGCAGGGGTAGAGGCTCTGCCAGTTGCCTCTTGTCCTCGTAGGGACCCTGGGGTGGAGTCCAGGGCAGAGGGCAGGTCTGGACTCCCCCACCCTTCCCCAGAGGGATTACTGCACTGGAGCAGGCACAGGCCTGCAAGGAGACTGGCTTTATCCTCCCCACTCTGGACTTGCCTATGATGAGGATGGCTCACTAAGTGGAGGCTCCTGCCTTTGGAAAGGCCTGGGCAGATAAGGGGTCCCGTGAGTCTCTGGGGCACAACAGAGAACCGTCAGGAAGTGCAGGGACCCACAGGGGCTGACAAGGGACTTTGTCACGCACACAGAGAAACTTCTTCTCAGTGTTTGACATTTGTGTACGAGCCTCCTTCCCTCCCCCACAGGTGCCACACAGTCTGGGTCTTTCCTTTGCTCAGCCAAATCACATGGTAGCCCCCAATCCAACCCAATAAGAGGATGTGCCTACCATTTGGTGCTGACCATGTTGCCAGTCACACATTTAGGGCTCCAAGGGAGGGGAAAGATATTCTGGGCTTTGTTGCTGCCATGGGAATGTCTCCTCCAGTAGTTAAGTTACTAGGGGCTTTGCTACACCGGGGAAGGACCACTTCAGCTGGCTCCCCAGCTTCTGACCCCCGCCACCCATACCAGCCCTCGCTGCTGCCAGTGAAAAGTTTCCCCCGGCAGCAAAGGGGCTTGCTGCTGCTGGGGAAGGACCACTTCAACTGGTCCTATGCTAAACTGCCCCCCTTGGGCCATACCTGGACTTGCTGCTGCCAGGGAAAAGTCTCCCCTGGAGGGTAAGGGGCTTGCTGGTGCTGGGGTAGGAACAGCTCAACTGGTCCTACACTGACCCTCACCCCTGCCTTGGCCCATACCTGGGCTTGCTGCCACCAGGGAAAAGTCTCCACTGGTGGCTAAAGGGCTTGCTGCTGCCTCCAGGGAAAAGTCTTGCCCGGCGGCTAAGGGGCTTGCTGACACTGGGGAAGGAACACTTCAACTGGCCGCCCACTGCACCTCCCCCACTTCGCCCATACGGGGGCTTGCTGACACTGGGGGGTAACCAAAAATTCTTTTTTTCCTGCACTTTTCTATCCTCTTTCTTCTAACTTTACAAAAGTCTGGGACCCCGCATTGCTAATCTCCCCAACACCAATGTAGCGTATGGAGAAACCAAAAATTCTTTCTTCCTACATTCTCCTCAGTTTAAGAAACATTCCAGGCCCTTGCATTATTTTCAGAGATCACATTTCTGCAATGATGGGAGGTGGGATACTCAGTGGATGGCCAGTTGAGAACACAGTCGTTGCACGGAAGCCTTATAGTTCACTAGAAATCCAAATACCCTTTCCAATAACAATGAATGGGGAAACCAAAAATTCTTTCTTCCTACATTCTTCTCAATTTAAAAAACATTCCGGGACCCTGTGTTATTTTCAGGGATTACATGAATGCAGTCATCAGTGGATGGCCTGTTAAGAATACAGTTGCTGCACCTGTGTTGGCAATATAATGTGTGGGGAAACCAAAAATTCTTTCTTCTAACTTTGAGGATCTCTACATTATTTCCAGGGGTCAGGAGGGAAATGATGAAAATGCAATGGGGGCAGATGATGTCAAGACCAGTGAGCATACCCAGAATACTATAGGGATGAAAAGAACTGTGGGACAGCTTCCCACAATGCACTACTGCAACAGTCAACGTTAGACAATTTGTTGTGTGGCAGCAATGACTCGACTTTGTGGGGAGCACAGTGGACGTGAGGACGTTCAAAATCGACCTTATAAATTCCAGAATTTGATTTTATCTCGTAGTGTAGACACAGCCAGAGACTCTCTAAGTAGCCTGCTTTCTGCATATGCCTCTGCTACCAAGTGAAACAAGTCCAGCCTCAACTACTTCAGAGCACATTCTATGTGATCTGCCTCCGCTGCCTTTTTGCGTAATGTCCTCCTCTCTGACATACATAAGACAGCCACATGCACATCAAACTTCACGTTCACAAAACTTTATGCTCTGCCATGGAACATCTCATCCAACACTAGAATGGGCAGAGCTCTCTTGTATGCAGCCTTCATGCCTAATCCAAAGCCCCTACTTTCCTAGGGAATACTGCTGACAGTCTCTTGGAGTGGAGCACCCATGACAACATCTCTTGAAGGAGAAGGTGAAGTTCCTCACTTGTGCAGTAACTGATGTTTTTTGAGATGAGTGTTCCTGTGGGCTTTCGACTATCTAGCCTCCTCCCCTCTACTTCGGATCTCAACCTCACTCTGTTGCAGAGGAGGAACTGAGGACCCCAGGCCATGCAGGTGCTATTTAAACATGACAGCTTGTGAGGCAGGCAGAGCATGTGCACAGCCCAGACAGGTACTGCTGTCAAAATCGCTGATCAAAGGCACTAGAATGCACCTTGACCTGAAGTGGAGCCCCCAGGGACACTCAGCTGGAAGAATGTCAGTTACCACAGGTAAGTAACCTACTTGTCTTCAGTAAAAAACAGAAAGCTCATTCTTCGTAGCCACACAGATAGCAATATATGCTTGTATACCTGCAGCATTAAAATAATTTACATATATTTCTGAGTTTAATATAATTATTACTTCTGTGTGATGTTTGGTATCCATGTATCATCCATCCTCATAACATGACCAGTCCAGCAAAACTATTAATAAGTATTGCTTCCATGCACATGACATCACACAGTTTAAGAACCTCCATGTTTGGAATTTTGTCCCACCAATTCAAGTGGGCGATCTTCCTCAGAAAGAGTACATGGAACTGATCGAGTTTCAAAACGTAGCAGCAATATATTGTCCAAGAATTTGAGCCATACATCAGGACGTTCAGGACAAGTATCTGATAACCTGCTACTGTGGTATGGCGTTTAATACCATGGGCATTGAGTCAGTTTTCCAAAGGCAGATTTGGCTTTGGCTAACTGAGCAGATACGTCATGATCCATGTTTATGCTAGAGGACAGTACACTTACGAGGTAGCAGAGCTTGTCAACGGCCTTAAGGACTGTACCAGCAGCAGTGATCACTGGAGTGGTGTGCTCTTTCCAAACAGGCTTCACTCAATCTTGAGTCAATCTTCAGAGATTTCAGGCTCAGACTCAGGTGGTTAATTTGACCGTGACCTTCTTTTTGCTAATGACTGTGCATTGTTAGCTCATTCAGGGAAGGATGCACAGGGGCTTTTTGAACTCTTTGTTACTTCTGCTCACTGCTTTGGACTCACAGTGAGCTGCAAGATGACAAAAGCTATGCCTCAGCCTATTTGGAAAGGCAGTGTATATGTATACACACATACACACACACACACATTTGATATCAGGACCCCATAGAGTGGGGCACAAATCCCATCTATCTTCCTAAAGATGCATAGGAATTCTTGTAGTCCTCTGGCACAAGAGAGAGTTAATGATGTAGCCAACAATTAATAAAATCACCAACTAGCAGTGCTCTTGTGCTATGCCCCCTTCCACTAAAATTATAAAATTAAGAAACAACAATAGCAAACAGAAGGATCACAGGCCACCTATAATTTCCTACATGTAACAAGAATAAGCAAAAAGCTATTGCACTGGAACTTTATTTTTAATTAAAAATAATTAATTTGTGTACACCATCTACTGGTCATGATAAGAACATTCCATTCCTTTCAAGATGTTGCTCAAAATTCACTGTTCACATTTACAAAACATAGTATTTCCTGTTCATTCAATAAGCTAGTATATTTATAACAATTACAAAATTAACATTTTGTCCTTTTGCTCATTTACTTTAACTTTATACATCAACTCCACAGTTGGCATTAATGCTCATTTCTCTTTGATATTTGGACCTCATAAGTTCATTGCAACATCAAATTCCAGTAATAACAGCTAGTGATACAACTGACTCATCAGCATACAAATCAGTACTCAGGCAGTGAGATGAGCTAACATGTCAACGGCTGTGTCTATACTATGAGATAAATTCGATATACAATAAAATCGCATACTTACTCTCAATATCATGAATTCGAATAAAGTGTCCACAAGGCTTCTTGAAATTTGACCTACTTTTTGTCCGTGTTGAATCTCTGCATCCCCATTGCCCCATACAAGTTTGACAGCATGGGCACTGCATTGTGAGTACCTATCCCACAGTGCCTTAGCCCTGGTTGCTTGTGGGTGTTTCATGTTGGAATCCCAGAATTCCAATCACTATCCCATAATGCACTGCATCAGAAATGGTGCAAAAAAAGAACTGGGGATCATGCCATTTCCTGCTGCAGCATTCCAGTGCAAGCATAGATCCATGAATGCTCCAAACCATAGCACAGATCGTTTCAGCAACCAAAGCATCTGTCGTGCAATTTGTTCTTCAGTTCCAAAGCTCAGTGATGTTTGCCTATCCTACTGCTGCTGATGACGACGACGACAATGAGGATGGTGGTTTGGAGCAGCAATTGTCCCAACTGTGGTCCAAGAACACAGAGCTGGTGGCTGCCATGACTTCATTGATTACAGTTGAGCAGCATTTTTGGACTCGAGAGACCAGCATACACTGGTGGGCTCACATCATTTTGGAGTCCTGGGCCTACCAGCAGTGGGTGCAGAACTTTTGCATGCGCAAGTCCATCTTTATGGAACTTTGTGATATGCTGGTGCCCATCCTGAAGCACAACAATGCCAAAATGAGGCAGGCTTTAACGGTACAGAAGCGAGTGGCAATTGCACTGTGGAAGTTTGCAACCCCCAACAGTTACTGGTCGGGGCAAAGCAATTCAGGTTGGGTAGATCTCCAGTGGGGTCCATGGTGATGGAGGTGGCCCATGCAATCTGTTGGTGTCTCCTCAGGAAGACTGTGATTCTGGGAGATGTACGGACCATAGAGGATGGCTTTGCTGCCCAGGGCTTTCCTAACTGCAGTGGGGCAATAAATGGCATGCACATCCCCCTCATGGCCCCAGCACACCAGGCATTGGAGTATAAAATTGAAAGGGGCACTTCTCCATTGCCATGCAGGGGTTGGTAGATCACAAAGGTTGTTTTACCAACATCAACATTGGCTGGTGAGGGAGGGTTCACAACACATACATATTCCAAAGTTCGGGGCTGTACTGAAAGCTCCTGGATGGGACTTTTTTCCCTGATTGGAAAATCAAGATTGGCGACATGGAGATGCCCGTTGTTATATTGCTTACCCTCTGCCTCCATGCCTTATGAAACCCTACACAGGAGCCCTTGACCCCAGCAAGAAAACCTTTAATACAGATTGAGCAAGTGCAGAATGATTGTGGAATGCACCTTTGGACATTAGAAAGCAAGGTTCAGATGTTTATTGACCCATTTGGACGTTTCTGAAGCTAACATTCCCACCAATATTACCGCATGTGCTATTTTGCACAGCATATGTGAATCAAGGCGGGAGAGTTTCCCGTCTATATGGCATTCTGAAGTGGAGGCAATAGGCAGGGCTTACTCACAGCCATCTACCCTGCCATCCACCAGTACCCACGCTCAGGCTGCGGTAATAAGGGACGCTTTAAAAAACAGCTTTATAAATTATCTGCAATGCACATGGTACCATGTATGTCTCTGCTGTAATGCCAGTAAATCAACCATGCAGTAAAGAACAAATGCTCTTTCTTGGTGGGAGAAGGGGGTTGCACTGCCCCTTTCCCAGCACCCAGTTCCCTCAGCCACGTCTCTGCTGTGAACAAGGGAGTTTCACTGCCCAGCTGTGCCTTCAGCAGCACTCACCCTCCCCCACACCATCCTGTTCCCTCAGCCGCACATCTGCTGTGGACAAGGGAGCCAGCTGTGCCTTCAGTGGCACTCACCCTTCCCCCACCTGCCCATTTTGATTTATGCAGTATGTATTAGTTGATGCCCTACTGGTTTGGAGGTCCATCTGCAACTCAAGCGGGGAGCACAGGATCTCCATCTGCTGAGTAATAGTCATTAGAAGTTTTGCAGTGACCTCAGTCTGCTTTGCCGCAACCTCAGTATGCCTTGCCACAGCCTCATTCATTTTGGACAATTGCTGCTGCTGCAGGTCAAGCATTTTCTTGACGAATTTTACATGACTCTGACACTACTCAGCTGTAGTGTGATGCCAATGGCCACTGTCCTTTGTCAAGTTCTCACACTCTGCATGAGTGTCTTGCATGTGCTGCATGATCATATCTCGTTGTGCTTACCTGCACCTCCTGTTTTTTTCTGCAACACCAGGCACTGGGTCTGGAAAATGAAGGTCAAAATTAAGATACAATTCACATAATGTGCTTTGAAGTACAATGAAGGGGTTTTTGTGTGTACTGTCACTGAAAGTACACCTTTGAAGGACACAAGGGTTATTAAGGATGGGAGAGTAAGTGTGCATTTCACAACTACCTCACTTGCCATCACTTCTCCAGCACATTGTTTTGTGGACATGGTAAGTTATAAGCTATTGTCCTATTTTGGTGGGAAAGGGAAGGTCTGCAAAGCAGGGGCAGCTGCCAGGTGTCCTGACTGGGTGTCCTGTGCCAGTGAAAAATGGATGGCTGTGTGTGGGGCTTTGATGCACAATAAAAATAAAGGCTGGATGTAAAGGAACATGGGAGAGGAGAAGCACAGCAGAGGAACCCCCCACATGGCGCCTGGGGATTCCTGAGAAACGAAAACAAATTGTGCTTGTTAAGGGCCATGGGAGAGAAAATGCCCAGCAGAGCCCAGCAGCAGCATGAAAAATGAAACTAAATGCTGGTTGGAAATGGACATGTGGGGGGAACCCCACCCTCCTCAGATCCTGCAAACTGAGTCGTGTGGTGGAGAATGGAGCACCCACCGGCTGCTGCAGGCTAGTGTAAAGGGGCAGAAAGCATGTTAAAAACAAAAGATGCAAATTCCTGTACTTCTGCAGGTTGCCAAAGAAGACATCACCCTCCTAAAACTAGCAGATATGGAGAAAGAACAGCTACTCCTGCTGTGTGACCAAAAGCCTGGAAAATTTGCTAAAATGCTGTGTGACACCATGACACCAGATCGCAATCTGGTTGCCTGGCATGGCACGGTGTGCTACCGTGGAAGCTGCAACAAGTCAGGCCTGCCCAAGAATCTCATGAAAAAAAATACAAAAGTGCCTGGATGAGGACTTCAAGGAGATCTCCAAAAAGGAGAAGCACCAAGATCCCAAGAAACATTAACATGATGTTTTGAGGGGCAGAGAAGCACAGCTAGTAAACCTGTACCTGTGCGAACTCCTATAGCTATACCCACCCACAACCTGCTTCTAGTACACAGAATAAAGACTCATCTGAACCGCTTGCTCCAGAGGGCTCAGGGACCAGCATGGAAGTGACCACCATGGCAGGGACTGGTTCCAGGTCAATGGTGAGGAGCTCAGGGTTGTCCAGAACAACTTCCTCTGTCCCCTGCTCATTGCTCCCTTCCTCCTCTCTGTTGCCCTCTTCCTCTGGTCCACGCTGCTCCTCTATGCTCACCCTGGAATCCATACCAGGGCCTCCACAAGTATCAGAATTCAGTTTGGGCTCCGTGGTGACATCATTCCCCATAAGCATATGGAGCTGTTGATAGTAGCGACAGGTCTGTGGACCCACCCCTGGCTGCTGGTTAGCTTCCCAGACTTTTTCATAGGCATGATGGAGTTCTATCACCTTCACCCAGCACTGCATAGAGTCCCAGGAGTAACCTTGGGCTGCCATCTCATGCATCATTTGATCGTAGATGGCTGCATTTTTCTTGGTCGCCTGAAATCTTTGCCACCAATTGTTCTCCCCAAATGGCAATGACATCCAGAATCTCCTGGTGGGTCCAAGCTGGGGCTCTATTGCAAGCCTGAGAAGTGGTTGTCAGATCACTACCCTGAGTGTTCATGATAGCAATTACTGGTAGCCCTGTACTGCAATCCATGCAGTGCAATGGCTACTGATGTGGTGTGACGTGATGGACAAAGGGATTTTTTCATAATGGGCGCCCTTTTTATTTGCAGGGCTGGGCTGCTAA
The DNA here is from genome assembly GCF_033958435.1 of Carettochelys insculpta. NCBI lineage: Eukaryota > Metazoa > Chordata > Testudines > Carettochelyidae > Carettochelys > Carettochelys insculpta. The sequence continues at coordinate 30,371,903 of NC_134149.1, forward strand.
ATTCCAGTTCAAATTTTCATTCAAATTCAAATTCAATCCAAACTTCACAGGCTGACTTTGACATTCTTCCAGCACACCTGACAGCAGCGCACAATGAAGTGGCCATACTTGGATGGTCACTACGTAGCTTTGTGGGATACATATGGGACACTTCTGGAGATTAACAAATTCGAATTAAGCACATGGTGCTTCCACACATGCCTCGATTAAAGATTTTAAATTCGAAATAGAGGCTATACCCGTCCCGTAGTACTGATATTCTCTAATCGGCCTTATGGCTCAATAAATCGAGTTAACGGTATTATGTGCGAAGACAGTCATGTTTTAAGATGGAGCTAAAGCCTTGAAACTCGAATGAGGCTTGTAGTGTAGATGCAGCCTAAAGATGACAGCAACACTTTCTGCCAGGCCAGCTCAAGGTCTGTAAGTCACTGGCTGAAGTGAGACAAGTGGGCTTTATGCTAAGCCATTGCCCAGGGGTGAATTTCACTCCTAATAAATAAATTGAGAGAGAGAAAATTGTACAGGAAGCGGATTCTTTCCACATGTGACTCCTTTGAATGCATTTGTTCTGGGAAATTTTGTTACTGTACGTATTTATGTTAGTGACAGGGTATTAAAGAAATCAGCCAAACTGATAAAGGTATATCAGGGCAATTTATGTTTGCAATATTACTAGCACAAACAGTCATCTTAGCTTTATTCATAACTCATAATTTTAATGTTTCCTGATCTTTTGTTTATTGGTTATCATACAAGGCTGGGCATTCCAGTTTACATATTGTAAGATACTATTTATCAGAGAATATACCTTCAGTAATCAAAATAGCGGAGGCCTTTGTTCCCTGAGGACTTGGTCTCTCTGTCAAGAATATCCCCTACCATACAACAATGGAAATGTGAGCCAGGAAAAACAAGTATCACTCTCAGTGGCTATTGTATTGCAGTTCAAAATGAAATGCAGGAAAATCTGAGTTCTCTTTTAAAAAGGCGCATCTCTCTATATACTATATTGGCCCAGTCTTGCAACATCCTGAATGTTCACGATTTCCATTGGGCCTGATTGGGACCTCCTCAGAATTACGCAGGAGTTATTCCATTTAAATCAACCGAGTTAAAACAGCCTGATGCCAGCACAATGAGAACTAGGCGTACTGATTCCAATCTTTGCCTAATATAAAGCTGTCAGTCCACTAAAGTCACCAAAGTAAGGCTGATGAACACTAGCCTAGGACTAGAGACATTGACATTAAGGGCAGTTGAGAGACCACTAGAAATATGGGACAGAGCCTGTAATCTTTTAGCTACTTTCCCTCCTGCCATTCTAGGCATCTCACAGTATAAACAGGCAAAGTTATATTTAAAATTCCATTTCTATATAATATTCAGACTCTCCCATTGATGCTACACTAATGGTTTTCCCAAATGAGTTGAGCACAGATTTTTAAAAGAAACTTGCTCTGTAGTTCAGCAAACACCTGGACATTGCACACTGAAGACACACAGAGCCAGAAGAAAAATACATAGCCATCACCATTCTGTCTCAGGACACCAGGAGGCCAGAATTCAACCTCCCTCAGAGGCCTGCTCTGGTTGAGAGCATGGTAGCAATCAGCTCCGCTCAGCAGAACTGGGCAAACAGAAAGTACTTAGGCCACTCCACTGAGCCCCAGCCCAGGGCCCTAACAGCAGATGTCACTAGTTGCTGGTCAGTGGGGAGTCAGACCTCAACACACCATCATCAGTTGGGCAGTGCTGCAGCCCCGCTAGTGTTGACTGCTCCCAGGCTACTGCCTATCTCCCACTCCACAGGTACCTGTTTCCATGCCTGGTCATCAGGGAGCTTGGGCACTTCAGTGTCGTTAGGATAGCAGGCAAGTGGCATGTCTGGAAGCTCCTCAGGAGTCTGGTCAGGGCTGTTCGCTGGCTGGTCCAGCCAATCATCAGGTCCAGCTCTGTCCATGGGGCTCTACTTTTCAGGAGTCGGACGGGAGGTGTCTGATTCTTCCAGCAGCTGTTCCCCAAAAGAACCCAGAGCTCCACCTCTTATACTTCCTATCCTAGTAACAGAGAGAAAGCCGTGCTAGTCTATATATTATCAAAACAAAAAAGAAGTAGCACTTTAAACTAGTACACACTTCCTATCCTGTGTGTTAGTCTCTGGGGGTCAGGGCAATGGTGTTCTGGTACCAACCACCCAGGCTTCAGGAAAGACTCTTCTACATTCAGGGTTGGGGAAGGCCATACCACCTTATTACAGTTCCATATTTTTGGCATAATTGATGTGGAAATTAATAACAAGTACAAAGCTCTTCATCTCTAGATTCAATCTTATTATAAGCTATTGCAATGACATCCCTTGAAAATAGTTTGGAGTTCTCAAACTAAGTCTTCGTGGACAGCTGTCCATACCATTTGGCACTGGTGTCAGTGTCAAAAACTAACCCAAGGTCTGAATAAGCAACAGTATTGGTGGTCACTCAATAATGAGTAAGATGTCTTCATGTAACCTTCCTATTTTTGATAGGAATAAGGGGATTTTGAAGTCTGCGGGGTCCTTTCAAAAAGGGCCCTGTGTAAACAAGCCGTGCGTGACCAAAATGCAGCACTTTCGAAATATTTCAGATTTGGCGACAATATATACCTTCAAATCAGCAGCACAGCTATGGGTACCCGCATGGCCCCTCAATATGCCCATATTTTCATGGCTGACCTGGAACAGTGCTTTCTTAGCTCTCGTCCACTAACACCCCGTCTCTACTTATGCTACATTGATGACATCTTCATCATCTGGCCCCATGGGAAGGAGACTCTGGAGGAATTCCACCGGGACTTCAACAACTTTCACCCTAACATCAACCTCAGCCTGGAACAGTCCACACAGGAGATCCACTTCCTGGACACCACGGTGCTAATACACGAGGGCCACATCAATACCACCCTGTACCGTAAACCTACTGACTGCTACGCCTACCTTCATGCCTCCAGCTTCCATCCCAGACACACCACACAATCCATTGTCTACAGCCAAGCACTAAGATATAACTGCATTTGCTCCAACCCCTCCGACAGGGGCAAACACCTACAGGATCTCTACCAAGCATTCTTGAAACTGCAATACCCACCTGAGGAAGTGAAAAAACAGATCAGCAGAGCCAGATGTGTGCCACGAAGCCTCCTACTACAGGACAAGCCCAAGAGAGAAACCAACAGAACACCACTAGCCATCACCTACAGTCCTCAGCTAAAACCTCTACAGCGCATCATCAGGGATTTACAACCCATCCTGGACAATGATCCCCCACTTTCACAGGCCTTGGGAGGCAGACCAGTCCTTGCCCACAGACAACCTGCCAACCTGAAGCAAATCCTAACCAGCAACTATACACCAGACCACAGTCACTCTAACTCAGGGACCCATCCATGCAACAAACCTCGTTGCCAGCTCTGCCCACATATCTACACCAGCAACGCCATTACAGGACTTAACTAGATCAGCCACACCATCGTGGGTTCATTCAGCTGCACATCTACCAATATAATTTATGCCATCATGTGCCAGCAATGCCCCTCTGCTATATACATCGGACAAACTGGACAGTCTCCACATAAAAGCATAAATGCACACAAATCAGATATCAGAAATGGCAATATACAAAAACCCGCAGGAGAGCACTTTTCAATCTCCCAGGCCACACAGTAGCAGACTTAAAAGTAGCTATCCTACAGCAAAGAAATTTCAGGACCAGACTCCAAAGAGAAATTTCTGAGCTACAATTCATCTGCAAATTCGACGCCCTCAGCTCTGGCTTAAACAAAGACTGCGAATGGCTGGCTAAATACAGAAGCAGCTTCCCCTCCCTTGGTGTTCACACCTCCAGATCAACTGCTGGTAGTAAGCCTCACCCTTGTTGACTGAGCTAACCTTGTTAACCCCACCCTTGCTCTGGCTTATTTATACCTGGCCCTGCAGATTTCCAAGACCAGCATCTGAAGAAGTGAGTCTGTGCTCACGAAAGCTCATGCTCAAAACTTTTTTGTTAGTCTATAAGGTGCCACAGGGCCCTTCGTTGCTGTACACTTCAGAGTTATTTTCTTTGCGGTCAACTTTCTGTCTTATCCATTTTACTAGTGAAAAGTACAAACTAAGGTATTTCTTTCATGAGCAACAAATATCTGCTCCAAAATGACAACCTTTCTGGAAATGAAAGATTACATATTTCAGGATATTATCTGTAGCTCTGCACTAACCTGAAGTGACTTCTTTAGTAAAATAACAAAAAAGTGTTGGCTGAACGCCTTCCCAGGAGTTTTATAAGGGAATGTTACTCCAATAAACATAAAGATATACACATGCTGAACCACAAGTCCAAGGCTGCTCCCAAAACTGAGGTAATGAGGTAAATTAGCTAGACAATAAGCACAGAATAAGAGTCATCTATGAAGACATCAGACATGAAAGATAACTTTGACAACAGAGACGATAACAGCTGGAAAAAATCAAGTCAGATCTGCTCTTGATTCAACTTCATTGACTTTCTTGAAGTTACACCAAGGATTTATAGGACCATGAAGCCAGTTTGGCTTCCTGCAGAAGTTCGTCCTCCTCCAGCTCAGTGGGCAGCCACTCTGCCCCACTACCACTGGAGCTAAAACCAAATAAGAAGAAGGGGCTTTCGAAGTCTGGGGGGGTCCTTTTGAAAGGCCCCCATCAATATGGGCAGCTCGCGATTTGAAAGCAACACTTTTGAATTGCGTGCAGCTGCCATTATGCTAATGATGTCCTGCATATTCATGTCAGAGCCTCATTAGCATCTTCCCAACTCACTCATTACCATGCACCTTCCCAAAGGAAGGGGCTAGTGTAGACGTAGCCTATAAGTTCAGGCAGCCCAAGCCCTGGTTCAGGGCAGCAAACACACAGTCAGAGAGCCCAGGCCCTGGCAAACATACACTCCCAGCTATAACCCAGTAACCCATACCAAACAGTCTGTCTCCTTGTTCAGGAGAGGTGCTAGCCACTTGCCTGTGTTGAGGGGGAAAATGGGAGGCTGCCACCTGGTAGGTGGGTGGCAGGGGAAGATGCAGACCTTCCACTCTACTGCATCCTAGCCAAGGGCCCCGTCAGCAGCAGAGCAGTCTGCCACACAGGTCAGTGGGGATCCACACCACAACAAGCTGCCCTGATGATCTTTAACAATCCTTGCTATTCCCTGGGCCACTTCTGTTCCCACCTCCCCCAGCACATACCTGAGTGTCAGGTCGGTCTTATGGGGGGGTTTCAGGGGATCCAGGATCATCTGGGGTCTGGGGGGGGCAGGCCAGTCCACAGCTGCCTGCAGGTATTGTGGGTCCAGCCAGACCTGGGGTGCAGGCCAGTCCACTGGGTCAGGCCAGTCTCTCAGTGGTTCCAGGTGATCCAGGACCAGCTCGTGTCTTGGGGGCGGAGGGTGGTCCAGGCCAGAACTTGGCCACCTGCAAACCAGCGGTCCCAGCTGGTCCTCAGCCTCCCATGCAGGGCGCACTACACAGACTTCTGGTTCCTCTAGAGGCTGGAGAGAGACTGAGCCCTCAGGCTGGGCTTTTATAGTCCTAGCACTGCCTCCTGGCTTCCAGTCAGGTGACTTGGAGGGGTTAAGTTCAGCCCAAAATGGCTCCTGGAAGAGTTCCTCTACCTCTGGGTTAGAGGCTGCTGCTCTGCCCTACTACAGACCCGTTGTGACTACAAGAAAAAAAAACAAAAACTAATAAATTACAAATGCCAAAACCACTTAAGATTTGGCAGGTTTCACTCGGAGGTGGGTGGCACCCAATAATGAGAGCTTCCTTGTTTTTGTTCATTTGTCAACCCAGCAATTCTATTTCTTATAACCTCACTCACGCACTGCCTAGGCTCAGAAGGTTGCTGCCGTCAAGTCAATGTGCATGAAAATTCCCTGATTCAAAACACAGTAGAAGTGCAGAAGACGGTAAATTTATTTTGAGTGCTATCAAATCTTCTTGGTAGTACTGCTATAGCCCTATTGGTCCCAGGATATTAGACAAGATAGGGGAGGTAATGTATTGTATTGGACCAACTTATTTTTGTGACAGAGAGAAGATTTCAAGTTTACACAGACCTTGGCTTCATGTCTTAGAAGGGTACTTAGTGTCACTGCTAAATACAAGGTGGAACTGATTGCTTAGTTCTATACATTGGAATCATCAATTATATTCTACTATGTATTTTAGAGAGTTTTTTGATTAAGAACTCCAAAATGGTAAGAGCTAGGACCACCAAATTTGGTATGCAGCTTTCCCTTATCATAACTCAAAGCAACATAAGGCTTTGGTTGTGCCAGGGAAGAAGGATGTGTCTGGAATGGGACTACTTCTCATAAAACTAAACAAAAAAAAAGCAGAATCATCAAATCAAGTGTCATCCTCAAAACTGACATAAATGAGCGACTGTTGAAAGAGACTGAAACAAGAAGAGCCAGAAAAAATAGGATGAACCTGTAATAGGACTGGTTTTCCATAAACCTTACAGAAAAGAGGGAAAATGGAGACATTTGAGGTAGTGCTCTATTTTGGCACAGCTAAATCAAAGCTTAAGATTTGAAAACTAGAAGAGTGTGTTATTGAAAACCAAATTCATTATAGTACTTTTCTGTTGAAACATAGCAAATGATAAAGTTTATAGGGATGAAGAAAATGTCACTAGATGGAATTTCCATTTCAAAATGTCACTTGATGGACTTCCCATTAAAAAAAATCACTAAAAATGTTAAAAGGAAATTTTTAACAATCCCTTTTTTAAAGAACTCCAAAATAAAAATTAGCTTAAAAATAACACTGCATTTTTGAAAAATACAGTAATTTAAATAAATCATGTACATGTTCCTTTTATTTAACAAAAATTAATTGGGTCAAGGATTCCATCAACACCAGGTAAATCTGCTAGTAATACATACTGAAGGGGAACCATTAAAGGTGAAGTGGACAGTTGATGCTTCTGCAGTCACAGGGAAAGTGGGATGGGGGGGAGATTACTAAATTACAGATTGTTGTAACGAGCCATAAATGCAGTGTCTTTATCAGGTTGATGGGTTTTAGTGTCTACTAAAGATATGAATCTAAGCTCCCAGCTTCACCTTTGGAAGATGTATAGGTTTTCTTTGAAAATGAGGACCTCAGAAGTCAGTTAAGAAGTGATCACTTTGAACAGTTTTCAGCTATGGAAAATATGGTGTTTGTCTTATAATTTGTCATTGAACTCATGTAGAAAAAGGTATATGTAGCTCTATAACATGATTAAGAGCAAAGAAGAAGTTGTGCTAGTCTATACACTATCAAAACAAAAAGCAGTCAAGTAGCACTTTAAAGACTAGCAAAATGGTTTATTAGGTGAGCTTTCGTGGGACAGACCCACTTCTTCAGACTATAGCCAGACCAGAACAGACTCAATATTTAAGGCACAGAGAACCAAAAACAGTAAGGAAGGAGGACAAATCAGAAAAAGATAATCAAGGTGAGCAAATCAGAGAGTGGAGGGGTGGGGGGAAGGTCAAGAATTAGACTGAGCCAAGTATGCAGACAAGCCCCTATAGTGACTCAGAAAGTTCCCATCACGATTTAAACCATGTGTTAATGTGCCAAATTTGAATATAAAAGCCAGCTCGGCTGTTTCCCTTTCCAAAATGGAGCGATAATTCCTTTTCTGTAACACACATACCTTTAGGTCATTGACCGAAAAAAATATGTTTGACAAAAAATAATTGACAAATTATTGACAAAAAAAATACGACTAACAAACCAGTTAGTCAACATTTTAATGGAATGGGGCATTCTGTCAATGACCTAAAGGTGTGTGTGTTACAGAAAAGGAATTATTGCTCCATTTTGGAAAGGGAAACATCTGAGCTGGCTTTTATATTCAAATTCGGCACATTAACACATGGTTTAAATCGTGATGGGAACTTTCTGAGTCACTACAGGGGCTTGTCTGCATACTTGGCTCAATCTAACTCTTGACCTTCCCCCCCACCCCTCCACTTTCTGATTTGCTCACCTTGATTATCTTTTTCTGATTTGTCCTCCTTGCTTACTGTTTTTGGTTCTCTGTGCCTTAAATATTGAGTCTGTTCTGGTCTGGCTATGGTCTGAAGAAGTGGGTCTGTCCCACGAAAGCTCACCTAATAAACCATTTTGCTAGTCTTTAAAGTGCTACTTGACTGCTTTTTGTTATGATTAAGAACCTGAGAGCAAGTAAGTTTGAGGAGCAATTTTCAATTTCATCATGTACATTTAAGAGTAAAGGAGAATAAAACTGTTATAGCCAAACTACTTAAATGGAAAACTACATTTTTCTCCTTCATTTGTTTTGCAGTGCCTTCAAAGCATGCCACCCCAAAATTAAGAGTTTTTACTTTGCAACTGACTGCCTTGAAGAAATGAATAGGTAAGTTATTTATAGTCTTCATAGGACAAGTGTAATAATTTTACTGATATGAAATAGCACAATATAAGGAAAATATATCATCTTTATAGCAAGTTGCTGTCATCAACACAACTCCTCCTGCTGGTCACACTGGGAATTATCTCAGTGTGTGGAGTGCACTGCCTTAGAATCATAGAATCACAGAGCTGGAAGGGACCTCAAGGGGTCATTAAGTCCAGACCCCTGCCTCAAGCAGGATCAACCCTAACTAAGTCATCCCCGCCATGACTATGTCAAGCAGGGACTTAAAAACCTCTAGGCATGGAGGTTCCACCACCTCCCTAGGCAACACATTCCAGTGCTTCGCCACCCTCCTGAGGAAGTAGTTTTTCCTAATATTCAACCTACTCCTCTCCTTCTGTAACTTCAGACCATTACCCCTTGTTCTGCTGTCTGTCATCACTGAAAACAGTTTCTCCCCATCCCTTTTAGAACACCCGTTCAGGAAGTTGAAGGCTGCTATTAAATCACTCCTCAGTCTTCTCTTCTGCAAACTAAATAAGCTGAAATCCCTCAGCTGCTCCTCATAAGTCATGTGGTCAATGTCTCAAAATCTGAATGGTGGTCAGTTTCAAGTGGAGTGCCCCCAGGCTCAGTTCTGGGGCTGGTGTTGTTCAACATCTTTATTAATGACCTGGATGAGGGACTGGATTGCACCCAAAGCAAGTTTGCAGATGACACCAAGCCAGTAGGAGAGGTAGATATGTTGGAGGGTAGAGATAGGATCCAGAGTGACCTGGGTAAATTGGAGGATTGGGTCTTCTGATAAGTGTCTCTCCCATGGTCACTCCTTTCTCCTGACCCCACCCTCTGGCTCTGTAGACCTGCATCATTCCCTTGTGCCGCAGTGTCTGCTTTAGGACACTGCCTTTGAGTGCCCACACTTCCGTGTCCCCACTCTTCCAGAGGTATCGCTGTCCTCAGTCCATGGCTCAGCCTCAGCAGCCAACTTCAGCCCCAAAATCCAGGGCCAAGATGCAACCTACATCGGCCGTGATCTAGTGTGGGTAGGTGTCATACAAGGAAAAGGGTGAACAGAGGCAGGCCAATTTGCTATCCCCAGTCATGACCCAAACGCTCTCTAGTGGGAGTCTTCTTTGCTCCTTTATGCCCAGTCTTCCCTGGGCCACTTCTCTGTAGCCCTGGGCACTTTCTTTGCAGAAGACATAGTCTGGCAGTGCTCAGCCTGGAGCTCTCGCTCTGCTGCTTCTTTCAGTCTGCCCAGCACTTCTGTGTCCAAAGTGCCACTGGCTCCTTCTCCTACAGCAACCCAGCTGCTCCCTTGCTTGTCAGACAGAGAATGAGCTCCTCTCTGCCATTCAGCTTTTTATAGGGCTTAATTTGGTCCTGGTTGGCCATCTATAGCTGCACTTTCATTGGCTGGGTTTGCGCAGACTTTCTCCAGCCTGCTTCTAACCCCTCTGCTGCCAGAGTGGGGCAGCCTCTTCAACAACCACACTTCACATATGGAACGTCATAATATGCAGGGTCACTTCATGCTTTATTACTGATTTATGTAACTTCGTGTCTTTCCAATAGCGTTATAATGTATGCCTCATTCTTCAGTTTATTCTATATGTGGTGTTTGAAACTATGGCCATAGACATTGCAGATATTGACTTTTCAATTGAATTCCATAGACTGGGACCAGATCAGTCATGTAGTACGGTTCTACCTGCTTGGAACTTATGGGTATAGTATGCCCCCCGTTCTTTTTTGAGTGGCCTCTGCATATTCCAGCTCATAGGGATGTGCCACCTGATGCCTAGATAGTAAGATCTTAGAACATAAGAACATAAGAATGGCCATACTGGGTCAGACCAAAGGTCCATCCAGCCCAGTATCCCGTCTGCCGACAGTGGCCAATGCCAGGTGCCCCAGAGAAGGAGAACAGAAGACAATGATCAAGTGATTTATCTCCTGCCATCCATCTTCTGCCCTTGTACTGAAGGCTAGGGCACCATACTTTACCCCTGGCTAATAGCCATTTATGGACCTAACCTGCAAAAATTTATCGAGCACTTTTTTAAACCCTAATAGAGTCCTGGCCTTCACAGCCTCCTCCAGCAAGGAGTTCCACAGGTTGACTGTGCGCTGTGTGAAGAAAAATGTCCTTGTATTTGTTTTCAACCTACTACCCATCAATTTCATTTGGTATCCCCTAGTTCTTGTATTATGGGAAAAGGTAAATAATTTTTCTATATTCACTTTCTCCACACCATTCATGATTTTATATAGCTCTATCATATCGCCCCTCAATCGCCTCTTTTCCAGGCTGAAAAGTCCAAGTCTCTCTAGCCTCTCCCCATATGGGACCCGTTCCAAACCCCTAATCATCTTAGTCGCTCTCTTCTGAACCTTTTCTAATGCCAATATATCTTTTTTGAGGTGAGGAGACCCACATCTGCACACAGTACTCAAGATGTGGGTGTACCATAGTTTTATGTAGGGGAAGTCTGATATCTTTTGTCTTATTATCTATCCCTTTTTTAATAATTCCTAACATCCTATTTGCTTTACTAACTGCCGCTGCACACTGCGTGGATGTCTTCAGAGAACTATCCACTATAACTCCAAGGCTACGTCTACACATGAAGCCTACATCGAAGTAGCCTATTTCGATGTGGCGACATCAAAATAGGCTATTTCAATGAATAACGTCTACACGTCCTCCAGGGCTGGCAACGTCGATGTTCAACATCGACGTTGCGCAGCACCACATCGAAATAGGCGCTGCGAGGGAACGTCTGCACGCCACAGTAGCACACATGGAAATAAGGGTGCCAGGCACAGCTGCAGACAGGGTCACAGGGCGGACTCAACAGCCAGCCGCTCCCTTAAAGGGCCCCTCCCAGACACACTTGCACTAAACAGCACAAGATACACAGAGCCGACAATGAGTTGCAGACCCTGTGCATGCAGCATGAATCCCCCGCTGCAGCAGCAGCAGCCAGAAGCCCTGGGCTAAGGGCTGCTGCCCACGGTGACCATAGAGCCCTGCAGGGGCTGGAGAGACAGCGTCTCTCAACCCCCCAGCTGATGGCTGCCATGGAGGACCCGACAATTTCGACGTTGCGGGACGCGGATCGTCTACACGGTCCCTACTTCGACGTTGAACGTCGAAGTAGGGCGCTATTCCGATCCCCTCATGAGGTTAGCGACTTCGACGTCTCGCCGCCTAACGGCGAAGTTAACTTCGAAATAGCGCCCGACGCGTGTAGCCGTGACGGGCGCTATTTCGAAGTTAGTGCCTCTACTTCGAAGTAGCGTGCACGTGTAGACACAGCTCAAGATCCCTTTCCTGATCTGTCGTAGCTAAATTTGACCCCATCATGTTGTACGTGTAATTTGGGTTATTTTTTCCAATGTGCATTACTTTACACTTACCCACATTAAATTTCATTTGCCATTTTGCTGCCCAATCACTCAGTTTGCTGAGATCTTTTTGTAGTTCTTCACAATCCCTTTTGGTTTTGACTGTCCTGAACAACTTGGTGTCATCTGCAAACTTTGCCACCTCACTGCTTACCTCATTTTCTAGATCATTGATGAACAAGTTGAACAGGATTGGTCCCAGGACTGACCCCTGGGGAACACCACTAGTTACCCCCCTCCATTGTGAAAATTTACCATTTATTCCAACCCTTTGTTTTCTGTCTTTTAACCAATTCCCGATCCATGAAAGGATCTTTCCTCTTAACCCATGACCGCCTAATTTACATAAAAGCCTTTTGTGTGGGACCGTGTCAAAGGCTTTCTGGAAATCTAGGTATATTAAGTCCACTGTGTGCCCCTTGTCCGCATGTTTATTAACCCCTTCAAAGAATTCTAATAGATTAGTTAGACACGACTTCCCTCTGCAGAAACCATGCTGACTTTTGCCCAACAATTTGTGCTCTTCTACGTGCCTTGCAATTTTATTCTTTACTATTGTTTCTACTAATTTGCCTGGTACTGATGTTAGACTTATCGGTCTATAATTGCCAGGGTCTCCTCTAGAGCCTTTTTTAAATATTGGTGTTATATTGGCCGTCTTCCAGTCATTGGGTACTGAAGCGGATTTAAAGGATAGGTTACAAACCACTGTTAATAACTCCGCAATTTCACATTTGAGTTCTTTCAGAACCCTTGGGTGAATACCGTCTGGTCCTGGAGACTTGTTACTATTCAGCTTATCAATTAACTCCAAAACCTCCTCTAATGTCACTTCAATCTGGGAGAGTTCCTCAGATTTGTAGCCTAAAAAGGCTGGCTCAGATTTAGGAACCTCTGTAACATCCTCAGCCGTGAAGACTGAAGCATCTTATTCCTTAAATGAAATTGGCAATGGGATTTGACATCCTAGTATAGTTTATCATCTTTCCTAGGAAGTGGTGCACAAGAAGCTGGACTGGCTGAAATAGCTTTTGCACACTGTTTTTAAAACATTCAAAACAGGCAAAGAAACTGTTTTTAAAGGAGTTCCAAAACTATGAAGCACAGGATGAGAAACTCCCTCCACAGCAACAAAAGGTCACTTTAATGTTGAAACCAGACCAGCTCACACAATTTAAGAGCATCTTGTGAAGACGACACAGAGGTTGTGCCGCCTATTTTTAGAGCCCTGCAAATCCATGAATATCTGCTTTTTATCCACCAGTATACACAGCCACAGATGTGGATGCAAATGTCTTTGTCTCATGTTTGTTGATATAGATGCAGATACAATCTTTGTATATAAAATTCTGCAAATTTGCAGCTAGCTGGGTATATAACCTCAAGATAGATGTGGATATCCACAGGTAATTTTTTTCAGATGCTGATACAGATACCAGTTTTGTATCAACACAGGGCTCTACCCATTTTAATTTGGAGACAAAAGTGATTCAGTCTCAGTCGTAAACTTTTGATGTTCCATATGCTCAACTACTTCCTCACCTTTCTCTAACAAATGTCACCTATTACAAGAGGCACAAACTGTTGAATCTGGAGCTATGGAATCCAGAGGCATTTCTATAATCTCATTCTTAGCAAAGGAGCCTCTTCTTATCAGTCATCCTGGGGATATCCCATACATTTCCTGGATGAAAATCAATACACCCATAGAATCAAAGTTTGCCAATCTCACCAAAACTACCACTCTGGAAACATGCCAATGGAATAAGGAGATTCAAGTGGTCCATAAATCCTGATGTAGGTAGCTGGCATCTAGGCTGTCTAGGTTGAGCAGACCTGTTTTGCAGATCCAATCTTGGACAGGTAACAGAGCTTATAGAAGACAACATGCAAACCAGAAGATGGATAGCTTTGAATTGACAGGTTGGATATTAGGAAAAACTTCCCATTAGGAAGGTAGGGGAGCACTGGAGTGGGTTGCCTAGGGAGAGGGTGGATTTTTGGTGGTTTTTAAGGTGAGGCTTGACAAAGTTCTGTCTGGAACGATTTTGTTGAGGTTCATCCTTCCTAGAGCAGGGGGTTGGACTAAATGACCTCCTGACCTCTTCCAGCCCTAACCTATGATTCTATGACAGAAAGATTTGCCCAGTAATCTCATAGGAATCTTGGGAGGAGGTCATGACAACTCTGGAGTAAAGTTCAGAATGTCGTCTAGCCTTCACCTCTAATAAGGACTAGAAGATGACAAAGGCTCTCTTGGAACCTCTCTCTTCTCTCTACAGAGGATATGGCACTCTGATCTGGAAGCTGAATGTGTTGGACCACTCACATGCTTTCTCAGATCTAATACTAGTGCTGAATCTAATGAAACTACTTGTGTTGATGTGTTGTGTGTTGTCTCTCATGGAAAGGATACTTCTAAGGGAATTCTGCACCAAATATAAAAAAATAAAATTGTGTGCCAAAAATTAAAGCTTCTACACTGAGGATTTTCAAATCCTACAAAAATTCTGCATATTTTATTTGTCAAAATAACATAATCACACCAGTTCCAATTATTTTTGATAACTTATTTCAAAATATCTGACAGCAAGTATGTCTAACAATACAGACAAAAAAGCTTCATTATAAGCATATTAATTCAGAATTCTGTCTAATAATTCACTTATTACAATGCAGATCCATATTTCCTGCATCCTTCAGAAGCAGTACAAAGTCTTGGGCAGGGACCTGGGAAATCAAGGGTAAAAAAGAAGCTAAGCAAGAGGAACTAATTGGTGGAAAAGAGCCTGGGTGTGAACTTGGAGAGTTGTTGGGTATGGTACGAGGAGGGATTGTTAGGAAGCTTCCCGCCTTGCAGACCCTGGTTGGCCCCTAGCCTCTCCCATTCAGTCAGGCACATAGGCCCCCTCCCCATGTGTCCTTGTACCCCTTAGCTACATGTGTCCCTCCACTCCCATTCATTTACATATTCTAGGGTGACCATACCTCCTGTTTTGGCCGGGATAGCCCCATACTTTGGGTGTCAGGAAGGCATCCTAATTTATTTTAACAAAGGAGCTAATTGCTCCATATTTGGCTGCCACCCGGGGGAGCCACACTGGCACAGCTGCCACTGGTTCCCAGCTCTGTGCAGCGGGGGGAGCTGGTAGATGGACCGGCATGGCTGCCACCTGGCTCCCAGATTGCCATGGTTCAGGGGAGCCGGAGCCAGAGCCAGAGCGGCATGGCTGCTGCCTAGCTCCTGGCTCCTAGCTCACTGTAGATCGGGGGAGCTGGGAGCTGGACAGGTGCAGCTGCCACCCAGCTCCATGTAGCTCATGAGAGCTGGACCACCTCAGCTGCCGCTCAGTTGTCCACAGCTCAGGGAAGCTAGGAGGTTTGACAGCAGGGCTGCAGCCCCCGTTCCTGGTGCCCCGAGGCATGGGGCAGCCAGGAGCAGCAGCTGCCTCCCGCAGCCAGGGTGAACCCCATACAGCAGGATGGCAGCAGCCACTGCCTGAGTAGGGTGACCACCCATCCCATTTTGGCCAGTCGTATTTCAGGTACCAGAAAGGCATCATCCCCCACTCCACCCTCTGGTGGGCAGAAGGAAGAATTGCAGTAACATTCCCACTGAAACTTACTTGTGAGCAAATAAATTAAAAATAGTTGGGGGCTTATTAATTAGGTGCATGCTGTGGCACAGAATTCCCCCAGAAGTAAGAGAAGGAATATAGAAACCATTCAGATGGATTTAATTGCCTGAGCTAGGGCCTTGTGAACAGTGGCTCTTTTCTCAGAACCACAACTGACTGATCCAAAGACTTAACCTTATTTTTGCTCAACATCTTTGAAGAAAGAGCTTCAAGCACTTTAGAAACCTTGAACTAATCTAATTCTGGCCTCTGAGATGTGAACACACATGGAGGTAAATCTAGTACCAGTTCAACAGTCTTTTTAGTCACTTTAATTGTTTCAGGTTCTGAAGATAAAACCAACATAGGTTTCTTCCCTTTGTGCTCCAATGTCTCAGATCTGGAAAGGTTTAACCAAGGGAGTTCCTAATGTATGAGTGCCTGACAGTTTCTCTTGGCATGCTCCTGGCATAAATATAGACTATATTGTACATCTAGATGGATAATGTCCCTCGCCAGCACATACTAGGTACCTTACATGGTCATCCAATGCTGGGGAAACTGCCAGACAGAAAGAACAGCTCTTGAAACCTGCTTACTACTTCAAATCCACCATTCTGAGAGGAACTGAGACTAAACTTAAACTAACTTTATCTGTAAATGGCTAAATCTAAGAACAACAACAAATTACACTAAAGAACTAACAATTTTTATGGTAGTAAGCTCCATGTCCATTGCGTCCAGCAAGATGTAGGGTGCTGCAGTTAAAGGGAACTGAGGCAGTAGAGGGTTCTCTGGCTCACCCGCAGAAATGTTATGAAAGTTAAAAGGTGGCACACAGGCCCTCTGATAGGTACTGCGTGGAGAAAACAGTACTGCTTATGCTATACTGAGTGGTGCATTCCTATAAGTGTAAATATGCAGAGGTTTATCCCAAAGAATTCCACTTACAATTTAGTAACCTTCATTTTTATTGGGTATGTACATGCATAACATACAATAAGTAAATAAAAGTTATTTGAAATGAAATACACATTGCATAGCATATGCAATTTGTTTTAATTATCTAGGTATTTGTTATTATAAGATATACAAATATACTTTTTAAATGCAATGAGAAAGACATTTAAAATAATGCAATAATATTTGAAAACCTCACAGAGTCAGAGATCCACACAGATGAATGTGGAGATGGACAGAAATATTACATTCATCTATGTGTATACTATAGAAGAGAGAAAGCGAGTGCGTGTACATTCATCTGCATGTGTGTACATATATATATAGACAGAGAGAGAGAGGGAGAGAGAATGTGTTACAGATTCAGCAACGTTTAATACACTAGTGTTTACAGGATAAAACTTGCACTACAGTAATAGAGGAGGTGAGCTCCAGCCATGTTCCTGGTTCCAGACAAATGAAGGCACTCCCATGCCAAAATTGTCTCTCAATTACAAAGCTAAACAAACACATGAAGTAAATATAAAAATATACCACCAGTTAGATAATAGTCTGCAATGGGAAGTACTAAGAGCAGAGCTCTGCTACAGAGACTTGCCTGATGTTTTCTGATCACTGCAAATGTTCAGAGTATAGTGACAACTTCTGCCATTGTACTTCCATGATAATAGTCACATGCTTATAAATAATGTTCTGTAAAATCTTTTGTTAACGACTTTTTAACAGTCATCCAACTGAAATTGTGTGTGGATTCAATTATAATTCTCTATAGAAACCGCCAGCTGAAAGGTCAAATGGCACTTTTTTGTGGGAGATTATACGAATTTAAGTTAAAGGTGTAAATCAGGTCTGCTGTTTTGTATGTTTGTCTTATATCCATATGTTAATATCTGTTTGCATGTTGACCTTGCAATGTGGTTTGTCTATATGGGCTTTAACATTACATTGAATAAATTGGAACTAGCGACTGCTGTAAGTTATTGTAGTATGTCCAGGTCATATTAAATACATGTCTTTTTTGTCTTGGGAGTTTTAAAAGGTGTTGAAGGTAGGAGAAGGATAGTAATTATTTTGTTATCCGTGCTGAGTATTGATGGTACATATTTATTTTAAGTGTAACTGTGTTATTGCATAAGTAGAATGCTTGCAGAAGCATCATTCCTCCAACTTATCATTTATATTTAATCAGAGAGAGAGAGAACTGTTTTGGCCAAACAATATGTGCATTGTGGATCTAATCCAAATCCAACAAGAGAGTCTTTCTTTTAGCTGTAATGACTGCATTGAACCTGAAGAATGGGGAACATTGTCCAGGCTTGCCGAAAGAAAGCAGAAGTCTTTTATAGGAGCGAGGGTGCAGAAGGGGGGTCAGAAGCTGCTGCAAATTGTAAGCAGTGGTCCAAGAACATGAAGGTGGGAGGTTCTAAAGGTGCAAGCCCTGGAAACGAGACACACCTTTCCTCAAATCTCCTGCTGAGTCATAAGACAGACAAGTGTCTCTTACCCCTTTTCTGACTATTTCACCCTGTCACCACGCCCCAAATTGGTGAACTTTATTTGGCTTAGCCCTAGAGGGGCATATTTTCAAAGGAATCCAGTTCCCATAGAGATGTGTAAAAAAGGGCCAGAATTTCAACAGCACCTAACATCTTCCATTGGGGCACTTAGATAGATTTTCTCTAGAAGTCAACACTTAGTGTGCTGTTTTATGTCAGTCCTCAAAGAGGTAGGATGTCTGCTTTGCCCCTTTTTGTGTGCCATTTCATACTGATGGATGAGTGGGCATCCCACAAAAAAACATATTGTGTTGGATGGAATCCATGAATATAGCAAAGAACTTATAAAAGAAAAAGTGGAGACACTGAGAAGTGATTCTCCTTCAAAATTTACATCAGGATCCCAAGAAACTTTGCTGTTTTCGTTTACATTTTCCAGTCACCTATATGAGGACTTTCTCAGAAACATGTCAGCTGTATTCATAGGAATGTCCTGGAAGCTTGTATGGCACTAGGAGACATTTCTTATTGGAGCCAGACAGTCACAGGTGTATCTTCTTTTTAAATCAAAATTTAGTGCATTCATTTAGATGTGCCATTTTAGTGCCTATGCAGTAGGTAGCACCCTCAGATACAGATTACTGCTGAATTTAGCCCTGCTCTAGTGGAACTAAAATTCTCTTAGGTTTGCTTAATGAGCTATTTCCTATGATACCTCATTATGTTCAGGGTATAGCCTTCATTAAATCTATTCTGTAAATTTAACTTACTGAGTTAAATTCTGCTCTATGTTATAAAAGTATAAACCCAGAGTATCTCCTTTGGAGTCCAGGACATTACTCTGAATCTAATAGATGGCAATAAATTAACTGAATATGGTGTACTGTTTGATGTATGATAACATGGTATACGAAAAACTTCACTAGCAAATGATATCTGGGTTGAAATCCACCTTAAGACTCAATCTTTAATTTCTACCCCATCATTTGGATGTTTCTCCTAGCTAATCAATTTCACCTCCCTCTTTTGTGGTTTGGATATTGGCTACCTGCCTCTCATCTCAGTCCCAGACACTAGGAAAGTAGAGAGATGTTAGTTCTGAGTATTATTAGGCTATTGATGGAACAGCCTAGTGACCTGTAGAGGACAGAACCTTCCAATGCATCGGAAAGACTAGAGTTAGATGAGCCGCTGCCTACAACTGGATGTTATAATAATTCTTCCAAATGGTGCTATTCAATGCCCACAAATCCAATTTCACTCCATTTCACTTGTGTTTTGTCCTACACTGCTGATTACACATGGGGGCTTCTTGTGAAAATGCTTATTGCCACAGCGTTATCTTCCTTCTTACTCGCTTCTTTCTTTGCTGTATCAGTATTAGACTGGTGAACAGTCCCATTGCGCTCATTGTCACTAATTGCATGAACCAAATAATGCATGCTTAATGTATTGAGCCCTAAAAGCAAAATCCTAGAGAATCTCTCCAGAGAAAAACAGGCTGGCAAATGGGGGTGAAATTCATAAGGAAAACTATCTCTCACAATTATAGCCTGAAAAATAATCAAGATACATATTTGCAGACAGGTAAATCATTAAGTTTTAAATGTATATTTTCCTTTATTGCATTGTTATTTGTGTGGGTGTTGCCCTTTTACTGGGTTTTACTTTTTTAATACTTTGGGTTTCTTAATTTGAAATGAGAATCTACTCCAAAGCTGAATAGTTTTGACCCCAGCCTCTGGTACTGTATTGTGCCATAAACTTTGAAACAGAACTCCCAAAGATTTTGAGGCTCGCTGAGTTAACAGGAAGCACATTCTGATTACTGTATTGTTTTATTTAAATTTGCAAATGTTAAATGAAACAAAAGGGAAAACTCTTCCACAAAAATGGGTTGTGAAATGCTGAATTTTACGTTTCGTAGAGAATGTGCAAACCTTTATTGGCCTTTCCTACCACTCCATTATATCATCTCTCCTAAGTCTGTCCTATTCCCCTCCATATATGTTAGCAACAGTCTTCTCCCCACATTAACTTTCATACATTCTGGTTAATATTTTTTTTTCAAAACCGAGTTGAAAGAGGAGAGAAAACAGACACCCAGAACGCAAATCTTTAACTTTGTCAGAACAAGGTCCCAACGTAGCTTATGCAGAGGAAAGAAGGATTGTGTAGAATATAGGGAAGACAAGAAGGATCCTACTCTGCTTCCATATGAGGATTGAGCTGCATATAAAATATGAAGGGCTTGTCTACACTTGCCCCCAACTTCAAAGGGGGCATGTTAATCAGGGTGACGGGAAATTACTAATGAAGTGCTGTGTTGAATACGCAGCACTGCATTAAGCTAATTCTACCCTGCAGCAACTTTGAAGCTTCAAACTTCGTAGTGCTGGCATGCGTGTAGCCATGGGCACTTTGAAGTGCCCACACTACTTCAAAGTCCCTTTATTCCTTAAAATTCAAGCATAAGGGGCTGGTGACAGAGGGGCTTTTCGCCAACAGAGGCACAGCCACATGGCCTCTTTACTGCCAGCACTCCCCTCTGCCGAGAGCGAGATCGCGCGTGGCTATGCTAATGAGCGATGGGACCAGGCTAATGAGCAGCCATTTGCAATTTTGAGGCTGCTCATTAGCATGGAGCTGCCAGGAGAGCCACTCCATGTAGACACAGCCTTGGAGTGCACAAAATTGTGTAAATAAGGGGAAAGTATAGCAATGTTTCTGTAACTAAATATCTCTACATTCTAAATGCCTGAAAGAGTTCCATGTCAGTATAATGAAAAGCAACACATGGAAGAATTTTGTGAACAGAAGTAGCTTAAACCCAAATTTTAATTTGGATGCTTTGATTAAATGAAATCAAATTGGGCAAAATACAATTTCTCATCAGGTGGCATTGTTTGATTTAACTTTCATTAAATACTGATTTTTAATTAATCATTTTCCCCTACTGTGCTAATGAAAATTTGAATAGAACTGGCCAGTCTAACCAAAGTGAAATGCAAAGCTGAAGAGAATAAATTGTGAAAAAATATTTGACTTTTAAAGTTACTGTTATTCAGAGAAGAAAGAAATATGGAGATATATCTGTCTCATAGAACTAGAAGGGACCTGCAGAGGTCCTTGAGTCCCGTCCCCTGCCCTCACAGCAGGACCTATCATCATCCCTGACAAATTCTTTTTTTAATCTGTTTGCCCTAGATCCCTAAATGGCTCCCTCAAGAACTTAATTTACAATCCTGGATTTAGCAGGCCAGTGCTCAAACCACTGAGCTATTACACTCCCCCATTTAATAGTCCAAGTTTTTATTTAAGAGTACAGATAAGAATTTTAAAAAAATAAAAGTATCTTAACAAAATCCTTTTTAAAGAACAGCTTATGTTTCTTAGGCTATGTCTACACAGCAGAGGTATACCAAAACAGTTACTCTGTGTCTTCAACACGTACCAGTCATTTCAAAATAGCTTTCAGAATAACAGGCATGCTATTTCGGCATCCCTGTAGACCTCGTTGCAGGAGGAGGAAGGGAGGCTTTGAAATAGCACATTATTTTGACATTTTGTGCAATGCTGACATAGCCTATTTTGAACTACACTCGAAATGTGTGTAGTTAAGAAGTAAGAAATAAATTCTATCGCTTATTTCAAGTTTAGGCTGTTGTGTACATGTAACCGTAGAGTCCTGCCCCATGGGGCAGTAACCATTCTTTCTTGGATGTCTTGAAAGTGCACAGTATATGTTAGTTCCACCAAAACAAATATAGAAACATTAATAACAGTAATACTGTTATGATGAGGTCCCACTTGATTTGGTTGTGTCAGATTTTTAAAGCCACAATTGGTTCTAAAATTATTTTTAACATATTTTCTGTGGCATATTGTCATTTTTGTGCGATATGAATAGCAAAGCAGTGATTTCTCCTACAGAGACAATGAGCTTAATAATACCAGCTGGGCAAGGAAAACAGATTTCTGACTAAAATGAAATAACTGTTCTTTCATTTGATAATGTGAAGTTAAAAAAAATCCCCCTAAATACATAAACTAGATGCACAAACAAAGAGACCATGAATTGTTATGGTTCACTTGTCATCTGTTAAGCTGTCTAGGTCTTATTCATCTGTTGCTGACCTGACAAATTTAAATAGACACTGCATTAAACAAGATCAACAAATTCATGTCAAATTATCAGATCAGAGAGAATACCTAGTTTTATCCTGTGAGTGATTTCATATTTCAAAATTCAGCAACTGTGGCAGAAATAATAGCAGAAATGCTGCATGCTAAGAGTTGATGTAGTTGAATAGATGAGCTCATTAATGCCCATCTGTTCACCATTTTATTTCTGAGTGGAAAGTCATTTATTATTTGTTTTCCTTCAAGGAAATGTTTGTAAGAAATGTGTCCAGCTTAGCCTTACATATTATATAAATGCTTATGCAACCAAATGTATGCACATAACCTTAGAAAATGGTGTAAATAATATCTGCCTAATGTCTTAACATGTTTTTGTTGAATATATATTCTAATCTCAAGTTTAAAAAAGATAAACTTTTAGGAAAATCTAGGACACGTAATACACAATTATTTAAAAGTACTACTATATCATGTAGATCATTGTCATAAGTACAATATGATAGTAAAACACCTTGCTGCAGGGCAAGGATGCAATATAAAGATTGTCAAAGTGGCAGTATAAAATGTACAGAATAGATAACAATTACCAAATAAATGATTCAAAAGAATCCTTACGATACTAAAGATTAGGGCTCACTTCATATTTTTGATTACAAATATTGACACTGTATAAAAGTAAAGAAATAGTATGTTTCAATACCCACTGCAAGTACCATAGGGCAATGTCTATATCGTGAAAGTTGAACTTACAAAGGTAGTATTGTGTACAAAATAAATTGCACTCAAAAAAGCAATAATGTAAAGCTTTAAAGCCCACAAGTCCACTCAGTATTACTTCTTCTTCAGACAATCGCTTGTACAAACATTTTGCATCGAGGTTGCACCTCTGTGATCGGGACCTGATCGGTTCCAAATGAGAGAATTTGCCGGACCAGGGTAGGTCCACTGCCATGGTCCCCAGGAGCCTTCTTTGGCTTCCCCCTTCCCCTCCCTCTTTACCCACCTGCTGTGGGACACCCTGCTGTTTGTGACCGTGCTGCCGCATGGCAGCCGTGGTGCTCTGGCTCTGTGCTGCTGGAAAGCTCTGGGTCCGCGCAGCTCCAGCCTCAGCCCCTGCACTGCTGCCATGAGGCTCTGATCCGTCCCCAGGCACAAGGCTCCAAGCTCGGTGTTGACTGAATCCTTCTGTCACCTCCGTATTAAGCATTGTGTCAATTAAACTGCTTTGAACTAATCCATACTTAGCAGTGGGAGAGAGCACTTAAATATCCCTAGTGTAGATAAGAGCATAGAGAAGTCAGCAATTGCTTCAGAAAGGTTAGTTATCACTGTCAAACAGAGCCTGTTCTGTTAATAAGTTTGAAATTATGCTTGCCTTTAGATTCTAGTGAAATAAATTCATATTTGACAGCTAAAAATCTCTTTGAACTTTGGTTTTCTCCTAATATTTTTACAAACTATATATGATGTTATGGAAACAAATCTGTCTTAATTTATTGAACTATCCATAGAAATTGATGTTTTATTATGTAACTTAGATTTTTATTTGAGAATTCTATACTGTATTTATTGTAGGGATTTAAAATGAAACTGCAGATTAAAAAACAGTCCTGCTCCAGAAACAAAGAAACGTGAACTTTGACCAGATAGAAGCTATTTAAATCCTTATTGCATTGGTTTAAATTAAAAAAGCTTTTATTTTTCTTATTGGGCTCAGCAAGTTTTCAGAAGAGCATAGGAGGACTCGCGCTCCCTGAAAATCATTACCTCATTTTAATGTTAGTCTAACATTTTCCCTTCTTACACCTAAATGCTCTGGAAATAAATTTAAACTCCTGCTCTGTCCTCTGGTGCATATGGACAATCAATGTAAACTAAATACTGTGTGGACTGCCAACAGTGTGCCTTCCTAGGCCATGTACTCCAGATTGCTGAACCCCGAATTGTCGTCACAGCCAACACTTGTGAACAGTGGCTCTGTGGACATGAGGAAGAAGGACAATCCAAGGAACTATAGACCGGTCAGCCTTACCTCAGTGCCTGGGAAAATAATGGAAGGGATCCTCAAGGAATCTATTTTAGAGCACTTGGAAGAGGGAAAGTGATCAAAAGTAGTCAACATGGGTTCACCGAGGGGAAGTCCTGCCTGACCAATCTATTTAGCTTCTATAATGAGGTAACTGGCTCTGTGGACATGAGGAAGTCAGTGGATGTGATATACCTTGACTTCAGGAAAGCTTTTGATACAGTCTCCTACAACCTTCTTGCCTCTATGTTAAAGAAGCATGGATTGGATCCATGGACTATTAGATGGATAGAAATCTGCCTTGACAGTCGGGCCCAAAGGGTAGTGGTCAATGGCTCAATATCTGGATGGCAGTGAGTTTCAAGTGTAGTGCCCCAAGGGTCGGTTCTGGGGCCGGTGTTGTTCAACCTCTTTACTAATGAGGCAGAAGAGAGATTAGATTGCACCCTCAGCAAGTATGCAGATGACACTAAGCTAGCGGGAAAGGTAGATATGTTGGAAGGTAGAGATGGGATCCAGAGTGACCTGGATAAATTGGAGGATTGGGCCAAAAGAAATCTGATGCAGTTCAACAAGGAGAAGTGTAGAGTCCTGCACTTGGGACAGAAGAATCCCAAGCATTGTTATAGGCTGGGGACCAACTGGCTACGCAGGAGTACAGTGGAAAGGGAGCTTGTGATTACAGTGGATGAAAGGCTGGATATGAGTAAACAGTGTGCTCTTGTAGCCACGAAGGCCAATGGTATATTGGGGTGCCTTAGGTAGGAGGAGCATTTAGAGCAGATCTAGAGAGGTTGTTGTTCCCCTCTATTTGGCACTGGTGAGGCCACATCTGGAGTATTGCATCCAGTTTTGGGCCCCCTGGTATAGAAAGGATGTGGATGTGCTGGAGCAGGTTCAGCGGAGGGCAATGAAAATGATTAAGGGGCTGGAGCCCATGACCTATGAGGAGAAGCTGAAGGATTTGGGCATATGTAGTTTGTAGAAGAGAAGACAAGGTGTGATTTAAT
Organism: Carettochelys insculpta; assembly: GCF_033958435.1. Classification (NCBI taxonomy): domain Eukaryota; kingdom Metazoa; phylum Chordata; order Testudines; family Carettochelyidae; genus Carettochelys; species Carettochelys insculpta. The sequence goes on from NC_134149.1 coordinate 30,397,009, forward strand.
AGCAGCCTTCAACTTCCTGAAGTGGTGCTCTAAAAGAGATGGAGAGAAACTGTTCTCAGTGGTGACAGACAGCAGAACAAGGTGTAATGGTCTGAAGTTACAGAAGGAGAGGAGTAGGTCGGATATTAGGAAAAACTACTTCCCCAGGAGGGCGGTGAACCAGTGGAATGTGTTGCCTAGGGAGGTGGTGGAATCTACATCCATGGAGGTTTTTAAGTCCCTGCTTGACATAATCATGGCTGGGATGACTTAGTTGGGGTTGATCCTGCTTGGGGTTGGGGGCTGGACTCGATGACCTATTGAGGTCCCTTCCAGCTCTGCGATTCTGTGACATGCTCGCATTCCTGAAGGCTTATTGTTTCCTGAATTGGGGGCAGAGGTGTGAATTCCAAATTCTTAAAATTCCCTCCACATATTCCTTGTATGAGCTTTTCTTTTTGGACAGCTCCTGATAATTGACACTTCCTTCCACCACTTTCCCTGCAAAAAAAAGGGCTTCTTAACTGTTTCAGGCTACGTCTACACGTGCAGCCAACATCGAAATAGTCTATTTCGATGAATAACGTCTACACGTCCTCCAGGGCCGGCAACGTCGATGTTCAACTTCGACGTTGCTCAGCCCAACATCGAAATAGGCGCAGCGAGGGAACGTCTACACGTCAAAGTAGCACACATCGAAATAGAGATGCCAGGCACAGCTGCAGACAGGGTCACAGGGCGGATTCAACAGCCAGCCGCTCCCTTAAAGGGCCCCTCCCAGACACAGTTGCACTAAACAACACAAGATCCACAGAGCTGACAACTGGTTGCAGACCCTGTGCCTGCAGCATAGATCCCCAGCTGCCGCAGAAGCAGCCAGAAGCCCTGGGCTAAGGGCTGCTGCCCACGGTGACCATAGAGCCCCGCAGGGGCTGGAGAGAGAGCATCTCTCAACCCCCCCAGCTGATGGCCGCCATGGAGGACCCGGCAATTTCGACGTTGCGGGACGCGGATCGTCTACACGGTCCCTACTTCGACGTTGAACGTCGAAGTAGGGCGCTATTCCTATCTCCTCATGAGGTTAGCGACTTCGACGTCTCGCCGCCTAACGTCGAAGTTAACTTCGAAATAGCGCCCGACGCGTGTAGACGCAACGGGCGCTATTTCGAAGTTGGTGCCGCTACTTCGAAGTAGCGTGCACGTGTAGACGCAGCTTCAGAGTCCATTGGTCTTTGGACTCCCAGCTTGGCAAAACGGGGCACATATCTTCCTTGGAGACAGAATATAAAGATATCACACTTTTTTTGTTTGGGGAAAAGATTTACTGTATTGCTGTCTCGGGTAATTTACAATAAAACATTGCAGTTCCATTGGAAGTAACACATATAAATACGTATCTTAATATAGAATTAAGAATATTAAGCAACATACTGGTGATGACATAACACTATATGGCATAACAATGACATAACAATTCTATTTTTCCAAACATCATTTAAACACAGCCATATATATGTATTTAACCAACTCATGTTAAGGTAGGGGAATTTTATGTGGAGGTTTTTGTGGGAAAGCTGAGTGTTTTCCTAGGGCACAAGGAAATGAAGAGGCAGGCAGAGTCTCAGGAAAATAGAAAGGAAAGCTAAGGAGGATGGAAGATGTAGTTCAGTTATTATCCTCTGTGTGGCTATATCTACACTAGAGGTTTTTGGCAACAAAACACAGGGAGCATCCAGATTCCCAAGGTGTTCTGTCGATAGTAAGTAGACAGAATGCAACCCTTTTGTTGACCACTGTACCACACTCACCGCAAGGCATAACACCTCTGTTGACAGAAAGCCAGTCTGGATGTTCTGGGGGGCCCTCTGTCTGTTGTGCATCCAGTTGGCCATTTTACTGACAGAGCAGCTTGGCAGTCTGCCAACAAAAATTTGTGTTAATGAATCGCTGCAATCTGGACATAGCCTGTATGTCTGCCATAGTCAGACTGCCCCAGCATGCCCCCTTGCCAGCAGGCATGAATGCTTTCCCTTCACTCCAAGGATAAAGGAGTCTACGCAGACTTTAGAGATTCAGCATTCTCATTGGAGAATCTCATTTATTTAAAAGTCCACCACGAAGCTTGAACAAAACCTTCAGCCCAACTTCCTCGTTGAGAGACCACGTCAGTCCCACGCCATCCACTCTGCTACTCATCTCCATCCAGCTCTTTGTCTGGGATTCACTGAGCTCCAGTCACTAATCCTGGAGTCAGGTCTCTTGCTGCTCCTGGGAGAGTGTTTGTCCAGAGTCCAAGGTTTGTAGAGGTTTCAGAGTAGCTCTCCCCTGGGACAACTCTTCCCTGAGAGCTCATACTTCTGGAAGGTCAGGCTCCTTGCTATTATCTGGGGGCTTCTCCAGTTGAGGCCAAGCCTCACTGGATGTCTGACAACTATAGCTCTTCCTATATGATTCACCCATATCTAGGAGAATCCAAGAGCTCGTATCTTCAACTTAGCTCTCTCCTGAGGACTTTCATCTGTCCTCAGGAGTGCCACCACTAACTGAACTAGGATGACCATTATTAGGTCCAGTGTGCATTTACTAATTAACATTTAATTAGCAACTGAGGCAGTCACATGGGCCTTCAGAAGGTACACACGGCAGAGTGGTGACCTGAATATGGACTGTGTGACTCAGATTGGTATAGACATAAATTGTCAGTAGCAATGTATGCCCTTCATGGCACAAGATGTGTGCCCTACATGGTACAACATGTACAAAAAGAGGCCTTCTGTCAACAAAACTAGGGAGCGTCCACAGTACAAATGCATTCTGTCAAGAATCAGTCGACAAGGCAGCAGTTTTCCTGGCAGACTTCTGTCATGCTCGTACGAGGCATAGTGCCTCTGTCAACAGATTCTGTCAACAAAACATAGATGCTCTGGGTGGCCCTCTGTCAACAGAGAGGGCTTCTAGTTCACCATTTGCAGAGCTTCCAGTTGGCTGTTCTGGCAACAGAGGGCTGGGCAGTCTGGCCGCTTTCTGTCAACAGACGGCGTTGACAGGGGGAGCCTCTATTAGGTGTGGATGCATTCCATTGACACAGATTCTATCGGGAAATATGTCCCAACTGTAACTTTTGTCAACAAAACTCTGTAATGTAGACACAGCCTTTGGGATGAAAAGTGAACCAGAGAAGTATAAAACCCAACTAGCTTTTGTGGGGGGAAAGCAGTGGAGGTCTGTGCCTCAGGGCTGAGATTCACTCTGATACATGTATGTTTGACATATGCACACCTCTCAGAACACTTTTCTTCATGTTAATACACAGAGTTCAGGGCCTTGTGTGAGAAGAATGTATATACGTAAGTGGAATAAACTCTCTCCTGTTTTTTGCTGTGGCTGCTTGACAGGTATAGCATAGAAATTTCATTTCGTGATCTTGATTAGACATACAACCAGCCAGCCCTTGGAGATTTGAATTCTGACATATATTTCCTCTGCATTTTTAAGATCTGACAATTGTCTACAGAATGTGCAATGAAGAGAGTTCAAAAAACAGACCCCTGTGTTTCCAAGCTTCCAGGAACATTCAGCTGTGTAGCTGTCAAACCCAAAAGATAAAAATAACAATGAGATCATTATATCCTGACTTTAGGCAGAATCTGATTATTTTTATGTTTGTCATTTAGGAGGGGAGGGACTGATTACATAGTCACAATTGGGTTGTCTCAGGAACACAAGGGACTTAAAGTGACAGTGTAGAGCAGACCTCCAAAGAGAATACTTTTTTGGATCAGTTTCCCTCACAGAGAAGGAAAAAGTGCATTTACTTACTCCTAGTTTACTGCCTTCCCCAAGACCTGCATCACAATAGTGACATGACAGTATTTGATCTGTGGCTGGAGCGCCAGCACCTGCTCCCAGGTGTGGGAGGGGGAGAATCTTAAGCCAGGGCCCGTTGTAACCCATGGGATGTCCCTGGCAGCTGGGGCATAAGCTCTGTGCATGACAGGGCAGTACTCCCTGCAGGCACCATCTCCCATTGCTCCCATTGGCCAGGAAGCACAGCCAGTGGAAGCAGTGGGGAGCAGTGTCTGCAAGAAACACTTCCCTACAGCACGCACAGCTCTGTAGAGTCACCTCCCCCCTGGAACTGTACCAGGTTAGGTGCCCCTATCCCCTGCCCCCTTCTACCCAGACTGCTCCTGCATCCTCCCTCATGCTCAGATTATACACCCCCAACCCCAGCATGCTCCTGCACCCTACCTCCCACCCAGATCCCCAGCCACTCCTGCACCTACCACCAGCCCAGACCCTGTACCCTCAACCTCTTACTGTTCCCCAGCAGCCCCTTCCATTCACCAAACCCCTCATTTTTGGCCTCACCACAGAGGCAGGGGGGGCAGAAAACCTTCTAGCTCCTGGCCCTCACAAGAGTTAATCTGGTCTAGGGAAAACCATGAACCTCTGTCCTCCCTCCCCTATGGGACTGGAGTGTAAGGGGAGTGAGATGAGTGTCTCTTTTTCCTACTTCTTGGTCAGGGGCCTGTCATGAATGAGTGCAGGGAAGGGGTTAATCTTCTGGGGTAACCTGAAGTGAGCCAATGGGAGTGAAGTAGCTTTGTTTAAACTGAGAACAATTGCAGTTCCCAAGGCTTTTGTCTCTGTGACAGGGAGAAATATCCAGAGGGGAGATGGCTCCCAGGTAATTGGAATAAAATCAAAAATATCCTGACCATGGCAAAATCAACCATAGAGGTGTAAGTACAAGGGAAATGTATAGTTAGACGTATTCAGGTTTCTGGTTATTTTAAACTTGGATGGAGTCTTGGCTTGTTACCTTGTTTTGTTGTTGGCTGGTCAGTTTTTTTCTCTTTTGTGCTGTTGTTTGACTTGAGATTTTCCCCCTGTAACTTTTAAGCTGAATCCCAGGGAAATATTTTCCTCTGCGTGCAACCCCATAATTTACTTTTCTCTTGTTTTGTGGATAAAGCACTATTGTAAGCAACTGATCTAATTTCTGTGCCCTAAGAAGAATCTGAGGGGTAGCCGTGTTAGTCTGGATCTGTAACTGCAACAAAGGGTCCTGTGGCACCTTATAGACTGACAGAAAAGTTTTGAGCATGAGATTTCGTGAGCACAGACTCACTTCTTCAGATGCTGGTCTTGGAAATCTGCAGGTCCAGGTATAAAAAAGCCAGAGCAAGGGTGGGGATAACAAGGTTAGCTCAGTCAGCAAGGGTGAGGCTTACTACCAGCAGTTGATCTGGAGGTGTGAGCACCAAGGGAGGGGAAGCTGCTTTTGTATTTAGCCAGCCATTCACAGCCTTTGTTTAAGCCTGAGCTGAGGGCATCGAATTTGCAGATGAATTGTAGCTCAGAAATTTTGCTTTGGAGTCTGGTCCTGAAATTTTTTTGCTGTAGGATAGCTACTTTTAAGTCTGCTGCTGTGTGGCCTGGGAGATTGAAGTGCTCTCCTACGGATTTTTGTATATTGCCATTTCTGATATCTGATTTATTCTTTTGTGCATTTATTTTTATGTGCATTTATTCTTTTACGTAGAGACTGTCCAGTTTGTCCGATGTATATAGCAGAAGGGAAGCTGGCACATGATGGCATAAATTATTTTGGTAGATGTGCAGCTGAATGAACCCACGATGGTGTGGTTGATCTGGTTAGGTCCTGTAATGGTGTTGCTGGTCCACCACAGTCACTTTAACTCAGGGACCCATCCATGCAACAAACCTCGTTGCCAGCTCTGCCCACATACCAACACCAGCAACACCATTACAGGACATAACCAGATCAGCCACACCATCATGGGTTCATTCAGCTGCACATCTACCAAAATAATTGGCCAGGAATGGTGATTTGCGGCCAACAGGAGCTATAAGCAGCCTTTTCTGCAGATGAATGGATAAATGAAATACTCACAGCCTGCCAAGGACTAACTGGTGAATTGCATATAACCTATGGGCCCCTTATTGTCCAGGACTGGTGTAGCTGTTGCTGCCAGTTTGTGCCAGATTTTTTGCTACTGCACGCAAAATAGATTATTTTTCATGTATTGATATAATTTCCACTTGCATTTTGAGTCTGTCCACATCTGGATAACATCCATCCATGCAAATTTTCTAATTTTCTTCTGGGATCTCATGAAAATGCATAGTCTGACTTTCATCTCTAGCTCTGCAGTAAAACTGTATAAGGCCCTTGTGAATGCCCTTTATATGAATTGTCTGTCAAGTGTATTTTCCATCTTCCACGTTCACCAGTATAACTCTTGATAGGTTTTAATTTAGTCATTTCTCCCAGAATATCAATACTTGTGGAGGTGCTGGCAGTGATGAGTTTCATTCAAGTCTCTTCTGTGTTTTCACCAAAGACATCTCCATAATTCTTAGCTGACTGAGCAGTACAGGAGCCAGATTATTCGGTGTAGTCTGATTCCTTTGTGCTGCTTGGTGGTGTCAAAGAGGCTGAGTACTACCTGTATGCTGCCAATAGAGAATTCCCTTTCAAGCAAAGGATTTTTTTTTTCTGTAAACCTGACAGAGGCAGGTCTTGTCCCAGGGTGGTCTTATCCATCCATTTTTACCAGCGGTAGAGTGGGAAAAGTAGAGTACTCTCTTAAAATGTGATAAATGAATTACTATTTCTTATTCTAGACAGAAAAAAATAATAAGCACTTATTTAGTAGCAGAAATGCCTGGCCATGAACCTTCACTTTCATTTTCTGTTATCAACTGTATCCCCTAGTTTATTGTTGTTGTTCTGTTAGATACTAACCCTTAAAAACCTCTTTCAGCAACTTGAAAAACTTCTTATAAAAATGTACCTTTGTGAGAAACTTCTGTTTAATCCCACTGACTCTTCCAGTTGTTTTCCCAGTCCTTTTTAAATACAGACATTTATACAAACACAGGTTCTTTGTTGCTTATTATTAATTCATTTGCTGTTTTCACATCACAGAAACCACCATTGCAGTTGGCACCCTGGCTGGCAGTTTTATTAGAGATACAAAGACTGAATGGGTATAGAGATGAAATTATTCTGTCACTGATAAAGGTGCTCCCTTCAGTCTAGGGCTGAGGTAGATTGATGGCAGAGTGCGAGGAAGACTGCATTACTATTGCGCGGACTGTGTATGCTGTTTTGATCGAATAGAGGACTTTGGTTTACAGGGCTGGCATTCTGACACTTTCCAACAGCCACAAATTCATATTTCCTTAAAAAAAACAAACCAAACCAAACAGCGGTCTTGCGCTACATCCCTTACCTGAGGTCAATCTCTGAAGCCTTTGGTTTTTTTTTTTTTTGACATCATAGCAGCAGAAGACTTTGCCATAAATAGAAAATTGTGGATGAACTCATGGTCTCTTTGAAATACATGACCGTTTCATCTTTGATTTCAATGGGCCAAGATTTCACTGTGTGAACTCAGCTGTGGATAGGGAAATGCAGCAGCGAATAAATTCTTACAAAATAGAGATCTTTCCCTTATACAAGAAAAATGAGAGAATGGGGCACAATTTGGTCCTGAGATTCACACTTTGAGAAGTGGTGAGAAACAGCATCTATAACTGAAAAGCACTTCTGTATAGCAGAAGTCACTCCTGTGTGTATTTTATCACCCACAACACTGAAAGGTCAGCCCTTCAGATTTTCCACAAGTTGAGATGTATATCAGGGAAAGGAAATGTTTTTAATATATTTCTGGCAGTGACTCACACACACAGTATATGCAGAACCTCAGAGACTGAACAAATAAGAGAGAGAACTTATTCCATTCCAGAGCTGAAGTGAAATCCCAAAGAGATGGTCAGAGAAGGGAGGGAAAAGCTGTCAATGGGAAAATGACAGGAGAGAGAGGAAGGTTTCTTTCTGTCTCTTTTGCTGGCAGTATTATAACAGTTTCTAAGAAAAGTACTGGGAAAGACTCCTGGAACTGCTGATCACACAGACATGGTGGAGAGTATAGCAGTCCTTCCTTTAGTAGCCCCGTCTATTTTAGGTTGCATACATTCTCTGTTATAGACACCTATGGTCTTGTCCCTGCATATTCTGCTGTTACATCTCCAATGTGCAACTTTGGCACATAAGAATTTGAATGCAGGCCAGAGGAAACTAATAATTTACTCAATGTATTATTTCCAAATAGAATGTCTTATTTAATTTCCTAGATACATCAGCCTCTCCAAAATTCTTCCTTTTTTTCATGGTGCAGGTTCCAATGCCCTGTAGTAACCAACATTGCAGTGGAAATAAACAATACTTGAATTCTACAAAAATGTGACATTTAAAAATGTGTATTAATTTCCTATTGAGCATTGGTTCTCAACTATGGGTCCTGTAGTCTTGTGCATTTCAGGGGGTTCACCAATCACACAAGGTCCCAGGGCAGAACACCAAAGCACCACTGCATGGGGCTGAAACCTGGGCCCCTGAGCTCTACCACCCAGGGCTGAAGCTGAAGACTAAGCAGCTTAGCTTCATGGGCCCCCACTGTGGCATCAAGTCTGAGACAGCTGTTCTTTTTGCTTCCCTCAAATGCAAGTCCTCGATTTTATATGCAGAAAAACGGTTTTTGTGGTACAAGCAGGCTGTGGAGTTTTTATAGCATGTTCAGGAGGCTCAGAATGCAAAAAGTTGAGAACCCCCCATTGTAGAGGCCTGTTCCTGTAATGTATTCATCAAAAATATCCATTGCAACCCTAGATTTACTGACTGAATTCAGTGAGTTAAGGGAATGAACTGCTGATTCTGTCAAAGAGATTAAAAGGCCGTTCTTCAGCTGTGTTGGAAAAGGCCATTATCTAATATTGTTAGAAAAATATAAGATGCATTTGTGAGCTGAAAGAAAGTTTAAAATCTCTTAGTGACCTATTCAATCGGCTGTTTGAGGGGCTTTTATTTTATATTTATTGTGAAAGAACTGTTAGCTGTACAGTTAAATTTTCTTTACAGCATTTTCCCTTACTTCATATATATGTTTATCTTTTTAAGTCATTCACAGGCACCATTTCCACGGGTTCTCTGGGGCTGGAGCACCCACAGAGAAAAATTATTGGGTGCAGAGCATCCCATGGTACCATGCTTCCCTGCTCTGCCTCCTTCCCGCAACTCCCACCCCATGTCTCTTGCACACAGCCAGCCCTGCAGTTACCAATTCCTCCTCCTCCTCCCTCCTAGGGCTTGTGGAGCGAGTTCAAGCTCAGGGAGAGAAGGGCAGGAACATGGAAGAGGTGGGGAAGGGGTGGAGTGGGGGTAGGGTCTAAAGCAGGGGAAGGGGGAAGTGACAAGATAAGAAGGCAGCACCTATGAATATATTAGCTGTGTGTCTTTTAATAGGTTAAAACAGTATGGAAAAATAAAGCTTGTGCCACTTTTTATCCTTAAAGAGTTTGACAATTAATTCCAATGAAAGACGGGTGCTGACATTACATTCGAAAACAAGCGATCACTGCCGTGCAGTGTCTGTATATGAACAAAAGGATGATAAAAATCACTGTGAACTGATGTCAGGGACTTTCTAGTTCAGAAGTCTGATGATGACTAGTACAGGTGTACTTTTTACAAACTGTGTCATTCCAGTATATTCTCTGGTACCATTTTGCAACTTTGGCTATGTCTACACTAGCCAAAAACTTCGAAATGGCCATGAAAATGAGCATGAGCATTCCCTATTAGCAGATGGGAATAAGGGGACTTGGAAGTAGGTGGGGTCCTTTCGAAAAGGAGCCCCATCTGGACAAGCCACGCGGTGGCAAGCCACATCAATTTCAAAGTGCCGCGGCCGCCCACATGCTAATGAAGCGCTGAATATATATTTCAGCGCTTCATTAGTAAACTTCAAATGGCCATTTGCATGGCAATTTCAAAGTTTTTGGCTAGTGTAGACACGGCCTTTGTGTTGCAGAATTTGAATATTTAGTTAGGCTGAAAATCATAGTATACTGCCTTAAATTCCTCATTTTGTGTAAGATTTTCTGTGACAGAAAAATTCCATCTTAAATAATTTAGCCTTGTCTTTCTTCTGTATGTGTGTTGCTGCTGTTGCTTTGAGAGCCTTTTGGTGCTCAGATATTCTCTTTGTTCTGATTCACTGGCTGCCACTTCAGAAACATACACATTGTGCAATATTTTGTTGGTTTATATTGCTGTCTTGAAATCACTCGAGCAGCACAATAGGTTGTAAGCTAAGCTTCAGAAAAAAACTTGGGTGTATTTTGTAGTTAATTTTAGTCATCTTTTGTGAAACTATTACATTTTGTGATTGTGTGAGCTCTGATTTTGATTCTTTCAAGTGATTAAAATTCTGAATAATGTAGTAAATCAATAGGTCAAATACAGCTTACAAACAATTTTACTCTACTATACGGTGATGTACAAACAACACTTTTGATAACAAATTTGCCTTAATTGTTGTGAATTTTTAAAAAAAGAAGAGAAACATGGACAGAATTTGTTAAATCATTTTATCTCTAAGGTAATGTGGGGGGAGATTCCCAGGAAACTTACAATGAGGAACAGATATTCTATAATAAGAAGGAAGACATTCAGCATCTTACATTTTTAGCAACAGTGTAATTGGTAGTGAAGTAAACCTTTGTGAAAAGAAAATGTTTGTTTCCCCTAGAAGTGGTTGTCCATATATATATTCTGCTATTGGTTTGTCCGTGCTTCATGCATCAACAGAAGAATCTTTTGGCCAGTAATATCTGCTGGACCACATCTGCATGCCCAGTGCCCTCATGTCACTCATCTGCATAAAGGGTAGAGCAGGGCCAATATCCCCCACCTGTGAGATGCAACTGTGAACAATTTTTCTACTCTTGTGCTCCTGTGAATTTAAAAAGTTTTGTGAGTAGTTGTTCCCTTACATCAGTTTAGTACTTGGGTTAGTGTAGTATTTTTTTAAACTTTTTGTTTGAGGATCGCTTTCTCTGTTTTGGGTTACCAAGCTTCTTCAGCCTTCATGACTAAACAAAAGCTCTATATTCTAAGTATCACCCTTTGTATGAAGCAAATATGACCCTCAATAACAGTCATTCAAAATGTTTATATTGCCTTGATCAGGGGCCGCATCATGAACAAATGTTCAATTTGATGTTCACTTTTTCAAACCTACAAGAGACTCTCCTGAAGCTTTTTGTTCTGGATGAGTCTATGAGACTATTTCTAGTCTGGGTGAACAAAATCTCCCCTGTTCAGAACCGTCGTCCGGAACTGCCACGATGAGCACTGGCTCTTTGGCAAGTGCCAGGATTCTGGCTGCTTCAAGGCACTCCAATATGGTCCCTGGTTTCAAATTCCCTTCACTGCTTGACGGATAGGTCTCAGCACCATCACAGGTCAATATATGAGCTACCTAATATGAAAAAGAAGGAGAAATTGCCTTATCCTATTTCAGTTAAGGGCAACACAAAGACTGACTTAGGTCCCTCAGGAACCAAAAAGGAACACACTTCATTACCAGCTAAAGGCCAGCTTCACACTCCTGGTCTTACTGTGCAACGTGGAGTTTCCAATATAGCAGAAAACCCTATTCCTATGTTCCTTACATGGCAGCTCATCCTTCATTGTGGGTTCGCAAGGATTCAGCAGTATTAGCCAAAACAGGTGTCTCATTCTGAGTCTGAACAATTGCAAGCTTTTGGCAGACAGCAACGCTCTACAGAGTTATCTGCAGCAGCTATTTCTTCATCATCAAGGTATGGTCCCATTTATACCTCTTTCTTGGTGGTCACTCGATAACAAGTAGGATGTCTTCATGCCACCCTCTTATTTGGGAGTCTGTTGATGGCTGATCAGCCTGATTCTGGAGCTGCAGATCTTATCACAGAAGGGGCAGGTGTTGGTAGCTATTGGAGGGTGCGGGGCAGTTTTTGACAAACTTTTCTTCTTCACCTCTCCTTGTCTGCACTGTGATGGAACCTCTCAAATTGTACCACTCTCTCATTGATAGCCACTCTCCACTGAGGATGGTCTTGGGCAAGGTTCTCTGAAGTGTCAACACCAATGCTACACTTTTTCATGTGTGCCTTGAGTATGTCCTTATATCACTTCCACTGGTCCCAATGCTCCTCTGTCCTTCCTCCAACTCAGAAAACAGAAACTGTTTTGGGAGGCACTGATCAGACATCCCAACCACATGACCAGTCCAACAAAGTTGTTGATGGATGATAATGGTTTCAAAGCTCATCATGTTTGACTCTTCCAGGAGGCTAGTGTTCATGTGCCTATCCTCTCAAGAAATATTTAGGTTTCTCCTGAGGCAGCATTGATGATATTGTTCAGCTGCCTTCAAATGATGTTTGTATGTTGTCCAGGTTTCATATGCATACAGTAGGGTTGCAACAACCACTGCATGGTATGCAAGGAGCTTTGTCTTGGGATAGATGTCCCAGTTCTTGAAGACCCTTTGTCTCAGGTGAGTGAAAGCAGAGCTTGCATGGCTCAAACGATGCGGGATGTCCACATCAATGTCGACTTCCAGTGACAAACTTCCAGATGGAATAAAGATTGTCTATATAAGGAATGGGAAGCTTTTCAATCTCGGGAGACTGAAGGCTAAAAGCAAGGCCTTCATGACCTCGATCATGTAGCTCCAGTTTGCAGATGACAACATGGTTGCTGCTCTTTTTCCCACAGCCCTTCAGACCATTTTAAGTGCCTTCACTGAAGCATACGAGAATCTCAGCCTCACACTGAACATCCAAAAGACCAAGGTACTCCACCAACCTTGATTGAAATAATCACATGTACCTTCTATTGAAGTCAAAGGAGAACTGCTGGAAAATGAGGAGCACTTCTCATACCTTGGAAGTCATCTTTCCGCTAATGTCCCATTTAAACCATCTCATCTAAATTACTGTAAGGCTTGCTGCCCCTCGCTAATCCAAGCATCTAGTCAAAATCTGGGGGCATGGGGATGTTGCAGTTCTGATGAGAAATTGGTAATACCCAAACAAAAAGCAGTCAAGTAGCACTTTAAAGACTAGCAAAATAGTTTATTGGGGCCGTGTCTACACGTGCACGCTACTTCGAAGTAGCGGCACCAACTTCAAAATAGTGCCTGTCACAGCTACACGTGTTGGGCGCTATTTCGAAGTTGAAGTCGACGTTAGGTGGCGAGACGTCGAAGTCGCTAACCCCATGAGGGGATGGGAATAGCGCCCTACTTCGAAGTTGAACGTCGAAGTAGGGCACGTGTAGACGATCTGCGTCCCGCAACATCGAAATAGCGGGGTCCGCCATGGCAGTCATCAGCTGAGGGGTTGAGAGACGCTCTCTCTCCAGCCCCTCGGGGCTCTATGGTCATCGTGTGCAGCAGCCCTTAGCCCAGGGCTTCTGGCTGCTGCTGCAGCAGCTGGGGATCCATGCTGCATGCACAGGGTCTGCAACCAGTTGTCAGCTCTGTGGATCTTGTGTTGTTTAGTGCAACTGTGTCTGGGAGGGGCCCTTTAAGGGAGCGGCTTGCTGTTGAGTCCACCCTGTGACCCTGTCTGCAGCTGTTCCTGGCACCCTTATTTCGATGTGTGCTACTTTGGCGTGTAGATGTTCCCTCGCAGCGCCTATTTCGATGTGGTGCTGCCCAACGTCGAAGTTGAACGTCGACGTTGCCAGCCCTGGAGGACATGTAGACGTTATTCATTGAAATAGACTATTTCGATGTCGCTACATCGAAATAAGCTATTTCGATGTAGTGTGCACGTGTAGACATAGCCTGGGTGAGCTTTCATGGGACAGACCCACTTCTTCAGACCATATCCAGACCAGAAGAGACTCAATATTTAAGACACAGAGAACCAAAAACAGTAAGCAAGGAGGACAAATCAGAAAAAGATAATCAAGGTGAGCAAATCAGAGAGTGGAGGGGTCGGGGGGAAGATCAAGAATGAGATTGAGTTAAGTATGCAGACGAGCCCCTATGGTGACTCAGAAAATTCACATCATGATTTAAACCATGTGTTAATGTTCCGAATTTGAATATAAATGTCAATTCGTCCACTTCCCTTTCTACAAAGAAGCGATAATTTCTTTTCAGTAACACGCATACCTTGAAGTCATTGACAGAATGGCCCATTCCATTAAAATGTTGACTAACTGGTTTGTGGATCTGGAGTGTTTTGATGTCTGTTTTGTGCCCGTTGACCCTTTGTCTAAGGGAGTTAGAAGTCTGTCCAATATACAAACCATCTGGGCATTGTTGGCACATGATGGCATATATGATGTTAATAGAGGAGCATGAGAAAGTGCCCGTGATTCTGTGAGTAACCTGGTTAGGTCCAGTGATGGTATTTCCAGAGAAGATATGTGGACAAAGCTGGCAGCGGGCTTTGTTGCAGGGAAAGGTTCCAGGACTGGTGTTCCTGGGGTATAGACTGTGGCTGTTAGTAAGGATCCTCATGAGGTTGGGAGGTTGTCTGTAGGAGAGAACAGGCATGTCACCCAGGGCCTTCTGGAGTGTAGCATCCTGATTAAGAATAGGTTGTAGGTCTTTAATAATTCGTTGCAGTGGTCTGAGTTGGGGGCTGTAAGTGATGACCAGTGGTGTTCTGTTCTTGGCTTTTTTGGGCTGATCTTGGAGTAGCTGGTTTCTGGGTATACGTCTGGCCCTGTCGATTTGTATTATACTTCTCCTGGTGGGTAATTCAGGTTTATGAATATTTGGTAAAGTTCTTGTAGTTTTTGGTGTCTGTCAGTTGGATCAGAGCAAATGCGATTGTACCTAAGAGCTTGACTGTAAACAATGGATCTAGTCACGTGTGCAGGATGGAAACTAGAAGGGTGTAGATAAGTACAGCGATCAGTAGGTTTTCGGTACAGTGTGGTACTGATCAGGCCATCCTTGCTTAGTACTGTAGTGTCCAGGAAATGTATCTCTTGCATGTTGTAATCGAGGCATAAGTTGATGGTGGGGTGTAGATTGTTAAAGTCTCTGTGGAATTCTTCTAGAGACTCTGTACCATGGGTCCAAATCATAAAGATGTCATCAATGTATCTTAAGTAGAGGAGTCGTAATAGGGGACGAGAGCTGAGGAATCGTTGTTCCAGGTCAGCCATAAATATATTAGCATATTGTGGGGCCATGCGGGTGCCCATAGCAGTTCCACTAACCTGGAGGTATAAATTGTCCCCAAAACGGAAATGATTGTGTGTGAGAACAAAGTAACAGAGGTCAGACACCAGATTGGCTGTGGTGGCATCAGGGATGGTATTCCTGATTGCTTGTAATCCATCTTTATGTGGAATATTAGTGTACAGAGCCTCTACATCCATTGTGGCAAGGATGGCATTATCAGGAACTTTTCCGATGTTTTGTAATTTCCTCAGGAAGTCGGTGGTATCTCGGATATAGCTGGGAGCGTTGGTGGCATAGGGTTTGAGGAGGGAGTCCACGTAACTGGATAGTCTGGTGGTAAGGGTGCCAATACCTGAAATGATAGGGCGTCCAGGGTTTCCAGGTTTGTGGATTTTGGGAAGTAAATAAAATAATCCAGGCTGCGGCTCAGATGGTGTGTCTGAGTGAATGAGGTCCCAAGCAGCAGCAGGGAGTTCCTTCAGTAGTTGTTGTAATTTCCTTTGGAATTCCAAAGTGGGATCAGCGGAGAGAGGTCTGTAAAATGTGGTGTTGGAGAGTTGTCTGGCTGCCTCCTGTTCATAGTCTGACTTATTCAGGATGACAACAGCACCCCCTAATTTTGATGCATTCTTGCTATTTGCAAGGTGTGTACAAAGTCCTGCTTCTTCAGATGCAGGAGAAACCGACAATACTGGGTTTATAATGGCACTCAGCCCACTCACAGCAGGGACCCGCAGCCAAGTCAGCTCTCTTCCCTTCAGCTACAGCCCAGTGGCCACAATGCAGGCTCTCCTCTTCGGCCTCTCCCCTGCACTCCTGACCCTGAAGGAGCCCTCAGCCACTGATGCTCTGGTCCTCTGGGCAGCCCATGCTGGTGAGTGAAAGATGGGCCCTGTTTGCTTCCAGCTTCCCTGGGTTCAGGAAGCTCAGAGCCTGGGAGTTGAGCAGAGCAGACGGAGTGCCTGCTGCCACTCAGCTCTGAGGCTGCAGCAACAGAGGTAGGGGCAGTTGGGCTGGGGTGTTGGAGTCCTGAACCACTCTCACATTGTTGGCATCAGGTATAAGTCAGAGAGGACAGTAATGGTGTAATTTCTTCAGACATTTATTTCTGATATACATCAAAATCCTATTACATTAAAATAAACATGCTTCTGTAATGAGTAAACAAGAAGCAGATTCAGAAGTGTAGTTACCAGGAAGGTAGCTATTTCATATAACTTCCAGGAAGCCCTTATTTTTTTTAAATTTGGTTATTAAAAGGTAATAACTGCGCACTTCAAATAGGTCACTGCAGTTAAGAATATCACACAGTGCACCTTTTTTAAATGTAGAAATGCCATTCTTGGAAATTAGTCGTTTCTCAGTACATGGTTTGTCATTTGAAAAAATTATTTATTTCCATTGTTAAAACGTGCCTAACTAGGAGTGCCCATTTCAAAGGCACTTCTTCCAGTGTTTAAAATACAATAGCCAGCAACTACACTGCACTGCTAACATTCGCTGCCAAATACACTTATCATTCCTTCCACTCCTAACGAAACTGTCGCAGTCATCCATGTTCTAATGTGACTATGAACAGGGCTGTCCTAACCCATACATGAAGTTTGCAGCTGTGTAGGGCCCCACAGTTATCTGAGGCACCACGTGTATCTGACTCAGAGAGGCAGCAGTGTGTGTTGCAGTGGCAACATGTACCTCACTGAATGAGTGCTAGCTGGGTGCTCTGGGAAGTGCTGGGCAGGACCAGGTCCAGAGAACTACCTGTGTGGTGTGAGGGGTCTCTCCCGTCCCTCAGATGCCATGTGAGGGGTGTTTAAGGAGGGAGGGCTGTGAGAAATGCCCACCAACTTTTTAGGCAACTCCAGCCACAGTTAGTATCCTGCTTTTGCTGCAGTAGGTTGGGGGAGGTGGGGGAGAAAGGTGCAGGGTGCAGGGAGAGAGCTTGCTGAAGGCAGGCTGCATTCTGCAGCCACTGCCCAGCTGTAGCACTTTGTGCTGGCGGGCTGTAAGTTTTGGATCAGAGAGAGCGGGTTCCTTTGATGGAGGAGAATCCCTTCCCCACTTCAAAGTGAACCCCACACTCTCCCCAGGCAAGCCCTGACTCCCCGTCCCAGCACTGAGTGCAGCAGCCCTCCCTCCACTCAGGAGTAGGGGGTGTGGGGGTATCGGCTAGCTGGAGTCTGTATGAGTGAATGAGTCATGTTCCAGCCAGCAGTAGCACTCTGAGCTCTCAGTGACCAGCTGGCTGTAATTCCCAGAAAAGAGTGAGCAGGATCCCTTACAGCATCAGGCATTAGTGACTGGCTAAATCTTCATTGCATATTACCACACATGAAAAGGCACAATACCATATTGAAAGTGTGCACAAACGGTGTGACCTGAGTGTACAGTTAAAAATCAGACTTCTCTTGATACAGTACTTCATGCTACTTTCTAATAAAATATTATATTGACAAATTTAAAATTATATTTGCATCATTCTGTCAACAATTAGATTTTTTCTATCATGCTACTTTAAAGAATGCTACTTTAACGACTTTAAAGAATGGAATTATCTGAAGAGGACACAGTATTTAGTACTCCCAGACCATATGTATTCATTGTGATTATCAACATTTTTCTGTTAATAGCTCTTGCTGTTTAAGTTTAAAAGAAAATAGGTCCTGTTCAGATATGTACCATTAAAATACTTGGTTTTAAACTTCTAAAATTTTAGCCTATTACTGTTTCGTCCTGGACCAAAAGGGACCATTCCTCGTAGTCTGAAAGCATTTCTAGTGTTTCAGTTTGTTTCTGTTAGCTTATTGGCATATCTTAAGAAAATGGCCCAGTTAGTCATAGTGAGGATTTTTATATCAATTTTCTGGTGTTTTATTTGACTTTTAATTTGCTCTTTTATGCTCATAAAGTGATACTTGTATCAGGAGTATACTGTATCTGGTGCTCTAGTGAAAATTATAAAAATGAAGAGAGATGTATTTTAATTAATAACTTGGCATCTTAAGTGTCCTTGAAATAAAGTGTGGAAAATATGCAGATGCTTTAGATATATAAAGCTAAATTGGACTGAGACCATGAACTCGTTGTGAGCCACTAAGACAGATATCAGATGGCAGTGGCCCTGGGTCACTACCAGCTGGAGCCAAATATGAGCTACAAACCCAGACATGGACGACTATTTGTCCCTTTGATCATCCAGTCCCCTTTTAACACTTTAATAGGGCATATAGTGAATTTGTTCAAACCCAGGAGGAAAAAAAGATTATTCCACAAAATGTCTGTGGTAGTTTGTCTGAATGAGTTTGCAATGGTAATTCTGTATGTCAGCAACTTTCGCCTACTGTATTGTTACCTGAAGGTGGGATTTATCCCACCAGCATTAGCACTCCAGGTCACTGAGCTTTTTCTTGCATGAGGAAAAGAACTAGTTTATAGTAATTGATTTTGTCATAGCTCTCTTTAAGCTATAAAATGACACGGTACAATTTCCTCTTGATTTTAATATCTCCTTTAAGACTGAATAATTGGACCTACCGGAAACTGTTTATTAAATGTATTTGTTTATCTCTACTTCATTGTTTTCTTTTGATTGTTGGCAGGGCTATTCCTTGCAGTCTTTTTATGATGCTTAACTTAGACATTGAAAAACCAGCTGCTGAATTAGTCTATCTTAAAAGCACTGCTTTTACATCAAGACAAGGGGTCTCCTCCAGCAAAACTGAGTTTTAAGAGGCTGGATATGACAGCCACAGGGATCACACTTACTTTGCTCCTCTTTTACGACTTCCTTGTGTTCTTTTTATCTGTTTCTCATCTCATAGGGCATCATTAAAACTGAGATGAGAATGCATTTTAAAAAATGAATCTCTTGGGTTTCAAGCACTGGAGGAGATATCCTGCAGCCTTCTTACATCTCATTCAGTTGGACTGGCCATCTAACGTTTAGCTTATTGAGGTGGGATGGGGTAACAACTGTGAACAAATACAGTTTTGCTTCTGTCAATTCAAGAGAACATTTCTCAGGTTTTTTATACAGTACAGTTTTCATACATCTCTAGTCCGGCATAGTTGGGACGGGATCCGTACCAAATGAGAGAATTTGCAGAACCACAGGTGGTCAATATTGTCTAGCACGTTACCAACACTTCCTCTGCTTACTGGGCTCTTCAAAGACATTTGGGGTAAATTAGAGCTAAATAATGGCACAGGACACTGAGATCCAGGACTGTGGCTGTAAACAAACTTTATGGGACCATGGGAAACTTTGCTATATGCATGATAAGTGGACATCCAGCTAACTAAAATCATACTGGACTACAGATGAGAGATGCCAGATGAGAGTGTGCCAGACGAGAGAGGTTAAACCTGTAGTTCTTTTGGGAATTATAATGCCTCTACATGATTATCTAGATGATCGAGTTTGGAGCCCCTTTTGCATAAATAGATTCTCCACAATACACACTTTTAATTTTGTTCAGTACAGTCTGGGTGTTCCCATGAATTTAACAAGTTTGAAGTTAAGGTAGATGTCAACAAAAATAAAATATTATGGGTTTGTGATGAAATAATCTTTCTTCTCTGAATCGTATCAATTATCATTCGTAGTCCTGCAGCGCTTATTCAGGCAAAACTCCTAATTAAATGAGTGGTTATTTTGCTTGAGTAAGAATTGATGTATGAGATCATAATTTATACTTAGCTAACAAAAAATGAGATCGATATCAGGCCACAAGTGTCTAAAGACAAAAATAACAATATTTTTTTCTAAAGCAATAAAATTTACCAATAAAATTGTAAAAAGAAAAAAATGACAAACCTCTCATACATAATTATATGTTAGGATTTTGCACAGCTTGACAGTGACTGTAAATATAACTTGGTTATTCAAGAAAGCTCAATTTTAAATTTATCAGTGCAAATTATTAGTAATGAACAAGGGGAGATGTGGTATCAGTTACTTCAGTAAATAATGATTGCCTTGCACCTTTAAGTGGGGTAGGAGGTGTCCGAATGGTTGGCTGAATGAAAGGAACAGAGCTTTATGGACTGAGTGGGAGATGAAAACTGCTGCACAAATGGGCAGCATGATCACCAACTCATCACTTGGGAATGCAGGATTTTAAAAAGAGCAGCTCAGTGCCTCAAGCCTTCTTTTTTACACAGACCAAGGCTTAAAAGATGGCATAAGGAGGTGGCTGAGAACCCAGCTGGGTCTGAAGAGGAGTCAGACAAGCTAATTGGTGGCACCTCCTTGTGACAGAAGTCCAATGTAGGTTCTGCCTAAGAAAGGTGTATACAGCGACCAGATAAATGGCTTGGAAATGGACTTTAAAAAGAGATGTTCATTAAAGGAACAAATGGGGAGGGGAATCAGTTGGTGACTTCTATGATTAGTATAGCAGGGAGTTACCCCCACCCATTCTTCTAGCCCATCTTAACCCTCTTACAGGGGCAGGTGGAGGGTGGGGATGATAAGGTCCCAGCAAAGAAGAAACTGGTAGAAGCCTCCCTGGGCAATTATGAAATAAACCTGCACTGTTCACTGTTACCTGCTGAGTATTCCCAAATATCTAACAGTAAAGTTGTATCCTGATTAAACACATATATGTCTCCTGTCCTGCTTTTGGCATAGACAGACAAAAGGTTTTGTCAAGAAAAGCAACTATCAGACAAACTATAAACATGACTTTTTTGAATGAACGTATATTGTTGGGTATTATAGTGGAGAAAATTATAACTGTTGTTTTAAAAAATGACTTTTTCTTTGTTGTTGAGGTCAGTTACTCGGGATGGTAATCACATAAAATAGAGTTCTATACACAGTTTTAACATTTTCACCTGATGTTTGTGAAAAGTGGTCTGCCTTTTCATTTCTATTTCTAAATTGCCCACCTTTCTCATTTCTTAACACTAACACTTAGCATTTTAGATAGTTTTTCATATCCTCACAGGTCGACAAACAAATGCATTCTTCCAACACTCCTGTAAGCCTGAAAATCAAGTTGGTAATTGCCTTTATTGTGCAGGTGAGAAAGCTGTGATTCAGCTAGCTTAGGTGGCTTGCTGAATACCACATATTGGCTATGTCTACACTAGCCAAAAACTTCGAAATGGCCATGCAAATGGCCATTTTGAAGCTTACCAACGAAGCACTGAAATACATATTCAGTGCCTCATTAGCATGCGGGCGGCTGCCGCACTTCGAAATTGACACGGCTTGCCGCCGCACAGCTCGTCCAGACAGGGCTCCTTTTTGAAAGGACCCCACCTATTTCAAAGTCCCCTTATTCCCATCTGCTCATTGGAATAAGGGGATTTCGAAGTAGCCAGGGTCCTTTCGAAAAGGAACCCCATCTGGATGAGCCGCGCGGCAGCAAGCCGCATCAATTTCGAAGTGCGGCGGCCGCCCGCATGCTAATGAGGCACTGAATATGTATTTCAGCACTTCATTAGTAAACTTTGAAATGGCCATTTGTGTGGCCATTTCGAAGTTTTTGGCTAGTGTAGACACGGCCATTAAGTCAGTGACAGATCCAGTTTTAAAACAAAAGCATTCTGATTCATGAATATTTGCTTAAACTATAGACTATTTTATCTCAGTTTTTCATTGTCTTCTTTTTATAGAAGCAGTATCTTTTCCCTCATTTCATATCACCATTCATATGTTGTACCATCAGAATACTCGCAAATTCAGTTTGTTAAATTTTTTATTGTTGACTATTTATATTAAGCAGGAAAGAAGTATATTAAACTATCGCTCCGTAACTTACACAAAAATCATCATTACTGTAATACATATGTTGTTTATGAACATTTGTCTCTTATGAGAAGCCCTTGAACAGTGATCTTGTCACATGGCTGATAATTTTATCATTTACTGATTCACTGTATCAGCTTCAAGTTGTACTAGGCCTACCAACATTTGTCCCAGTCCCAGCATTTCAAAGGGGGTGGAGCTCTGGGCTTCTTTGAAGTTCTGCAGCAGTGCTGCTCTGATTGCTCGCAACTCTGAGAGTGGTCCAGGTGGAGCTGAGAGCTGCTGTGCTTGTTTCAGGGCCTGTGGCAGCTGTTGACACCACTGAGTTTTGCCATTTAAAAGGAGACAGAATTGCATCTGAAAAGCACGTAATTTCGCTGTATAAGGAAACTGCTCTCTTTTATATAGCTGTTGAAGTCACTGATGATTAAGAAAATATTTGAGGCAGTGGCTTGATGTTCTCAATTTCTTTTATACCACTTTTTTAATATTCCTGAATAAGAGAATGCTTTTTGTTATCGAGAGAAATCTGGCACAGAAAAAAATGGTGTTCATATTATGGCTCTTTATCCATCTGTTGTGATCTTCCTGTTTCATTGTTGCTGAAAATTGGCTGATTTGTTCAGTTTAACAATTGTTCTATATGCAGGCAAAAGGAAATGAATTATGCTTGATTGACTTCTTTCTGAAGAGTTCTATTTCACTCAAGTATCTTTATCTTCTAATTTTGTCCATTTTCTTTTTTTGGATAGTTCAAGTAAAGATATATATTTATGTAAGTAAACATAGAAAAGTAGTGTCTGTGTATAGTGCCTAGTTTACTGTTTAGTGTCTAGTGTCCAGTTTACTTACTATGTAAGTAAATATAGAAAATTAGTGACTTTCTATGAGGATACAGTTTGGGGAATTAGTCCCAAAATATGTTTTCTAATGGCCTGGTTTTAAAAATACCGGATCCTCTTGCTAAATAAGGAGCAGCTCAGGGATGAAAGAATAAATGTGTGTGCAAAACTGTAGCATGTCAACAGGGCAATATGCCTTTATAGATGATATTATAGTATTATAGATCATATCAGCATATATTCCTTTCTGGATAAAAGCAAAGCCATAATGATAGAAGATAGGTGAAATTTTGCTTCCTTGATACCAGTAGTACATAAGCCTAGACTAATAATTCTTCACATATCAATCATACACTATATTCTCATTTTCACTTTTAGCTTTCAGATTCTACAAGTACAGCATTTTTTCATAATTTATATCTCCATGAAAACGTGAGCAGCATTCTGATTTATTTTATTGTTTTGTATTATCACCTTCAATGTATAATGAATGTCACCATGGAAAACACTGTTGGTAATTTTCTGAAGTAATTATTTCTTTGGTAGTAAGTGCACAAGGAGTTGTTCTATCTCTGAGCCAACTGTGTGGGGACACAAAGGGATGGAAAGGCCCGGAAACAAGTAGTTGAACCAGTGTAGTATGTTCCCTTCCCCAAGCATAGGAAAGCCCTACCACACAAGCAATGTGCAATTGTGGTTCAAAGAATATTTGATTGCACTTGAAGGTGGGCAGACTTAAGAAGCCTCTGCTTTACAAAGTAGGCTCCTCTACGTATCTAATGAAAATATGTGTCGAAAAGTCGGGGTTAGTTAATTCTGCTCTTTGCAGTATTAGCGGGTGCACTTTGTGTTCACTGCTCCACTTCAGTGGCATGACAAGGGGACCATTGGAATCCTGGTTCTTAACTGTGCTATGCTGCTACAGAGTGAGTTACAGAGAGAAGCATAGAATGTCTGATTCACCATTGGATGCCCGCTGAGCTATAGACTGAGATCAAGTTTCTCCATGGCTCCTTGGACTCTGTGTACTTCAGTGGCTGCATCCTCCATGTAATTTCATTACTCTTATAAAAGTATGTGTTAGGTTTTTCACAGGTTGAAAACTATCTCATTTTTATCCTACAACTTCTTTTTCCTCTCTTTTTCTGCATTGTAAGAGAATGTCATCCATAGCATTTACCATTGCAGAGTCTTTTAAATAGTCTTCGTCCATGTCTATTATTTTATTAGATGGATGAACCGTCTGGGCCTTGCAGCCATTGGTTATACACCTGATGACAAGGATATTAGGCCAGATGAAGGTAAGGGTTCTGTGAGTTTAATCACTATTGACTTGGAGGATCTGAAAAGAAAAGCTCAAGTTAACTGATTCAACTCATGACTTGGACATAAATTACAGATATTCACACTGAGTTCTTCATTAATGTAGGCAGTATCTTTTACTTGCTTCTTTTCATAGATACTTGTACCCCCTTAGAAAATACATTTAACTGTGCAAACAGAAGTAAAAATGAAATCCAGAATGATTTGAAAAAGAAAAAAAAGGCTTACGACACTCTTTAGGGAAACAAGTATGATTAACAGAATTACTATTTTACATGTAATATAAGACTGCTCAGTGAAAGCAGCTGGCTCTGTATCATTCCTTGCTAGTGCCACCAGGTTTGTTAATATACCTAATGGGTGAATGTCATGGGCATAAGTAGGGTGACCATCTATCCCATACTGGGTGAGACAGTGCCAAAAAGGTGTCCTGACTTATTTTTTAAAAGGGATGAATTGTCCCATATTTAGGACCTCAGGGGCTGGAGATGCAGGTGGGAGTGTCCACAGAGGCCACTTCCCCGTGGGCTCTGGGTGGGGAGCACCTGCAGCTGCCACTTCCCCAGGATCCCAGGCGGGGAGTGCCCGTGGCTGCTGCTTCCCTGAGGATCAGGGTCTGGGAATGCCCGCAGATGCTGCTTCCTTGGGGCTCCGGTGGGGAGCACGTGCGGTCGCTGCTTCCCCGAGGCTTAGGGCAACCATATCTCCCTGTCCCAAATACAGGATGGGGGGTATGGTGGAGAGAGGCAGCTCCTCCCAGCTGCACCTAGCCCCGGGGAGCTGGCAACACCCCTCCCGCCCTGAAGTGGCAGCCGTGGGTGCTCCCCGCCCAGAGCCCCAGGAAAGCAGTGGCTGCAGGTGCTCCTGGCCCTGGAGCCCCAGGGAAGCAGCAGCCTGGGCGCTCCCTGCCTGGAGCCCTGTGGAAGTGGCGGCTGTTGGTGCTCCCAGCCCGGAGCCCTGGGGAAGTGGCCTCTGTGGGCACTCCTGCCCGCAACCCCAGCCACTGAGGGCCTAAACACAGGACCAATTTGTCCCTTTTAAAAAATAAGTCAGGATGCTTTTTGGGTGTCCCAAATACAGGGCGTCCCAATAGGAAACAGATGGCCATCCTTCCAAAGCGTCGGCGCTCCTGCTTCCCCGGTGCTCTGGGGCCGGGAGTGACCACAGCCGATGCTTCCCCAGGGTTGAGTGCAGGGGTACCAACTCCCCGGGGCTTGGTGCAGCCAGGAGGAGCTACCCCTCCCCCCCATATCTCCCTCTCCCATATTTGGGACAGAGAGATATGGTCACCCTAGGCATAAGGCAAGTGGCACTTTAACCCCCTGTGCTCCCTCTTGAGTATATTTTTCAGGTGAAGGCTTGGCTTCCTTCACCTTTCTCAGAGTAGAACCCCAAAGTCCAACCACTCTAGCACTGGATTTCAGGGTTGTAGCCCTGAATGTTGCCTGTGTTTACCCAACAGGCCCAAATGTACTAGGCACCTGCAAAAATATTTCTCTTTGAAAATCTATGATCAGCAACTGATTACAGAGACTTAAAAGTTTTATCTAAACAAACATATATTTGTTCATCCAAAAATATATAAGGTAAGAAGAATAAAACAACAAAAGGCCTATATGCCTCAATCTTTTATCACTTTGTTCTTTCTTTGCAAGTGTTGCTGGGTAAAATCCACTCAGCCCAGCCATCATAGAATCATAGAATGGTAGGACTGGAACAGACCTGGAGAGGTCAAGTCCAGCCCCCTGCCCTCATGGCAGGATCAAGTGCTGACTAGACCATCCCTGATAGACATCTATCTAATCTGTTCTTAAATATCTCCAGAGATGGAGATTCTGCAACCTCCGTAGGCAATTTATTCCCGTGTTTGACCACCCTGACAGTTAGGTACTTTTTCCAAATGTCCAACCTAAACCTCCCTTGCTGCAGTTTAAGCCCATTGCCTCTTGTTCTGTCCAGACGCCAAAAAGAACAAGGTTTCTCCTGCCTCTTTATGACATCCTTTTAGACACGTGAAACCCGCTATCATGTCCCCCCTCAATCTTCTCTTTTCCAAACTAAACAAGCCCAATTCTTTCAGCCTTCTTTGTTGTTCTCCGAGTTCCTGCTCCATGCAGTAGTACTGATTTGATGCTGGAATTGAATAATCTCATCTTCGTCTGAGCGCTGACCTGCTTGGCATTCCAGAGGTTTTTCCATGAGAAGAAAAGCTGTTCCCAGTCCTCAGTCTCACATCAATGCCAACCTGCTGCACTACTGGCCATTGAAGCACAAATATCCAACTAGTCTGCGAGTGTGGGCAGAGCTTGGGGGTGCTGGGTGGAGCTTAGACAGCACCCGCCTCCTCCACCAAAACAGCGCCCCTTGGGCTAGGGGCTTGCCTGGCACAGCACTGGGAACCTGGCTGGGCAAAGTGGCCTCACCCCGCTCAGCACTAGCCAACGGAATCAGGCCGGCACACGCTGCGCACAAGTGGAACATGTTCCCACCAGCAGGTGATCCACTTGGCCCTTGCCCCAAACAGGCCAGGCCTGACCCCAGTGGCCTCGGGGCCAACTCCACGGTGCTCTGGGCCTCACAACCCCACATGGAAAAAAACTAGGGCATGTGCAGCATCCACCAGCCACAGCTGTTTGGTGGGGCTGGAAAGCAGACAGGTGGCCACAGGAAGCCTCAAGGGAGAGGGCAGTGGAGTATCCACCATGAAAAATGGAAGCTTTGCACCTCTGGTGATAGCTATCCCCAGCCAGGCCACCTGTGTGAAGACAGGTGGCTCCTGCCAGAGCACAGGGGAACAGGCATGGGACGCATATCTCGAGCATCTCATCCCCCCTGGCCAGACTGAGACCAGCGTGGGCCACGGGTGCCCAGCACCCCACCAGTGCCTAGGCCAGTCTGGCCAAGTTCCCATTGTCTGCCCAGGGGATCTATCCTGCTTGACGAACACCCTCTCCAGAGGCAGTGGGTCCTGCATGGCACTGGAACCGGTCTCAGATCAGTGCTGGCCCCACTCAACGGACCCAAAGGCACAGACTCCACGACGCTGCCCGGATGCAAGATGGAGGCGCCCAGCAGGGCTGCACCTCCCCTATCTCCTCCAGAGGGTGTTCTTGTGAGGCCTCGGTGAAAGGCTGAACTCCCCAGCTCCTCCTGAAATGGGGCTGGTGAGGGACCACATTGTGCAGCCTTTCCTCAGGTGGGAATCTCTCTTTTGCCAGTCTAGCTGGCTTCACCTGCCTTGCTGTGGGGGTTGGGGGAACTGCTCAGCCAGGGGAACCCTAGAGGAGCAGGTTCTCCAGAAAGGTTGGCAAGGTGACTGGACTGCTTGGAGCACTGCTGGGAGGAACCTCCCTTGGCTGAAACAGGACCAAGGCCACCGAGCCCATGGCCAACGGGTGGTCGTCCAACCACCTCTTCAAAACCTGCAGTGATGGGGCTGCCACACCCTCCCTGGAAGCCTCGCCCCACCCCCAGCCTTTGAAAGCTGTCCATGAGAGCCAACCAAGCCTCTCCCAGGGCAGGAGAAAGGCAGTAGCTCTGGAGAACGGGGGATCAGAGCCACGTGATGAGGCCTCGGCCTCAGGCCCAGGATCTGCAGCCAGCACTAAGGCCAGCCTGGCATGCCACGTGTAATGCTCTCCTCATTTTTCCATCTCCGGGTTGGTAGGAATCTGCATGGGTCAAACCCATGACTGCCCCAGCTTTCACTTCCCAGTCAAGCTCTGAGGGCAGGCAGCGCTGCCAACACCCTGGCTGGGATCGAGTCTCCAAGCCAAGTCAGTTTCACTCTGACAACGCAGTCATGAGGCACGAGACAAAGCGCTGACCAAACGCTTCTACCAATGCACATAATACCCCCTGACAGCAACTTTCGGTTCCTCTACTGCAGGAGGAAACCGGTGCAAGGTTCAACTCTCAGCAGCCCTGGCTAACGAGCTGGGCATTAATGAGCAATGGCACTGAGCAGAGCCTCCCCTCGCCATTATTGAACAATGGCACCGGTTGCATAGCCATGGTTCCCCTGGCAGCTGGGTGCTGCTGGACACTGCACGACAGAGATGCAAGGGGTTTTCCAGCCTGAGAACACCTCTATTATTTGAATACTGGGCATGGGGAACGATAGAACACTAGAACTGGAGGGGATCTCGAGAGGTCATCGAGGCCAGATTACGACCTGAGGTATCAAGTACTGGTCCCGCCTGCACTCTACAACTCTTCCTCCTCTACGGCAACGCCATAAGGGCGGCCCAATGGCTAGATCATTAGCCTAGGACTCAGAAGACCAGGACTCTTGTGTTACCTGAGACAACACACAGAGTCTGTTGGCTCCCCCTCTCTGCAGTGGGGTGATGGCACTGCCCTGACGCCTGGGTGCATGAGGAGAAATACACGGGAGGCTGAGAGGCTCAGATACAACAGGTTGAACCTCTCTAGTCCGGCAACCTCAGGACCTGACTGGTGCCAAACCAGAGAGGTTGCTGGACCACAGAAGGTCAGTATTGTCTGGCAGCATCACCAACACTTCCACTAGAAGACTGTTGGGGTAAATTACAGCTAGAAAACAGCACAGAACACTGAGAGCCAGGACTGGTGGCTGGAAACAAACTTTATGGGACCACGGGAAACTTGGCCACACCCCAGATAAGCGATCGTCTGGCTAACTAACATCAGGCTGGATTATGGCTTCTGCCGGAGGAGACAGTTCTGGACTAGAGAGGTTCAGCCTGTACTGGGAAAGGGTAAGACACGTACAGCAGTGCCAGGGACTGCACATCTTGAGCCCTTCTTCATGGGGCTCCTAGGAGACAGTATGTTCTCACCTGCCCCCCAGTGACCAGACAAGAGCAGTCAGAACCGCAACTGACCACGCCAGAGGACTCCGGGGGCCTCATGAGAACGCCCTTCAGAGGAGAAAAGCTGTGCGGCCCTGCCGGAGCGGGCCTCTCCTACATCCGAACAGCACCGCAGGGCCTGTGTGGCTGAGCCTGGCAAGTGGGGCCAGCACTGCTCTGGCACAGTCCAGGGTCATGCACGATCCACTGCCACTAGAGAAGGTGTTCATCAAGCAGGATAGATCCCCTGCAGATGGGGGCACTTCTCCAGATAGGCCTGGGCACTGCTGGGGTGCCGCGTGCCCACGGCCTGCGCCAGTCCCAGCCCTACTCTTAAGCTGACACGACAGCCTCCGCAGTGTTCTCTGTGTGCCTCTCTTTCAAAGGCTCACCGCTAGTTACTGCTGTTGCTTAACCCCTGGACCCCTTCTTCCCTAGGCTGTGACTTTAGTGATTGTCTTTGATCCCAGGTTTGGACCTGAGAAGAATGAACCTTGCTCTCTGACAACACCTTGCCTCTCTGATACATCTTATATTTGCCATTGTTTCATTTCCCATGTATTTCCTCCCTAGCAGCCTTCTTTGAAAAATTAGGCAAGATAGTATCAAGCCAATAAACTGAAATGCAAGTGTATATGATGTTCATAAAAATAATATAGATAATGCCCTCATTCTCCATAGAGAAACAGGGTAAGAGTCCTGTCCCCCATTTCTCCACCAGCCAGAAGAGCAGGTCTCACACAGAGGAGGTGAGGAGAATGAACTCATTTAAAGTGAAAATACTAAGTAATAGAGTGAAAAATGAACTGATTAAAAAGTGTACTTTGGTTTTACATTATGCAATCCACATACTGACTTTTCTACAGACTACAATTAAATACCCAGGACAGAACATTTGGACAGTAGAATAACTTGAGTGACTTCCTGAATATTTTGATGGTATGATTTATAAAAGAGTTTGGGGGTTTTTTTTGTCTTCTGTGAAGAAATATGCAACTCCTGTCTGATATAGTAAGGCAGGTGTGTCTCCATCCCAAGCAAGAATGCCTGCACTGCTATTTTTAGCCCTATAATTCAAGTCCCCTGAGCCCAAGTCAGGTGACCCAAGTGTCTAAGGACCAGCTTTTCAAAGGTACTTAGGTGCCTGAAAATGCATTTGGTTCCTACAGGGATTTTCAAAAGTGCCTGAGCGGGTTTGACACTCCCTGTGAAATCAATAAGTCTTCCGCTACATCTATATTACTGCGGAAGATTGACCTGCTGAGGGTCAATCTTCCAGGGTTTGATTTCACACATGTGCAAAATCAAGCTCTGAGGGCTTAGTTGACCCCTGTATTTCTGACAAGATGTGAGGAGTAAGGAAGGTGGAAGGGAGAAACTCTCCTATAGAAATTCCCCTCTTGAGAAAGCCAACTTAGCCAAGCGTAGATATATTGATTTTAGTTACACAACTAGCGTCGCTAAAATTGCGTATCTTCATTCAACTTCTACGTCTAGTGTAGACATAGCCTTAGGAGCGTAGCCTGCTCAGGCCCTTTTGAAATTCCCACTGGGCACCTGTACATTTTTAAGGCACCTAAATATATTAGAAAATCTGGCCCTTAGAGTCTTAAGAAAAGGGGAATTTACTCTGTCTAGATCAAAGAAGTATGTCAATTGTACTTTTAAGGGCTGGCTCAGTAGTTTGAGCATTGGCCTGCTAACCCCAGGGTTGTGAGCTCAGTCTTTGAGGGGGCCATTTAGGGATTGGGGCAAATAGATCAAAAAAGG
This sequence comes from Carettochelys insculpta, assembly GCF_033958435.1. Lineage (NCBI taxonomy): Eukaryota > Metazoa > Chordata > Testudines > Carettochelyidae > Carettochelys > Carettochelys insculpta. Next base: position 30,427,586 of record NC_134149.1, read on the forward strand.
GATGGTGCTTGTTCCTGCCAAGAGGACAGGGGACTGGAGTCCATGACCTCCTGAGGTCCCTTCCAGTTCCATGAGATGTGTGTGTAAAATATTGCCAATATTATCCTATGAGTAAATATTTCAATGAAACTTAGAACATTTTATTACCAGATTACTGGAGTGAAAGTGACCAGGATGATATTGATGGCTCTTTAACCCTGAAACAGGAAGCCCCATCAACATTGTGTGACACCTACCATCGAACATCCTCAGTAAGTCATGAATATTTCATGCTTTATAAGGCCAAGAAATACATTTTTGTGATTCTTTGAGTGGTATTTTGCTTGTTCTGAACCAGCATCTAATTATATTATGAGAAGAAAGGAAGTGATTCTTGGCTATAAATGAAAATTATCATTTCTAATGATTAAGAGCAGGTGTGAATGTTCTGAAAATAAGAAATGGAAGCATGTAGGAAGAGAAGGCTACTGCCATCTTACGCTGCCGTGTTTACCTGGTGTGGTCAAGCCACGTTTTTCTTAAAAAAAAAAAAGGAATCCTGTACAAAAGGAGTATATAGAATATGACTTCATTAGAACAAAATGTCTTGTATTTGGGTCACCTCTATTAACTGACAGTGTATACTGTGTCTACATTGTTCCATATTTACTAGAAATTATGATTTTTGGATTATGTTCATACAGTAGTCGTTATCTGGAAGAAAAATACTTTTTTTTAAGAAACATACCTTTAAAGACAAGTTTATTTCAAAATATTGCATTGTGTAAATTACCCATTGCATTTGCAATACTTTTTCTTATGAATTGCTTTTAAGTGAAAAAATAGCTGATAACAGTTTCAGTGTACAGTAGATGGACAAGCTCTGATAGCTGATAAAAGCATTGCTTCTATACAATACATGGGTAGGCTGTGATATTTGACCTTTGTTTCTAAGTACAGATAGGACTGTTCTCTATTTTTCTTTCAGATTTTTCTTCAGCGTGAATGACACGATCCTCACACAACCAGAACCAAAGAAAGAGTGACTGAGGCAACAGCATCACATGGGTGAAGTTCAGACTGATTTTCACCCATGTGATGCTGTTTTATCAACCGGGATACAGGTTAAGCCCCTCCCTTTCTGTTTTTCCACTTTTTTGCCTTTCTCTTTTTTAATTAAAATAATACAAAGACCAAGCAGAATTTAATTAAAATAATTTGAATAAGCTCAGCAGTCCCCTAAAATTTAAATATCTTCTTGGGTGCTGAAGTGTTTTTTTTGTTTTTGTTTTTGTTTTTTCCTGTTTGGCTGGAACATCTCCCTCTAAAAAGAATGGAAATCCAGTTATGGTTTCTTTTGGAGGCTTCCATGTCTTCCCACATCACGCTGCTGGACTGGGTTTAAGCTGAATACATCTTTGCAAAACCCATGCCAGTGCTACCATGTCCTTTCCAGCGGGAGTTGCTCTTGGGCAGAGAATGTGTCAAAACAAGAATAGGGAGTGGTTAAAAAAATTAGTGCTTACATAAACTAACACAGTTAGTTATGTCCTGTTTAGTGTGACATACCAAAATATACAAATCAGATCATTTGGTTAGTGTTAACTGTATCTGTTGCAGTTTGCCAATATCTAGTCACAATTATGTTTTAATAATCAGATATTTTCATTCCTTTTTAGATGAATTCTTCAAGTCCATTCCCTGACCCCAAACATGGCCGACACTTTTCAAGTGAATCTACCTACTCTTATTCTTCTGTGGAGGATTCACGACAAGATGCTCCAGGAAGTACACACTCGTCAGGATGCAGACCTCCCTACCGAGAAAGGCGTTCATGGCAGGACCTGATAGAGACTCCCTTAACCAGTTCTGGCCTCCATTTTCTTCAGACTGTTCCTCCTGACCCAGAATATATGAGTGGCCAACCTGGAATGTCACCAGAGAGGCGAAGACAGGCAACATTACCAGTCCAAAGACGTCACAATCATGAACGAGATGGACCTTTTCCTTTGGTGGAGTGGCAAAGAGGATATAGTTCTCAGAACAGGCCTCACAAGCAACGTAGTCAAAGCCTTCCACGAAACAGAGATGTCAGGGGCAAAATGCACGTGAAGTCTTCAGGCATAACAGAAGAAAAGACTGAAGAGAAACTTCTTATAAAAAAGCAAAATAGTTCCTGTGACGAAGGTAAGATTTTGAATTGACTGTGCCACCAGTTCTCACCATTGACCTGGACAAGAGCTTTGCAATTGATCTCACTGAGGAATGATCAGGCTTTATATGAGTGTCTTTGTGGCAGAATTATAATGTACAAGAAAGCTGAAAATCATGAGGGATTGGTTGAGTTAATACACCATAATTTTGGTTCAGAAATTTTATGTATGTTCTGATTCCAACTTTATTGTTGCCCAGGTTGTTTTGATTTCATCAGTTTCTCAAATTGGAAAAGGATAATAGGTGGTTATTTCAATAAGCAACTTTCAGAATTCTTGAGCTTTTCAGGATCTTTCATTGTCCTTCCAAACAAAATTGCCTGGATTGTTGTTAAAAAAAATTGTATTTTTTTCCAGAAAACATAAAGGAAATCAGGGAAGGTACAGATGGTTTGCAAGAGTTATACAAGTCTTTGGAACAAGCCAGCTTGTCAGCCTTTGGAGAGCAGCGTCCTTCTACGAAGCAGGAATTCCGGAAGTCTTTTGTAAAGAGGTGCAATGATCCAGTTATCAATGAAAAACTTCATCACATCAGAGTTCTCAAGAGCACTTTAAAAGTAAGCTGTTACCATTAATGTTTACATTCAACAAGAAATTGTAACAATGTAGCATCTCAAAATTTTCAGTACATGGACTTTTATTTTAGATAGAGAATTAAATCACAAGGGAACTTTGGCAGTACTGAGAGAAACAGCACATAGGGGACAGTTGCCAACGTCGCAACACTTGCCAGTATTTGGCACTATTGTTACCAGTGTTATGGAGGATGCCAAGGACTGAATTGTGAAGAAGATCTAATTTACGACATTTTTACAATTAGAGACGTTCACTGAAAGCCATTGTGGAATCATGCCAACGGACATAGGGAAGGTTGCATTGCATTGTCTGATCTTATAACCGTTCTGTGTATAGATAAAGGACCGTAGTGTCCACTGCAGTTGCTCCTCCTTTTAGCACTCAAGGACAAATAAGAGGCCAAAGTATAATATGTCTCTTAAATTGTATTTCTGAAATGTGCTGTGGTTTTTTGGAATTTGACAGGCAAAGGAAGGGGACCTGATAATTATCAACAATCTTCTGGATGATCCCAAATTGACATCAAAGAAGTTCAAAGAGTGGAAGCTAAAGAACTATGAATTTTTCCTGGACATTTGTGAGTACAGCACTGCTCTGAAACCTCAGAATGGAGCGTCTGAACTTGCAACCCCAACACCACTTCTGACACACACGCATTCATTCATTGAAACACATGTCTGATAGGACCAGTGTCGTGAACACTTGCTGGGTGCCATGAGAAATCCAATATGAAAAACACTGTAATATTTGTAAATAATGTACTCAGCAGTATTGTAAATAACTTGGATAAGAGAATAGTGCCACAGGATGCCTACTACATTGCATGATAAGACAGTATTATTCTGTTCTGAATTACTTTGTTTGCTATGATCAACGAATATGTGTATAGAGTTCTGCATTAGAAAGGAGCAGTGCAGAAGTATAATGGAAAATAAATACCAGTATATTTATTTAAGTACTTTATTAAAGCTAAGCTTATAGAAATAAGTTCTTATAACCATTTTATATATTTAGATATATATTATATGTAAACATATCTACATATATAAAAGGTAACATGGTAGTTTATATTTATTTTTTAAAATACCCTAAAATTCACCTTTTCACAAGTTTTTCTTGACAGAATATATATAAAATTACATGGGCCACTCTTAGGGGTGCACAGTTTTTCCAACCTTTCCAAGCAATGGTAGCTACCATCTTTATGAAATTAGAGAAGACCGGAGTAATAAAAAAGTAAACTTAACCACTTTAGTGTGCCTTATACTATATAGTGTGTATCCAGCAAAATAGACTTTCCTTTTGGCCCTGTGGGCATATTGTAGGTGCCACTTTGAGTTGTGCTATTTTTACAAGAATGTACTTGCCTTTAAAAGGAGTGGTCATAGGCATGTACTTGCCTTTAAAAGGAGTGGTCATAGGCACACAAGTGTGGCACAGAAGAGGTTAAGACACAAGTAGAACAAAGCTGTTTGTTCACGGATGCTGTCACTTAGAACTGACTTTTCTACCTACTTTGAAATATTTCATGGTAAAAAAAAATCTGCTTCTGAAGATGGTAGCTATGGCAGTTTTCATAATCGTACCACTGTGATTTTAGTGCCACAAACCTGTGAGTCATAAAAATATTAAAATACTAATTATCTGCTTCTTCATGAATGGTAGACAAACAATTGATCAGTTCAAGAATCTTAATTCTCAGACTGTCATATAGAGCTGGGTAAATAATTCATATTGTTCAAAATTATTCACCATGTAATTCTTCACCTGTAGATAGTTCATAAACAACTTAATTGCAAGTATTCAATTCAATAGATGAAACTAGTTCTATATTAATTATTTTTGATTGGATGCATAAAATCACATGGTAACTTTCTATTCTTTGCCTAGAAGCTTGAAGAATCATTTTTTGGAGTGAATACTTGCATTTAGGGAAACAAAGTTTGCTTTCCATAAATATTCTTGAATATGCACTTAAAATTCAAGTTTCTACAAACAGTCCTGCTAGGAAACTTTATTAGACTATCCTCAGAAGGCAAATAGAAAAATCAAAGCAATTTCATACATATGATTTTGAATAAACATATGCAGACAAATGTTTTGCAGTATTTGCCCAGTTCTAGTGTAATGGAAAGAATCAAACTGTAAAATTCAAATTATTCTTTGTGATCTGCAATAAAAATTGGCTCAAGGAGATGGTTTTACTTATTTTCTAGAGATAACAGTTTATTGAGAAAGCACCCTTTTGTTTAATTAATTTACAATATAGTATCCGAAAAAAAGGAATGCTACTCAGACTTCTTTTTCTGTTATTGCTCTTACACCAACATTTATTTGAACTACAGTGGACGCAATAGTGAAAAAATTCCAAGATATAGTAGTACTAGAAGTGTATTGCTGACATTTATATTGGGTTCTTGCATCACACCAGCTCTTGAATCTTGAAATCATTGCACTTGCACTTATTACAATTATATTTGGATAGAACATACAAAATTAGTACATACAGATTCCTAATTCAGGCAAGCAATTAAGTACATAATAGGTTCCATTGAGGTCAATGGGCCTGTAAGCATGGAGTTCAAAAGGCATGTTCTTGTTTAAGGTAATGGCAAAATTCCCATTGCCTTCAGGGGGGCAAGATTAAACCCTAAGTGCTCTGCTGAATAGTAATGGATTTAAGCTTGCACTCAAAGTTAATCATGTGTATAAGTGCTTTGCTGAATTGGAGAAATAATGAAGGTACGGAGAATAGAGAAAAACTTGCCATCACATTCACCAAAATCAGAGTTGTAATATTCATGCAAATAGTAAACGGAAATCTGAATGTATTTATTATGTGAACATTTTAATTAATGCACCACTGAATAGAAAGAGCATGAGAAGAGAGTTCTTATCTTTCTAACATTTGTTCATGTCCAATCTATAAATATTAGAGATATAGATATCACTATTTTTTTATTGCTATACTCCAAATGGTGTAGGAGGAGTATTATGTAATGAAACAAGCAATGGTGTAAGGTGGAAAAGCCACTTTGAAATTGTACTGCATACTGTATATGCATTAACAAGGAGCTATAGATGGTCACAGAATACTAATTAAATGGGTTGTGCTTTAGTGTTCTTGACAAGATTTAAACATTTGCATCATGTTTCAAACCCATGTTTCAAACCCAAACCACAGTCTGTGCTTTTGTATTAAGAAGACCAATATGAATTTAAAACAATATTCAAGGGATTCCACTATATAGTAACCCAAAATCAGAGCATGCATTTGACTGTAGAATATGCTAAATGAAGTCTTCAGTAAACATTATAAAGTGAACTTACACTCTTCTTCTCAAATATTAATTGGATAGAACTAAAATAGAAGATGAATAATTTTTCTCCATGGATATGTGCCTCTACAAATGAATTAACAATGGTAGCTAACGAGACTGGATCACAAGCTTCATTTCTCAGAGGGCTTAGTATAATTACAAGAAAAATAATCAAAGGTATTTCTGAAAGATAATGAGTGGCTGAAATTAATCTGGCCATAAAACTAATCCCTCCATGGCTAAGAGATCACAATTTCCTTTGATCATATTTTCTTAAAATGCTTTCCTTGGTATGAGTCTATTCGTTTTAAAGTTCTAAGTAATATTAGTTTGTTTTGCTCTTGGAAAGAAGCTAAAATGTGTTTTGGTTATTCAGGATTTTAAAAAGTAAGCTAACAAGGAAAATGAACTACTTTTTTATTCCTTTTTGCATATTCCAGAGAGGTTTCTCTTGGCTGATGTTGAGACAAAGTGGGAGACAGGTTTGGAGCAATGTTAGGTATTAGAACAAGTAAAATCTTATTTCTAAGTCTAAAAGAGCATTTTTATTCGTTTAGCTTTTACAACTATCGCTACCATGTCATTAAGAATTTTGACATTTACTTTCATGCATACAAAATCTTGTACAATAAGAAAGAATCAGTTCAAGCTGATTTGCTAAGAAAATGTCAACCAAAATATGCCTCACAATTTCTGCGTATATGAGTAGAAGCAGAGTTTAACTTTCTTAACCACCAAAACAAGACTTTCTGTATTTATATTAAAAAAAAAAGCATTTTGAGGAGAATTATATGGTGGTCTTTGTGTGTTAAAACAAAAAATTGTTTTTAATATGTAAATTATCCATTCTACATTTTAAAAATAGCCTCTATCTGTTCCACTGGATAAAATAAATTGCTAGGCTGGTTATACAGACATCTTGTTGGACATATGAGGTTTGATATTTAGCTCTGCTTCTGCCTATTTTGCCTTCTCAGGCAATCAAAGAGAGTCAAAAAGGTGTCCTAAAAGAAGCTGTTAGAGATGTATCTTGGCATAGAAGAATCTCAGAAGAAAACACAGAGAGCTCTACTCTACCAGCTCTTTTTCCCAGTGACAGTGTCATAAGAGCAGGGCTATTTTATGCAGCATTCCAATAAACCTGGAGGCATAATGGACTGAGGCTGTTCTAACTTGTGCTTATGGTTGACTGAGACCCTAGCCTGCCCTAAGATTCAGAAAAAAAAGAAAAAAGATGCCTTAGAACCATATATGCCTATCCACTGCTTCAGCTGTGCCAAAATCTGCTCAAGTGCAGTGAAGTTTGGAGTCCATAGTTTCTCTCAGATAAATAAATCCAGCTTCTACAATATCTAACTATAAATACTGCTGTAGATATTATATATTTATACAAATGGTGCACAAACCTGCATTAGCACAATTTGTTTTGGGTTTTGTGACCTTTAAGCCAATTGGAATGCAAGTTGTGATCCAAAGCTTTTCTTTATAAACAGTGAACCTGATCATGCTTTCATTAAAATCAGTGGCAAAATTTCCTGGTCAAAATTTGCTCTAACATCACATATAGTCCTGCTGAAATCAATATGGGTGCACGAGTAAAGGCACAACTGGTTCTCCCTGGACTTCAGTGGTGGAGCAAAGTGAAGCCCAGAATCAATACACAATATTAATTCAACAGAATTCCTGCCTGAATACTGAGATAAATTCTGTATTCTGATTATCTTCAGCCACATAAACAATGTGTTTGGATGCATTGTACCACTTTGAGCCTATATTTGGATTTTCTGCCAGTAATATTTTTAACCAAAGATGTCATTTAATCAGCATGGCTTTCCTGAGACTCCACAAAATTCAGTAAGTTTTTTGTTGCTAGATGCTCTTTCTGCAACTGATTATATACTTTTCACCAGACAGCTATCCTCTTCTTTATTATTGTTATTCTTCAATTACCTCTAAATATGGCTCTTTTATTGTCCGAGTACTTATAGTATCTCCTCACTTAACACTGAAGTTATATTCCTAATGTAAACTGGGGGGTGGAAGGATGCATTAGGTTTCAGAGAATTTTTTTTCACCAGAGTATAAATTTTGAACACTTTTAAACAATCTAATCATCATAGCAATGATGATTGTGAAGTTTAGCTGAGATGTTAGAGAGAGAGGATGGAATACTTCCCGGGGAATGTCTTCGCCTAAATAATGAACTAGTACATGGCTGAACCCTCAAGAGATGTTAATGTAGCCTCACTCTAGACACAGCATGGACTGAGAAAGAAGGGAGGAAATACAAGAGACTCAGGACAGTGGCTGCAAACACTGCCTTGTAAAAACTGAACATGATGATGAATGCACACTACCCTGCTGGAGTGCAGTACTCTCTCCTTAAAACAGTGCATTCATGGCTGCGTAGTGCGAAGGCGTGCATGTGAAAGAGACACCGATGGGCACATGCTGTGTGTGTGTCTGAGAGAGGCAGACAGAAACAGCATTGCCCCTGTAACTACGCAGACCCCACTTTAAGTACATTGCCCTTGTAAGTATACCAAGATATCCAGCTTTGTGGAGAAGGGGCATGTAGTGGTGGGCTCAGTGGGGCCGCGTCTACACGTGCACGCTACTTCAAAGTAGTAGCGCCAACTTCGAAATAGCGCCCATCACGGCTACACGTGTTGGGCGCTATTTCGAAGTTGAAATTGATGTTAGGCGGTGAGACGTCGAAGTCGCTAAACCCATGAGGGGATGGGAATAGCGCCCTACTTCGAAGTTCAACGTCGAAGTAGGGCACGTGTAGACGATCCGCGTCCCGCAACATCGAAATTGCGGGGTCCGCCATGGTGGCCATCAGCTGAGGGGTTGAGAGACACTCTCTCTCCAGCCCCTGCGGGGCTCTATGGTCACTGTGTGCAGCAGCCCTTAGCCCAGGGCTCCTGGCTGCTGCTGCGGCAGCTGGGGATCCATGCTGCATGCACAGGGTCTGCAACCAGTTGTCGACTCTGTGGATCTTGTGTTGTTTAGTGCAACTGTGTCTGGGAGGGGCCCTTTAAGGGAGCGGCTTGCTGTTGAGTCCGCCCTTTGACCCTGTCTGCAGCTGTTCCTGGCACCCTTATTTCGATGTGTGCTACTTCGGCGTGTAGACGTTCCCTCGCAGCGCCTATTTCGATGTGGTGCTGCCCAACGTCGAAGTTGAACGTCGACGTTGCCAGCCCTGGAGGACGTGTAGACGTTATCCATCAAAATAGACTATTTCGATGTAGTGTGCACATGTAGACGTAGCCTGGGAGTGCAAGGGAGATATCCTGACATCAGCACCTCTCCCTCTCCCTGCCTCCCCTTCCCCCTGTCACCAAGCAGCAGCTCTCTGGAACAGCTCCAATGCAGAGTGCAGGAGCAGCACAGCAGTGCAGAGGAGGCAGCCCCAGCCATATACTTTACAGGATATTTAAGGGAGCTAATGGGATGCTGCTGGCCCACCCTGGTTCCAAACACCCACAAGGACAGGCTGCTTTTCCAGAAAATCCTCCATATAGTGGACAAAGCGGGCAGCCAAAGGACTTACAAGGAAGTATTGGACAACTCTGAACAACTTTAAACAAGCAACATAGCAAGGGGACAATGTTAAGTGAAGAGTTATTGTATCTCAGTAGCACTTCCTGAAAGGTCTTAGACATTTTTGTTATATTTTTAAATGAAAATGTCCCATAATTCATTCTAATACAAATAATTAAGCAGAGGAAAAGAGAAGCTCTAACAAGTTGCAGCATGATTATGTAGCAGAGATACTGCATTAGATTCTATCCTTTATCCCAGGTCCTGCATGCAAGAGTATATACAGGCCAAAGCTGTGACATAGGGGATGGAGAAAAAAATTCCCCTGGTGTAGACAACATTATAGAGCGGTCATCAAGGATGTCAGAGTATTACCTCCATACTCAGGGGTTGGAAACCAAAAGAGCAAGAAGAGCCATTTTTTTTAATTCAGTAAAAAACTCAATAATTCAAGAGCCAAGACGATCCTTAATAAATAACATCAAACAATACTTTTTGTAACCCCTATTTTAAGAAGAGTATGCACACAGTGGTTTGTGATACGATGTTTACTGCAGGAGGTTTGCAAACTTTTTACTTATTCTCTTGAGGCTGCATTTTTTTGTTGTTACCAAATTTCTCATTGCAAATGATACATAAAGGAGCCCGGAGGAACTTGACATAAAAGTGAAGGACTGGGTCCATTCAATTTGAAACTCTCTGTTTTCATCTTTGATTTTCCTCTTTTTTGAAACCATTCCAACCCTACTTTAATTATGCCAATTTTATTTCATGTTTAATTTCAGTTTTCTTTCTTAAAATGTGTGTTGCCCTTCACAGCAGAAATGCCGCAAGCTTCCTTTTCCTTTGCAAAATCAGGACTTTATTAACAACATGTTCAAAACACAGATAAGGTATCATATCCCACAATACACTGCACATATTAAAGGGGGATTTATACAACATTTTGAGATCACATATTGTGTGATATTTAGATATGAGTTGTTCATTTTTGGGCTTTTAGATGTTCACCATTTATTAAAAATAATATTTATAGCGCTGGGAGCCACAAAGAAATCCTTAAAGAGCCACGTACAACTCTAGAGCCGCAGGTTGCAGACTCTTCTTCATAGTGAAACAGCTACTAGATAAACCCTCAGGAGCTGCAATAAATCAAAGTTGCTCTTGGCAAGTTCTAATTTGTTTTGGGGGCTGCAATGACTCCATAGAAACCTGCAATCCTGAAAGTTCAAAGTTAATTGAAAATCCTCTTTGCTCCACGACTCCCTGTTTTGTACTTTCTCAAATATTGCTGGGAAATATTTCTCCCCCACCCCCCAACTTTAGGATTAAACCATCTTGCTCTTGTGCCAACTTCTCTGTGGTCCTTCTTTCTCATATAATCCATAATCACCTCCTGGATTAGAATACATTTTCTATCCACAAGGCACCCCTGATTATTTATTATGAAAAGATTCACGTAGTCAATGTACCAAGCAGAGGATTCTGAAGATGGAATGTTGATCATCAATCTGTTGATTGCCAGAACTAGGCCCCTACCCTTTAATCTAGAAAACCGGTGTCTCTTTTCAGGGATGGGGCTGACAAGAGAAGAGGGCAAGCGTGTAGCATCCTTACAACTGATAAAGGGAGTTCTCAGGTTTGAAGAACCTTAGGTGGAAACTTATCTTTACCTCAACTTTCCTCTTTCATTGTAGTTTTCTAGGTTAAAATATGCATGTTGCATGTGTCAGAGCATTTCAGTTTGGGGAGGGGTACTATCTGAACAGCTTTTATTAAGGAAGTTCTCCCATTTCCCTCTAAAGTCTGTTATTTCAAAATAACTTTGCTGTGAAGACCTACCCTAGGAGTGTTATCAGTGGTGAAGGGAAGTGTTGACATCAAAGTTAAGATTCTGACAGAAATTCCATATTATGTGCCCATGATACAGTACATTTCTGAGGACCATTATGAAAATCCAAGGGTCATTAAACGCACGTCCATTAAATCTGCTTTTTTTTTTTTTTTTTGCTTCTCCAGTGGCACAAAGCACACTTAAGATCATATGATCTGGGCCCTTAAGAACTATACTAACATGCAATCTCCTACAATTCTCCAGTGACATGAAGCCAGCATGCTGTGTAAAGCCCTCTCACTCGTCAACACAGAGTATGTGCCTATGAGAAAGGTCATGTAGCTGAGGCTTCCTTACATCCTGGCAAACCCTGTTGGTAAGCCCCTTGGAGCTCTTGGAAGTCGCTGTGAGACAGCTATCTGAAGGCATAAGGTTTGGGCCAACATTTAATGGCTTCAGGGTCAGGGAGTCACAAAGGTGACAAAGTAATTTTGTTCCCTTTAAACACTCTTGACTTGTGCCAGGTGCTACTCAGATGCTCTTGAGACTCTGAATGCAAAAGCTTAGTTTTCCTGTGATGCAAGTGACCTAGAAAGACCTGTGAGACTTGCCATGGTATAAAGTAGATTGGACAATTATATCTAAAGTATAGTTTAATTTACAGACTAAAATTCAATATACTGACAAAAGTAAATCACAAAATTAGGCTATTGCCAGAAGCCAATCCTGAAAAAAGTCAACAAGGACACCAAGGATTGGACTGCATGGACTGTTCTGCATTACTAGGGACCTGTACCTCCAAAACATCCCCCACAACATACTCGGACTGTGCAAATGTTCATATAATATCTGCAAGGCAAAACTTCCTAAAGTGGCATTTAATTGGGTTATGTTTCAATATATGGAACGTAGGCATTTATAGGGAAGATATGAGGGATATGTCTATCTCATAGGAAAGCACATGTGGCTGGCACATATCAGCTGACTTGGGCTTGTGGAAACAGGGCTATAAATCCATAGTGTAGAAATTTGGGCTCAGGAGCCCGACAAAACAGAAAAACAAAAATTGGACAATGATTGTGATGGTAATGTTGACTAAGCTAGGACTAACTTGTATAAGGTACTGAGAACTCTGCCCCAGACATCAAAACATTTAAGCAGGTGCTTAACTTTTAGCACATCTAAAGTCTCACTGAAGTCAGTGGAACTATGCACTTGCTTAAAGTTAAGGCTGTGGTTAATTGCTATCCTGGGAACTTTGGTCTGTTATTTTTATGTGGGGCAAGGAACTATAGCTCCCTTTTTACACATCAGATCTTGTCTGCTCTTACTTTTCCATCTATCAGATTTTTCTCATTAAACCTCATCTGAAAAGAAGCTTTCGTAGGTGTCCTAGATTTTTCTTTGCTTTCTCTTTCATCTCCTTTTCCACACAAATGAATTTACATACTTCAGCCTCGGCCCTGCAAAGATGTTGATATAACACCACTTAGTAGCAAAATCTAATTGGAGCCATGTTAACCATTAGTGAATAGAAATTTGTTTTTTATTTCATATTATTTCAGTAACTACTACTGAAGTGTGTTATTTTATGATTGATTAAAAAAAGCATTTCCTTAGTGGCTTATAAACAGAACCAATATTTTAATTATGATAAGTTCCGATTCTCCCTTATTAATATAAATAATAGTTTAAAGGAACATTTTTAAAAGCAAACGTACTTTCTACATGATACAATCTATGCCATACTTCCATATTTGGAAGGAAGAATAAAATTAATACCATTTAGCCTTCGTCTGATTTTGAAATGGATGTTAAAACTATTGCAGTCTGGTGTTAATGAAAATGTTATGCACCTTATTAAAAATACCACCTATATTCACTATAATCACGGAATGTTTATAGTGATTCTTAATACAGGCCAGGGCTGGAATAAACAAATGGAGCTCTCTACTTTTATTAAAATGTGTACTCACTGCATGAATTAAATGTAACAGCTGAGTACTGTACTGTGTGTGTTAAAGCCACTGTATATGCAGTATCTGATGTAAGCGCTGCCGTTACTTGAAATATAAAATAGGTAGAGTATTACATTACTTGACTGGAAATGCCCAATAAACTTCTGTCCTCAAACTTATAGGCTGTGTCTACATTACCCACCTCCCTTCGAAGGAAGAATGGTAATGAGGCTATTTGGAGTTTACTAATGAAGTGCTGCTGTGCATAGGCAGCACTTCATTAAGCAAATTCCCCCCTCCCCTTTAAGGGTATAAGGGGACTTCAAAGATGCCCCGGCACTTCGAAATACTGGCGGCTGTGCTGCAGCTAGACGTGTGCCGGTACTTCGAAGTTTAACACTTTGGAGTTGCCAGCAAGGGGGAATTTGCTTAATGAAGTGCTGCCTGTGCACGGCAGCACTTCATTAGTAAACTCCGAACAGCCTCATTACCATTCTTCCTTTGAAGGAAGGTGCTAATGTAGACACAGCCCTAGAGTATTATCCAATTTCAGGCGTTTGTGGGGTCTCAATACAGCTGTTTTTGTGTCTGGCAGAATGTTGCAAATAACTTTCATATTATCTTGACTCCCTATTGCATTTTGTCATTAGCAATTACAAAACACATATTAACCAACAAATCCTATTCACTGGTCAGAGTAACAGTGAAACCAGTTATAAATGCTAAAGTAGGCTTAGTATCCAGTAAGGACTTCTGTTTTACCAAGAAAATGAAGAAATTCAGTATAAAAAGCTAAGAATAGAAAAGAATAGGCAATAAGAGGAAACTAGTATTAAGGATCCTTTTGCATTTGACATGACGCTGTATTAATTACAAAGAAAATGTCCTCATAACACCATTAAGTGTTGGGCCATAGGTGACTCCTGTCTAGTTTACTAAAATAGATTATAAGACTTGTACAAATAGAGAGTCTTTTTAGATAGTGCTTAAATGTATGAAAATGTATGACACCCTTGTACTATGGCTTGCACTTTACTTGCATATAAACTGTGAAGTAGGCTGTAGTAATAATGTGTTTGTATGTTCAGGGGTTGAAATACCAAATCAGTAGAGTACTATACTGCTGGTGTTCAACCTGTACTGTTATTCAAATTTCAACAAGCTCACAAAGTGTATTTTGAAAACCCTGCTAACTTAAGATCACTAGCAAATAATGCTATGGAGTCTCCATGGTCCTTCTTTTTGTAAATATTTCTGTAGCAATAGGAGACAAAAAACCAAACTTTCACTAGGACTGTTTTCAACAACAAAAATTCTATAGCACCTTGTATAAAAATCATGGAGACTCCATGATTTGTGGGCATTTTTGTTTACAGACAATATGTATATATGTGTTAGTGGCTGAACTGTTATTTATCACAGAGTTATGTTATAGTTGATTATTTCTAAAAGAAAATGTATGTTTTCTGTCAAAAAGAGAAAAAAGTATTTTAGTAGGATCCATCCTGAAAACAAAGTTGAAGATTCAAAGCTTCAAATACCAGTATGTTCACATTACAGATGTTTTAGCCCCACCTGCTGTATGTTTTCATAATTAGCTGTGAAATAAAACTGAAAAGTGGCGATAAAATGTCTGTCTGAGCCAGGGAAGAAGCTTGGGTTGTATTACAGTTTATACATGCCTATTCTGAGACTGCAATATAATAATTACCATCATGTTTATATCTGAAGGTCCCTTTTATGAGTAGATGTCGTTTAGATTCTGTAGTAGATAGTCCTTCAGCTCACTGATGCTACAGAGATAGAAAATGAATTGCTCTGGACTCATACTGGCAAAACTAAATTTCAACCCCTGGATAATACAGTACTTCTTCAGTTTCACAACAGTATACTTAATTTTATACTTGTCCTATGTTGGGAGGTGATCCATTAGTTTATATAGGCTATGAATGTTAGTTTGTTTTTCTTTCCTCTTTTCAGATTAGTTCTGCGTGAATTATTGTAATTGGCTTCATTTTTTCTATCACAGGTTATCTTTTTGTGTGTCTACAATGAGAATTTATGAATGGAAAATTTCACTGTGTGTTGCTCACTGGGCATATACCTCATGGTACATTGCACAGATGTGTAAGTTGTAAGTTGCACTGCAACATTAAAAAAGGAACATATTGCTCTTTTTTCAAAGATATTAACTTATTTACAAGATATAGTCTGTATATGATGAAAAGGACATTTATTGCTCCTAAATTCAAAAGTAGCTTTTGTTTTGGGGGAAATAAATTGCAAACTTCAGTTGTAAATTGGACTTCAATAAACTGAATTCCCTGCACTTAATTTTGTGTTTCTCTCTTCTTCTGTCTGTGTCTCCTATGGTGTAATTAAAATGGACTACTTAAGTCTCAGTCCTGCAAGAGGATTTGTGCAGGCATAAGGATCCTGTATGGATTCAGATGTAGCACTCAGCCTAATTTCTGTTAGCAATACCTTCCACTTTATTATCTGAAACATTGTATGGTTAATATTATACAACTTAAGAGCTGTTTAAAGTTTTTTGGCCAAAACAATTACAATTTATTCAGCTTTTCAATTCCTTTCAAGTAACATATACCATCCACTTATTTAAGTTGTGAGCATGAAGGCTTTTACCAGCACTCAAGGGCTACAGCTACTCTAGAAAGTTCTGCCAACAAAACTGGTGGAACAGCCACACAGCAAATATATTTTGTCAACAGTATGTTGAGAAAAGTTGGCACTTCTGCTGACAAACTTCTGCCTCTCCCAGATGAGGATGAAGGCCAAAAAGCTCTGTGGATGCTCTTGGGCACCTTCTCTCGACAGACAGGGCACCCAGAACAATGAGCAGCCCTGTCTGCCGTGCTTCCAGGTGCCTGTTTTGTTGAGAGAGCAGCTGGGCAGTCTGGACGCTCTGTCAACAGAACAGAGCACTCTTCCGATTGGCTTTGTGTGTGGCCGCACTGTGTTCAGATGTAAGGAATGAGTCAGCAGGTGCTCAGTACAGCTGAAGTATTTGGGGTATGTGTCCTTCAGAGATCATTTGCATGAAAAAGCAAAGGTGTGCATATGTAATGCCTTGTAAACAAAGCCTGACGGGAGCATGCGAAGCAATAAGGTTTTGTCTATTGTAAACAACATGTTGTAAAATCACAGTTTATGCTATTACGCAGTGTAAGAATTGTGGAGTCTCACCAGTGCTTCAAGTTTTGTGCGGGTACAGGGCAGTCATCATTCATGTGTAAGATATGGATTGCAGAGGGCTCCCTCCCTCAAAGCATTGTGAGGGGAGAAAGGGATAGTGCTTGAACCAGCTGGCTGAAAGCCTTTTGGCTACACAACTGTAAGAATGGTTTGACTAGTTTTTCCCCACTCCCCCTGCCCCCATTCAAAGGTAGATCTATGGATAGGTCTACAGATATTCTGTGAGAATCCACCTTGGTGGATACTGAGATCCTGTGGCTAGGCCCAGAGCTGAATGCCACTATAAGCTAAAATCACTAGTAGCTGAAGCTATGGAGAGTTGGAATCACAGCTTTTGCCTACAGCAAAACTCACAAGACAGCAGTAGATGGATGGCAGGAGGAACAGCAGGCATAAAGAGGAGGAGTCAAGGGACTTCAGAGTAGCGCAGGCACTTTGAAGTACCCATGGCTACACGCAAGCCAGCACTTCGAAGGTTCACACTTTGAAGTTGCCATGGGGGAGATTTAGCGTAATGAAGTACTGCATATGCACCGCAGCACTTCATTAGTAATCTCCCAACACCCTAACTACCATGCCCTCTTCGAAGTTCGGGGCTAGTCTAGACATAGCCGATAACTGCTAAAAGAGGAAGAGGGAAGAGGATTTTTAAGTATGAGTGACGGGGGCAAGAGACAATAAAAGCGTAGTAGTACTGCTACTTTATAGGGCATTGGGGAATATGAGAGCTTATTTTCAATTTTACACAAAATTTCACCTCATATTTACCTGTTTCCAGTCACCTGATTAGTATATGACACCAGATTCATCCCATAAACAAGCTGAAGTAGCACATTATTATTTATTTTTATTTTCTATTTATATTGCAGTAACAGCTAGCTATCTCAGTCAATATCAGAGCCTCTTTTGGCTATGCCCTATTCAAAAAGTAAGACCCCCTATATATGTTACTTCAAAATAAAATGATAAAAAGGTTGAATATGGGAGAGAAGGAGGCAATCTCCCAAAGCAGTGCCACAGAAAGAACAATTAGAATTGGAAGATCTCAAAGGCTAACGGGAAAGAGAATGTTGTTCTCAAAATGAGGAACAGTCAGAATCAAAATCTGTGTGCACAATATCTTTTAATGTGTTTTAAACTCCACTGGAAAAGAAGTACATCTTAGTCCCCATTAATATTAATAAAAAATAATGGGTAAAATTTGAGCCTCATTGAAGCCAATCTCAGAAACTTCTGTTGACTTATATTGAGGCCTGGATTTCCAAAGTCCAGAGCACACAAACCATGATAACAGCTTTAAAAAGCCGTGTCTTCTGTGCACATTTGACAAAAGCACAAAACACTAAGGCAACGTCTACACTAGAAGCACCTGTTTACAGAAGTTACTGTCAGGAGAGATGTTCCAACAAAACTTCTATCGACAGATCACGTCCACACATAAAAGCAGATTGATCTTTTGATCTGTCACCAAAAGGGCTTCCCAGAGCACCTACACAGCTTTTTTGTTGACAGTTTCTGCCTACAAAATGCATTTTGTGTGTAGATGCTCTGCGAGGGTTGGCAACAAAAACCCCAGTTTTCCTGGCAAAACTCTCTAGTGTAGACAGAGCCTAAGATTCACCACTTTATCCATTAGGGCTGTCAAATGATTTAAAAAAAAGAATCACAGTTAATCATGCAATTTAAAATGAATTTTGATGAACTGTGTGATTAAATAATAGAATACCACTTGTTTAAATATTTTTAGATTTTTTTAACATTTTCAAATACACTGATTTCAATTACAACGTATAATACAAACTCTATCATGCTTTTTGTATATTTACTTTTACAAATATTTGCACTGAAAAAACCAAAGAAATAGCATTTTTCAATTCACCTAATACAAATGCTATAGTGAAATCTCTTTATAAAGTTAAACTTACAAATGTAGAATTATGGACAAAAGAACTGCATTGAAAAAAAACTTATGTAAAACTTTAGAACCTTCAAGTCCACACAGTCCTACTTCTTGTTCAGCCAATCACTTAGAAAAACAAGTTTGTTTACATTTATGGGAAAACATTATGACAGCTTCTTCTTTACATTATTACCTGAAAGTGAGAACAGGAATTAGAATAGCACTGTTGTAGCTGGCATTGCAATATATTTGTGTGTCAGAAGTACTTAAGATTCATACTTCTCTTAATGCTTTCATCACCATTTCAGAAGACATACCCACATGCCGGTTACAGGTTGTACTCAATAATGATCCAAAGCAGAGCAAACTGACACATGTTCATTTTCATCAGGCAGAAGGCTGATTTTCTCTTTTGGTGATTGTGGTTCTATAGTATCCACATTGTAGTATTGCTCTTTTAAGACAACTGAAAGCATACTACACACCTTGTCCTGCTCAGATTTTGAAAAGCATTTCAGATTCTTAAATGTGAAGGTGCATGCTGTAGCTATCTTTAGAAATCTCTTATTAGTACCTTATTTGTGTTTTGTCATATTTCCTGTGAAAATGTTCTTAAAATGAACAATATATGCTGGGTCATCACATGGGACTGCTATAACACAAAATATATGAAAGAATGCTGGTAAAACATGCCAGGAGGGACAAAATTCTCCCCCTAAGAAGTTCAGTCACAAATTTAATTAACACATTTTTTAATGAGTGCCATCATCATGGATGCATTTCTCAGGAATAATGGCCAAAGCCTGAAGGGGCATAGAATGTTTGGCATATCTGACACACAATACCTTGTAATGCAGGCTGCAGAAGTGCCATTCAAACACCTGTTCCCACTTTCAGGTTACATTACAAATAAGAAGCAGGCAGCATTATTTCAAGGAAGTGAAAAAAAGAAGTAGGACTGAAAAATTAAAACTGTGATTAACTGCAATTTTTATCAACAGCACTGTTATCAGTATTTCAATTTTTGTCAATATATTCTTGAACCTCTTTTAATATGGCAACCTTGGGAAACAGGCTATGCCCAGTTATAGAGTTTTCTGGATCATTGGTATTCACCATAAAGAAGAGTAAACAAAGTCTTTTACTAAAGCTTTTGTATGTACAAAACAGTATAAAGTACTGCACGACCATGTCTACATGGCCCTTTAGCACAGTGCTACTGCCAGCAGCACTGTGCTAATGACAGTTCAAGAAATTGCAAATGGAGGACGATTTGCAAACTCGCATGGCTAATTAGTATAGCCACATAAGATTTCTGTAATCTGGCATAATTTTAGTTAGCTGCATGACCACTTATCATGGGTGTGGCCAAATCTTCTGTGGTCCCATAAAGTTATTTACAGCCACCAGACCTGGCTCTCAGTATTCTGTGCTGTTACTTAGCTGTAATTTACCACTAAATGTCTTCTAATAGCCCTGTAAGCAGTGAAAGTGTTGGTAATGTGCTAGACAATACTGACCTCCTGCGGTCTGGCAAATTCTCTCATCTGGTACTAGTCAGATCCCAAGGGTGCCGGACAAGAGAGGTTCAACCCATATTGTTTTTATCATATGTAGGTAAGTAAACTGAAAACCGCTAATTGTACAGTACAGTGCTCTGACATTTCTCATGGTTCCAAGTAAAATGTGTGCTAGATAGTATGGTGCGTATGTGTGTGATATGTATATCTTTGTTTTGTTGCACTGTATTTAAATTTATTTTGTTTATTATTATTATTATTTTGGCACTCCAACCATGAGTGTCCAAACCAAAGGTGTTACCAGATTACAGACACCTAGATTAAGGAGATTCAAGTGTATATTATTGAAAAAAAACTATATCAATGAGATAGTAAAGAATTAAAGTACATTTTTTATAAATTTCTAAGAATTCCTTAAGGACCAGACTTTCCAGCCTTATATGGACATGCATGGTCACATTTGGTTTCAAGTTCATGACCAGTCTAATCATATGTTCTCATTAGGGCATAATAAAAACATTAGTTATTATTTCAACATTTTCTCATTTACAGAAAAATATTTCATTATTTTGCTGCATGCTCTTTAGAATGATAAAGATGACACAAGAAACACACTTGTGCTGAAAGCACTCACCCAGCACACGGGGACCCAGGATTCTATTCCTCTACTACAGTAATTCTTCAGTTATTTGTCCAAAACGGAACAGCTTTAACAGGGGATACTGATGGCACCATTTCCCCCAAATCAGAATATCCCATAGCTAAGTAGTTATGGTACTCTTCTGCAACATAGCATCTTCCTTCTCTCTCTAAGGCAGAGCAGGAAATTGAAGTAGGAGCTCCCACTCACCCATCCCATGTAACTATCAGGCTAAAAATTATGAGGAAGTTCCTCCTCCTCTATAGCTTACTGCAAGAAATACCTTAGGCAGTTGTCTGAGTTCACAGATGAGAATCCTAAAAAAAGATTGTTAACTGCTTCCAGCCCAGACTTAGGGACCTAACCCTCTGAGCGTTGGGCTTACCACAAACCTCTCCATTTGGCATTTCTTTTTGGCTAGCTTATGAAGGACTCCCCCTAGGACAGTGGTGGGCAACTTGCAGCCCCCCAGGCTGCATGCAATTCATTAGGATAAACCGTTGTCATGCCACTAAAAAGGTTTACATTGTGTCCACAAGTATGGCCACTTGTAGCTCCCATTGGCCCTGATTTGTCATTCCTGAACAATGGGAGATGCTTATGCTTTGGTTAATACATTTAATGCAACAGGCTGCAGGGACTTGCTGGCCGATGCTTCCTGTAGCTCCCATTAGCTACAAATGGCAAATCACAGCCAGAGAGCTGCAAATGGCTGTACTAGCAGACACAAGGTAAACAACCTGTCTGGCAACCCACACCAACAGCTTACCCTGATGAACCACACGCAGCCCACTTGCGACAGGTTTTCCACACTGCCCTAGCATTTTGGCTTTTCTGAATCCCGTTCTTAGGTACCTATTTCCCTTCATTCATTGTGTGGGAAGCCTAACTCAGGCTTTATGGCTGTTATTGATTTAAAAGGTACCTGACAGTTAAGAGTGGCAACACTGAGCACTGATTTGCCTAAACCCCTTCTTGCTAGCAGCTGGGAGGGTGAGTGGCCTAGGAGTCAGGTCACTACAAGCAATCTTACCCCATTCCAGGATTCATACACAAATTGGTTTCCTGTCTATTTTATTTTACATCACTGGCTCACCACAAAAGCAGACTGATCAATCTGAAAGATCCAGTTTCCGTTTTCCAGATTGATTAAGTTTTATTCAGAAAAATCACCCCTTTGAAATGATACACATCAGCAGCAGCTCACTTCTTAAAAGCCTGGAATGGCTTTTTCTATTTGATTCTTTCCCAGAAGCTGGGATACTATTTCCAGTGTTTGCTTGCTCCTCAGAAACATGAATAAGTTGTTTCCTGTTTCAACTGGAGAAGGTGTTCACACAGGTACTGATCAGTGTGCTTTCTAAACTTTGCTTCTGCCCTAGTTCAGGCTACATCTACACTACAAGATAAATTCAAAGTTAAGGCAGTTAAGCTGGATCATACCAACAGACTGTCCTTGTTGTAAATACCATTAGCTTGATTTAGGGAGCACTAATATCCAAAGTATAATATTGTCCGAACCGTGCAGGTGTAGCGTCAAGTTCAAATTTAGGAGTTCAGACGAAGGCTAGTATGGAAGCACTATGTCTTTGAACTGAATTCATTAGCGTCCAGAGACTGACTGGCCCTGCTGCACCTGGTTCCTGGCTCCCTGCCCCTGGTGAGAGCTGGGAAATTGACCAGATCAGCAGCCCTGGTCAGTTTCCTGGCTCCTGCAAGTGACAGGGAGCTGGGAAACTCATGGGGCTGCTGCACCTGGCTCTCTGCCACCAGCCCGAAACTAACCAGCGCAGCAGCTAGCGCCCTGATGCACCTGGCTCCCTGGAGCTAGGCACAGCAGCACTGGTCAGTTTCCTGCCCCGCCCCCGGCTGCAGGAACTCGGGAACCAGGCAGCAGGATGAGTGCAACCAGTGGTGAGGGTCCAGCAGGCCCCAGGGGAAGGCGCGGATTCGTGGCGAGGGAACCGTGGTGTCAGTTCCCACAATACACCACTGCCCCAGTCAGCGTTTGGCCACTGTAGCGTGGCAGCCCTCACGTGACTTTGTAGGAAGCGAGGACACTTAAAACCAGATTTATAAAACCAGTTACCAAATCGCGCGTATCCGATAGCGTAGCGGCAGCCTCAGGGTCAGGCGGCGCTTATCGAACGAGCCCGACGCGTGCAATGCGGGCCTGCTCGCGCGGCCCAGAAGCTGGGCGCCTTTTCGCTCCCGTGCCCGACTTCGCTCGCTTTTGTCACGAGGTGCGCTTCGCCCGCTCCCTAGCGGCTTCGCCCCAGCTGGAAACGCGGCGAGCTCCCGCCCAGGTTTCGCTCTCAGCACGTTTGTGAGCGAACGCGTTGGGCTACCAAAGCGAAGGCGCATCCCCGGAAACGGACCCCGCCACCACCGCGGCCACAGCCCATTTACAGTCTCAGCTGCCGGCGTGGCGCGCGGTTCGTAGCTAGGCGAAGGGCTGACAGAGGAGGCGGCTCTGACGGCTGGTGGCTCTAGCCCCGCCCCCCTCTCACCCAGAGGGGGTGGGGTGCTACGCCAGGCGTACCGCGAAAGAGAAGTATTGGTTTGGCTTCCTCGCTTGCCGTACAGACTCGCTGCCGGGGGCCCGCGACGGGAGGAGTCACTAACATGGCGGTTAAGGTGAGTGTTCGTTCCGGCTCCGTCTGCTGAGGGGCGGAGGTGGGGGTTCTGCTCCCGGGACACGTGACGAGAAAGAGCAGGTCGGGCGGGGACAGCAACTGTGTCCCCGCCGCCTTCTCCCGCGGTCACTGAGGTCTGGAGATACCCAACGTGAATCCTCCTGTTTGCCCTAAGAGCCCGGGGATGCGTCCTCCCCACAGGGACACCAGCCGGCGTGTTCCACCAGCACCATCTCTCTGGGGAGCGCTTTCGCCTTAGGCTCTGGTTTATACACTGAATTCGGCGTGTGCGCTCCGGCGCTAATTCTGAGTGTTAGTGATTTAAAAACAACAGTTGACAAAAACCATCTCAGATAACTCTGTCCTGGCCACAAGAAAAAAAAGTGAACCTCATCACACTTACACTGCGTCACTCAACTAAAACCTGATCAAACGGCGCGTGGAAACCAGTGTTATGATTCTGTGCTCTGTGAAGGCTTTAATGTTAACTTTCAAATAAAAAATAATCTGTGATCTTGCCCTCTTCTGCACATGTGCTTAAATTGGTTTGTAAAAGATTGATGGCTAAACATGTCATGGAGTAAAGTGGGAGAATTAAGATGGCCTTAAAATGTTTTGTTTAAGGTCCAACGTTTAACGGCAGATCGGGTAAAAAAAGTATTAGGTGGATTATGCAGCATATTGCGTGGGGATGGACTGCTGTGCTCACATGGAGCCTCTTTGCCTTCAGTATAGGGCACATGGGGTGCTGCAGGCTCCTCTGTTGACCGTGTCTATTGCTGAACTCCTAAGAACTAATACTTCTAGGTTATTGTATCTTCAAATATGCCCTAACAATTAAAACTTCCCCACTCACGACTGAGTATGGGATTAACTCTTGAGTGTGAAGTCTTAATCCACCACTGCGGTGCCACAAAGTCTAAGGCATTGACAAAGAGCTCAAAACTTTAAATTCTGACTTAGCATAAAGACTCCTACACTTTTCACATTCTCCAAAATAATTCTGTCCTTATATTTAAATATTCCATTTTGTGTGCAAATCAGTTATTTCTGTCAAAGGTTAGAGTGATAGAAAATAGAGTGTATACTAATATCTAAACCTAATTCTTCAGTGTCATTGAGAAAGACATTTCCATAATGAAATCATGGAGCATTACAACAATCTATGAAGTAAATAAAATATTGTAATACTTTTTTATTTTAATTGAGGCATTGGAGAGGTTAAGTGACACACTCAAGGTGTCAAAAATAGACAATGGTGAAACCAAAGCGGAGCTTAAAAACTTAATTATGTAAGATGCTGAGTTGGACCCCATGTGCGTTGCCCAAAGCTACAAAAGAAATCATTGTCAGAGCCAGGTTTGGTACACTAAAGCTCCTGACTCTCACTTACATGTTCAAACAACTAGGCCATGTGCTTTTTCTTATTTTTCTTTGAAGTTAGAGCACAGAATACAGTGATGTATTAAGAAATTATAAATGTCATTTTGACAAAATGCTTGAAAAATAAATCACAAGTGGACTACCAGCAAATTTGAGACATGACCTTATGCCTAATTATTAAATATAATCACATTATTTTACCAGCAAGATCTTTCATGCGGTAGCCATTCCCACCTGTTGTTCATGTGCTGTGCAGCTTGCCTTCTACTTAAGTTAAAAGAGTGCCAGGGAATACCTACAGCATGTCAGATAATGTTTTCACTTCACATACATAAAAAATGCAAACAATAATAATATTTTCATAAACATCCTATAAGTACAATAAAAATTGATTCCTTTTAAATAGACGAAGTAATGTTTGGAAGGTGCAATAGGATGCATTGCAATAAGGCAATGATGTCATTAAAACATGCACTATTAAAGTAACAGTCTATAATATATCATAGACGATAATGGCAATGCATTGCACCCTCAGCAAGTTTGCAGATGATACTAACCTAGGGGAAGAGGCAGGTAATCTGGAGGGTAGGGATAAAGTCCAGAGTGACCCAGACAAATTGGAAGATTGGGCCAAGAAAAGTCTGATGAGGTTCAACAAGGACAAGTGCAGAATCCTGTACTTAGGACATAAGAATAACAAATACTTGTTCAGGATGGGGACCAATTGGCTAAGCAGCAGTTCTGCAGAAAAGAACCTGGGCATAAGGGTGGATGAGAAACTGTGAGTCATCAATGTGCCCTTTTAGCCAAGAAGACTAACAGCATATTGGGCTGCATCACTAGGAGCATTTCTAGCAGAGCTAGGGAAGTGAGTATGCCCCCATATTCAACACTGGTTTCGCCCACATCCTGAATATTGTATGTTTTGTCATCCTGTTGCTCTTTAATTTTTGTATTTATTCAAAATCTGTATTTTTGATCTCTTACAACATTCCACTGCTCCTCACACAGAAAGCATGCTACTAACATCTCCTTTTGCCAGTTTGCTGGGTGGCATTATAGAGAAACGTTTTCTGGTCATTTTCCAAGACTATTTTTAAGTCCAAGTTGCCGAGAAACTTTTGAAACAAGAAGCCTGGTTTTGAATACCCTACAGTTCTACTGAAATTTAGATTGTAGCCACCCTGGATTCATGTCTACAATGTAGTGTTTTAAGTTATTCTTTTTATGATGTGTTGCTTTAGAAACTGTTAAAAGTTGTTTGTTTGTGAGTAATACCTGATGCTGCTTTTCTTTTACCACCTGCTTGGTGTCCATTGAACCAGTGGCAAGATTTACTTTGACTATTTGGATTAAATCATATCCTTAGCAGCTTAAAAAAAGAACACATACAAAAATGTATTGCAATAACTGGATTCTTATTCTAGAATTTCATGATCTTTGACAAGAAATATTTTTAAATATAAAAGTTTAGAATGCATTTCTTGAAAGTGATTTCAAATAGAACAAGATTTTCTGGTGTATAGTCAGACACAAACATTTTAATCTTTTTCTGAAGTCATTCTCCTGGTCAGTAACAAAATTCAAGTTTGATATATTTTTATGGCCTTGGTCCTGTGTACACAAGTTAATTATAGGAGATGATGTGAAATCCTGAAGAATCCTGAACCTTTTTCACTCTACCCATGTATATGAAATTTCCAGGGCTCATTTGCATATCTTTCTCCTTTTCATTTTGATTGTTTCTCTTTATTTAAATTAACTGTACTTTGAAATTTATCCATACATCTTATTTTACTATGTTTGACCTAACTGTTAGGCTCAAGAGGATGACAGACAAACCAGTGGATATGTTGAAGCCTTTTAAATGCATCACAAGTGTGATGTTTCTTTTGTCATTTGATTCAATTATCCTTGATGATTACTATTGAATAGCAAAGTGATGGTGAGCAGCATTTTGAGTGACTGTACAGTTGTCTTTTATAGGCATCCAAAGTAGAGCAATACTGATGCTGTCTGAAGAGGCTTATATAACATACTTTGCAAAAATAGTGTGCTATATTGTAAGCACTGTATTCTGTAGCTGAATAAACAGCTTTCCTGATTAGTTGATTGTGAGCACAAAGCTGATCATTTTAATGCTATTGGAAATAATTGTGTTGAATTATGCAATTGGAAATTGAAATCAATGGACAAGTATGAACTGCTTTAGGGAATTGAAACCAGACATTTTGCCACTACTTGCAGCACCCAAGCATGTATCAAATATCTTTCATTACCAACTTCATTTAAGTGGTCTCCTACACCACTTGTGAACCTGTTATGCTTAATGATCTGTCCCACCTTGTTTATATGTAATACCCATTGGTTACCTTCTTTGCATTTAAAGACAGTAGTTGGTTCAGTGCAAACTATTACCTATCTTGCATGCCTCTACACTATGAACTAACTTTGAAGTTAGGCCCTACATCGAAGTAGTCATCAGAGAGTCTACACACATTTTCCCTTACTTCAAAGTTAACTTTGAAGTGGGGAGCCCAACTCTGAAGTCCTTAGTCCATTCCCAGGAATGGAGTAGTGCCCTGCTTCAAAGTTTAACTTCCAAGTAGGGTGTGTGTAGACACTCAACTTTGAAGTTGTACTTCAAAGTGAGCAACTTCCAAGTTATTTTTGTAGTGTGGACACAGCATTTGTCTCTCAAATGTAAATGTCAGGAATACTGTATATTTTGTTGTCATATTTTTCCTAATTTATAAGAAATCAAAAATGCATTTGGTGAAAGACTGGACAGAATGTTGACACTTTACAGGGTTGAGGAAAGTGACTGGTAAGACAAAAGGAAAAAGAAATAAAAAAAAAAAAAAGTAAAGTAAGTGTTATAGTGACATTTTACAGTTAGGTGAGAATGAAAGGATGAAATAATGAGAAAGATGGGTAAAGAAAAGTAAAATTAGAGTTAAAATTAAATTTGGTTAAATAATGTGCTGTTTATAGTACCCTTATGATCTATAAGTTCCAGATTTAGAACCTGAGTTCTTGTTCCTTTAGATTTCCTGAGCTCTTTTATATTATAAACATGTTCAAGCACAGCCAGTGTAATGTTTGTATGAAGTGCCCAACACAGTGAAGCCCTGGTTCTGATTTCATCCTTTATGTGCTAGTGTAATACAAAAGCTAAATAATAACACTCTGAAGTGTTAGAATATTCAGCTGTATCTGGACTCAAGCTGAGTGCAATGTATATTTTTTAAAACAAATCATCTGGCTAACAAAGCACTGAAAATTAATATGATGGTTGTATGTGTAAACAGTATTAGTTATATGGTAAGTTTTGGGATCTGGAGGAAAGAACATGAAATTATAAATCACGCAATCTTAAATGGATATCCTTGCTTTGTCACCGGCTTGCTAATAAAAGACACCTTCTTCAAACCAGGAGTATTGTAGCTTGTTACACATAGGTATGGAAGAAGAAATTTTGACTAATGATATGAGAGAAACCTTCCATCCGTATAATAATGCTGTGGAAATTGGACTGTTTAAACAAAATAGAAAGAACATAATTCACTTGATACATCCATACAGTAAATTCCATAGAATGAACTTTACCTCACTTAGAAGTCTGAAGAAGAAATCTGCCTTATTTTTGTTTTGATGAGGATGTTCTGGGATCTCTAGTTATTTCAGACTCATGGTTTTGGGTTTTCATTGATGTAATTAAAAGGGACGGTATTAGTTTTCCTCTATCCATGTTTTCTAGAGAAATGGTTGGGTCAGAATTAATTATTTAATTGCAAATTATTGCAAATTCAGATTATGGCCTAACTAACCAAAGAACAGTGGAGTGTGAATACATCTATTAAGGCACTAATAACTATCCCTCTTTGAATATCTTAACTAATTTATTAAGTTTGTCATTAGCTTGTTTATATATTAGAAACAAACATGATGGGTGTAAGTTAAATTTAGATCTGCCTTACACTTATTTAATAGCTGTAACATTGCTTTTATGTAATTTACTGTAAAATATATTTCTCAGGGTTATATTTACAAAGGGAAGGGAAGGAACATTTTTCTGGTAAGGAACATCAGACTCTTGAGCTTTTGGATTGCTCTGCTTGATGAGTTCTTCTGAACAGAAAACCAGTGATAGTGTGGAACGTTATAGGGTACATTTTGTTTTTCAAACTACTTTTCCAGGTGTATAGTGTTGATGGTGCCTTGGGATAAAGTTATGCATTACACCCCAAATCCTGGAAAAAAATTATAAGATTATAAAAAATGGGTGGGAGAAGAAAATTAGTTTAAAAAAAATCAGGAAAATAAAAGGTAGTGTATTCACCTCCATCCCAGATTTCTGCTACATGGGGAGTTGGATGGGCATCTAGGAACTGATTACAGCTTTCCAATCCTGTACTTTATGGCCCTTGCATCATTTACATCACTGCCATGAGGTCTTTAAGGGTACATCTATACAGGGATAAAAATCCATAGCATGACTGGGGCTCACCTGGTTCAACTGTAGGTTGCAGGTGTTTTATCCCTATGTATACATACACTAGTGACCCTAACCCAGCACAGAATACATGTAGTTCTGCTGCACTAAGACCCATTTGTTCCTTTAGTCCAGAAGTTGGGGGAAGAGTTGCAGTGCAGCAGAGAGTCCCTTAAACAGGGGAATTCTGTGTCCAGAATATGTTACGTCATAAAATCAATGCGGACCAGAGAATGTGCATGTTGTGTAATTGTAGAAGAATGTGAGTAACCTAGAACAGGGACGAATTCTGGATTGAAATACAGGGAGGATCTATTTATTCATGTCTTTTTTTCTTTTGGAAAACACATCACTGATTGTCAGATGTTATTTTAAAGTTCTGTTCCAAAAGTGAGCATATAAAACTAACATTTTTTAATATAACAAACTTCTTTGTGACTGTCTATGCTAGCATTTTTCTTAATGTTTCCCCATTATTATACTACTATAGCACGGACAGTAGCATTTCAACCAGCATTGTAACCCTGCTCAGGTTAATCACATGCTGGCTAAATTGCCAGAAGCCTCCTTATACTAGAGCTTCAATCTTTGGAAATTTCGTATTGGAAATGCAACTGTATGAAACTTTGAGGAACAGGCTTATATAGATGAGGTTTTCTATCTTTGGTGTCATAAGTAAAGCCCTCTGGAGATACAAAATTTGTATCTGTATCCACATCTGATTCTCAGTTTGTAAATGTGGTCCTTGGATATAAAGGTGATATCTGCTGATTTTCACGGCTCTAGTCAGAACTGCTGACTTTACTGATTGCTCCTCCTTGTTTTCATTAATCCTGCAGAACCAACACAGTTTATGAGGACTTTGTTTTGGTTCATATTTTATCAGAATAGTACCAAAAATACTGAACCAGAAAGAATGCATCTTGATTTTTGGTTTCCTGGTTGAATTAGCAAATTTAACAGTTATAAAGTTGTGTTACATATAAACTGAAAAGTTATGACCTGAAATAATTATAAAATAATAAAATTAAAACCCACTGATTCATTTTTACACATATAACCAAAACTCAATATCAGAATCGCCAAATGAATGCTACATTTACTGTTTATTTAATGCTGTACTCTGACCTGTGAATCATGCAGATTTCTATTTTAGGGTACAATTATTTAAATCTTATATTTGAAGTAATAATACTTTCATGGTTGGGTTTGCTTAACAATTTCCGTTACAAGCACCCATTCTCATTTGCTGATAATGTATAAAACTTCCATTAGGATTCAGATTTTCCATGTTTGATCTCTGCCTCTGGCAGAATTTTAATTTTTTAAAATTTTGAGTAAAAATTAAATTGCAGTTTCAGAAAATTATGTTGGGGAAATATGCAAACTTGCTAGTATAAAAAGTGTTTTTAAAACCATTTCTGTGAAGCGCTCTAGTGCCTTTGAGATTTGAAGTAGGACCTGGAAATTTAGCAGTGACTGACTGCTTTTTGTTTTGATAATTCTAGGGAGTGAGAGTCACTTATTTTTGTTCCCTATGAAAATTTATCTAGATGTGGCCAAATTATAAACTGCTGCAAATGTTCATTTGCATATACTCAACAGGTTTGTAGCAGCTTTCAGCTAATGTCTCTGAATATTCCATATTGCACTAAGCTTCCTAGGCCCACAGATCTTGAGTTGAAATGCTATCCCTTTGGCTTATGGAACAAAGTGCCAGGGTAGGAGCAAGGAGGAAATGATCTCTTCTGATTTCAGTTGTTCTGCTTTCTTGTTTTAATAATTCTATGCACTTTACTGCCCTTACTACTGAGTAAGGTTTCATACTGTTAAGAAGTATTCTGTCCCTGCAATGTACAGATGGAGTAAAATACATTTTTAGTAAGTTAAAGGACAAGTCATCGTTTTTAGAACTAGAGGATCAAGATTTCAATCCCAGCTCTGCTTATTTTGTCACAGCACAATAACTTAACTAAAATAAGTAGGGGTTTTTCTTCAATAATATCAGTATACACACACAATAAAAACTTTTAAAAAAGAATAGCAATTTATGCATACAGTAATGGCATGTTGATCAGCTTTGCAAGTTAAAATACATTTATGTTAAATTGATATCGTATATTTTTCCCATTAAACATTATTATTAGCAGAAGCAAAATGTATAAACATCAATAGATTTTGTTAATTCTTGAAAATATTAAGTGATGTATTCCATTTAACAGAATCATTTAGAAGAAGATACTTAGTGGTAAAGTTATGATTAATATATTTATACTTAATATGTTCTCCTTGGGGTGCTGATCCTCAGGGTGCAGCCCAACAAGGCATATGCATGCTACTGAGCCTGGAGTGTTCTTGCAAGTAGCGTCCATTGATCCATACCTGTTCTCTGGCTTTTCCTTGTATTCTGTGCTGTAAGTGTAAGGGTTTCTGTGGACCAGCGCTTTCCCCATTCCTTCTTACTAGTACATGGCCTGAGTCTCCAGGGTCTGGAGGTAGCTATTGCAAAGATTTATATGTAGTTAGCATTGTTCAGTTTTACCAGTTTAAGTAGCAGTTAGTTAGAACCTCCAACCCAGGACATTCTCTGATCTCTCCAGGCTTCAACAACTGTATTTCCTGCTGCTACACCTTTTCATTCACCGTATCTACATTAAATGCAGTGTCCATCATGCCTTTCCCAGCTGAACATGGCAGACGAAAGAACAGGGGTGGGCAAAATATATCCTGCCAAGCCACCAGATCCATCCCACAGCACAATGGGAGCCTCACTAGGCTCCCTGCTGGTCCTGCCCCAAAGCACGACTCAGAAGCTGACTGCAATGGTCATGTGCTTCTCTGAATGCTGTGAGCACAAGGAGTGCAGCTTAGTGTGTTGTCCCCAGTACAGTCTTGTAGCTCCCATTGGCCATTTTCCAGCAAATGAGCAGTGCCCGCTTGCAAGACAAGCAGGTTGCGAAGTACCCCTCACCCTGAGCTTGCAGCATTCAGAGAAGCACATGGCCCCTGCAGCCAGCTGGCGTGAGTGGCCTGTATGGGTTGGAGCAGAGGGTAGGCAAGAAGACTGGCTAAGGAACCAGCTGCGCTGCTGGCTGGGAACTTCTCAGGTAAGCACCTCCTGGTCAGAGCCTGCTTCTGGCACCTCAGCCCCTCGCTCTTCCCTGCACTCTGCCCCCCCTACTTCAGTACCCTTGTTCCACATAACCCAAAGCCTCTCTATCCTAACTTCTGCACCCATACCCCTTCCTAGATCTTGCACTCCAATCACCAAACTCTGGTCACACCCCAAATCCCTGCACCCACTCGTGCTCCAGATCACAGCACAACCCCCAGACTCAGAATCCTCTCCTGCAACAATATCCGCTCCCATACCTAGCACCTCCTCCTGCACCTGTCCTGTGCTGCATGTCACAACCCCCTCCTTTGTGCACTCAGCCTTCACCCCAGTTTCTGCACCACCACGATTAATATCATGGAAGAGCGCAGCCTTTGACCACTTCACAAATTCTTGGAGTGGCCCCTCCCATCAAAAATTATTGCCCAAGAGAAATAATGTAGTTTGCCTGATTGCATCTCTTCTGCAGAAGACTTGGCTTCAAACAACACACATATTGTGGAAACTCAACATAAAACCTGTAGTGATGTTCTGCCTAAAAATAAAAGCCTCTCTGACTTGTTGGGAAGTGCCTACATAAGTTCCTTTCCTGTGTCCCATGCCTGACAGGATAGTAATCATGGAGTTTTCCTTGTTAGGTTGGGGCACTCATGGACAGTCACACAGTAAAGGGTGCTTGATGATGCTCTGGTAAAGGCATCTGGAATGCATATAAATATCCTGGAATTCAGAGTAGCCTAAAAATGACTCAGTGCAGTCATATTATTAATCTAGTCTCATCACATTCTCATAATGCCAGGTGATTTTTGATGCAACCATATTTGATGTAAACAGACAAAAAGAAGCAGTTCCATTCCGGAAGAATACCGTTCCCCTGTATGTACAAGTGGTCAATTTATGCAACTAATGTTTCAAGAACCACATCACACTGTCAGCTGTATGCCTCCAAGGAACCCAGAATTCATTGAACAGCCTCAGCAGTCACTGTCAAAGACTGAGTAGAAATTACATAACTTTGTAATGAAGAACAGCTTTACTCAATGCAGTATGTCTACTTGAGACCTGGTCGCCTCGCAGACAATCAAGAAGTGCCACACATACTGTTCCAGAGGAGCTCAGGATCAGTGCTTCAGAAGTGATTTTTTTCTTGATTCCAAAGATTTGACAGGATAGACCACAAGTCAGTCTTATTGTGTCAAAAAGACTCAGGTCATCTATGTATGTCAGCCCAATGACACATCAGCATTCATCCCAACCTAGAAACTCTTCTCATCAGGTATGGTATTTTGACATGTTCATGTTCCAAAACAATGCAAGCAGTTCTCACTTAGACCAGAAAGATGCTGCCCAAAGATGTTATTCACGAAAGTAGATGCATTTCAGCGTTCTGGGCTCAGTTTATCTCTTGAATCAGTCGGTATACCTGATATTTTGAATTACCTCCTTACCCTCAAGACAACAGGTCTTTTCCCTTGCTCAGTGTAGGTTTGACCACTTGGGAGCAATCAAGTATCGGAGGGGTAGCCGTGTTAGTCTGGATCTGTAACAGCAACGAAGGGTCCTGTGGCACCTTATAGACTAACAGAAAAGTTTTTGAGCATGAGCTTTCGTGAGCACACTCACTTCATCAGATGCAATCAGTGCATGTCACCCTCAAACAGATAGCAGCTCCCACGTTCTTCTGAAGCTAAATTAGAATTTTCTCAGTGGTAATAAAACCAACCCCTCAATGGGACCTTGATTTAGTACTTTTAACTCTTACTAAGCTGTCTTTAAAATTCATGGCTGGCTGTTTGATTCTCTTGTCTATGGAGTAACTTTCCTCGTTACTGGCTCTTCAGGAAGACGAGGGGGCACACTGAAGATCCTGAGTTAGACCCCCTTACGTAATGTGTGAAATTAAGTCCCAAACAAGTTTTGGAATTCCATATAACTAGACTACCCACTGTGATAGACTACAGACCGCAGCAGGCTACAGTAGCCTCATGGAGGGCAAATATGTGGGCAGTTGGGTCTGGGCTTTTATGTTTCCTAGGGACTGAGGCTTATCAAGGAGCAGCCTGCAGCACAGGCTAATCCAGCACCTGCAGCCAATTAAGGCCCGTGGAGCCCTTTAAAAGGCCTCTCTTAGGTGACAGGTGAGGGAGAGGCAAGGAGTGTGCCAGGGAGAGCTCCCAGGGGGAAAGGTTTGCTGCAGCTACCTGAGGAAAGCACTGGGGATGTGTCTGGTAGAAGTGGCATGGGGAGGCAGTTGCTGCACTGAAGTGGATCAGGGAGGAAAGCCTCTCTAGCAGCAGCTTCAAAGGGTCCCTGGGTCAGAACCTGGAATGTGTAAGTGGGGTCTGGATTCCCCCCCAGACCACCTCACACACCCCAGGGCAGCCCTGGGAGGTAGGAGAAGATGGGACACACTAACAGTGGCATTAACTGTGCTGATGTTGAGACTGACTCATTAATACCATAACTCAGGCCTCTGGGAGAATAGAAGGCAGAGCAAAAGGACACAGTGAGCTTGTGAGGCATCACCTAAACTGCCATGAAGCACAGGGCACAAGGGGAGCAATCTTGGGGCTTTGTCACACCACTTACCTGTGTTCTTTCCAGAGCTCTATGTGCTCAGTGTACAGCAAAAGAATTCGCTGAACATGGGAGAAACTTTGACATTGTACCAAGAGACAATGAAACCAAGCAGAATGTTACCTAGACTGTTTGTTGCTATAGCAGAATGAGCCCAAGGGCAAACTTTCCTCATAGAAGCTCTGCAAGTGTATCTCTGGCCATATTCTTTGTTGTCAACAGCCAGAGGCTCACTCTAGGAAAGCACAGGCAGCCTCTGTGGCATCACATCAAGAAGTATCTCTGCTTGAATTTTCCAAGGCAACAGCATGGAATTGTATCCACGCATTGCCAGGATATTATGCCTTGATCCACACCTCTTCAGTCTCATCCGTTAGGAGGATGATTTTACAAGCAGCCATATTACCAGCATACTTGTCCCTCGTTTTTGAGTACCTCTTGTCAGTCTCCAATAGCGAAATACACAAAGGGACTTGTGCTTGAAGAAGAAAGGAAGGTTATGTTTCCGAATTGGTGTTCTTAAAATGTGTTACTCCTATTTGTATTCCGCTCTACTTTGTATCATCTCTGATTTGCAGTAGGTAGAGGTACTGGAGAGTTCTCAGCCCTTGCTGTACTCTACAGCCTCAGCGCAGAGACCAGAGTGAGCAAGAGAGTAGCCAAGGTGCAGCAGAGGTTACTTTGAAGAATCCTCTGGTTTTGGGCTCATGGAGGGCATGCATACTCACCTTAAAATTCAGATAGGGACCACATATCTTGAAGAACTCCAGTCACAGATGGTATCTTCTGTTGTTTGTTTTGTGAATGTCATGCGTAACCTCTCAACTTTTTTAACCAATTGCAGGAATAAGCTGAAAAATGTAAATATCAGCTTTTCTACTATAAAATGTTTTATTTAAATCACCTATAAGTTATAAAGATGTTTAAATCAAATTTCTTTCCAGTCCTTTGTATTCTGGTCAATCCAATATTTCTTGCATTAGGTGGGTTTCTGCTGGTAGAGCTGCACCCATATTTGAGTGCGTATATTGAGGGTGTTTGGTTTTATTTTGTTTTGTTTAAACTGATTTTTAAAGACATTTTGTAAGCTAACTGAATCAGATACATCAATGGAATCAATGTAAAGGTGAATAGCAAATTGAACAAATGCTCAAGTAAAAATGGAAATCGGTAGTAAATCAAGCAAATGGCACTGAGTGCAAACAGGTATTAGACGCTTATATGCCCATTCCTTTTTATTCCTTATTGTTAAACAGTGCACAGACCATACCCTTCCTCCCAAGAGTCAGTTGAAAAGATACTGTGTCTGAACAAAATTATCTACTATCTTCAGTCACATTTGGAAAAAAGAATAAATTTGACCTGGTTGCTTATGCCACTTTCCATATTTTACTTAAGTGTTAAACCAAACCAGGCTGTCAGGAGTGGAGATTATAACAACCAGTGCTTTTTTGTTCGGTTGTTTTTTTTTAAAAAAAAGCCGTTACCGTGCTACCCCCTCCCACCCTCCATCCCTGTCACCACCAGGTTCCTGCAGCTGGGATTGCTGGAGGACTGGCTGGGGCTCCAGCTCCTAAGCCACTCTGCCGGGGGGCGGGGTGGGGCGGGTGCAGGCGGGCTCCGGCTCTGCACTGCCATGGGATCTAGCAGGGGCTCCAGCTCTGCTCGGCTGTGGGTTCTAGCAGGGGTTCTGGTGTATCATCACAAAAAAAGCACTGATGGTAACCCACTTTGACCTACATAAATCAGTGTTTAAAATGTGTCTAACTTTAAGCCACCCAACACAACTGTGACAAGCAGATAATAGTATTTTACCATTTGAGATTAAGGGCAAAATTTTTAAAAGTATTAAGTGACTTTTGGACATTTAGCCTGGACACACTGATTTTCTGAGGTGATAATCACTTGCATTTCTCATTGACTTACACTGGAGTTGTGGGAGTTCAGCAACTTTGAAAATCAGGCTTAACCTACATGTTTTTGGTTCAAGTGATGTGCCCCAGTCACACAGCCAGTATAGGGCAGGATCTGAAGTAGAACTCAAGGATAAAACATACCTTCTCTGTAAAATTCTTCTTAGTATTTACTTGTGCATGTGTTGTAACACTGACACTTCACTAGTAAAAGCAGAGGTGTGAGAAGCAGAATGTATTCATATGCATGCTACGTCAACCTTGATAACAATTTTTGGATCTCTATGCTTTATATATTAAGTCTGTTCTGGTAAGGCTGTAGAGCTGAAGAAGTGAGTCTGTCCCACAAAAGCTCATCACCTAATAAATTATTTTGTTAGTCTTTTAAAGTGCTACATGACTGCTTTTTTTGTTTTGATACATGCTGTGAGTCAACTTTAAATAGAAAGCCTTTGTGGAGAGGAAAATACATAACTCTTTGGTACTATCTTTCTTCTTGTTTATATAGTGCCTAGAAAAATAAGGCTGGACTATGAGTGAGGCTCCTAGATTTTGCTGCACAACATATTCTTTGTGTATTATTTATTTATTTATTTTGTTTGACACAACCATTCTGTCAATGTTTCTTTAAATAAAATACAGCGATACCCAAACAACATTATGGTATGGTCATTGGGAAACAGTTGCTGATCTCTGAAACTCAAATAGTTGATCTAGTAGTGCAGTCTTAGTGTCCATCTTAGATGTAGTTCTGATCAATAAAATTGCTTTAAGAACAAAACAAAAAACACCGGTACTAGAGCCATACCAGTATAACAGACAGCACTTTTCAGGCTCTGATTCTCTTTCAAAGTGAATGCTTTTGTACTTTTGTTATATCAAAAAGGTTTCTGCTATTTTTATGCAAAAAAAAGTGGATTTTGAAAGGTGCTATCTTAACTTGATATTTAATTTTATAATTGGCATGCTTGGTCTGTTATTAGATCACACGGGCAACAATGTTACTGAAATGACTTCTGGATTTTAGTGATGGAGTGAAAACACATTTTTCCAATTAACAAATAATTGCTCTTTTTTTCTATCTCTCTTTCTCTCCAGATGGCAAAACTAACAGCTATCCCTGCTGGTCTGGCATTTGTATCTTTTAATGTATATGCTGCAAAAGAAGAAGAATCAAAAGCTCAGTCAGTGAAACCAAATCAAGTAAGATTGTTTCTGTTTTCTCATGCATTTTTAACAATAACTGGAAGTATACATGCACCAGAGTCAACTAAAATGTATCATACAGAAAACAAAGAATATTTAGAAGATGTTTTAATTGTATAGCACTGCTCTATATACTACTATAATTAATCAAAATAGACACAGTTACAGAAAAAATAGTTATAAAGTTTAATAATAAAATAGATTTATGGACCGAGCACGAGAGGATACAATTGTCACAGATCCTAGCAACTGACATCTCCTGATCACTCACTAGGACTGATGTGAGGGGAACCTAAGCCTATGTGTCCTTGGGTCCTAAAGTTCTGATTAAGCCAATGATGTCTGTACAGAATCCAGCCACTGCCCCAATCTTTGGAACTTTAGTTGCACTGTGAGGGCATAGACCTTTTATGTGGCAGTCTTTCCAGAGAGTTGGAAATCCTTGTCCCATTTGCCTGGCCCCTTGGACCAGTAGCAGCTCCACCCAAAATATGTGATGCTTCTGTTTTATGGTGAATTCTCAGGGAGATGCTGCAGTTGTGAAGCCCTTAATGCATGCATGTACTTGGCATATAGTCTAACATGTTTGTTCTTTTATTTAATCATATAAAATTCAGAAGAGTTACAGCTCAGACAGAAAAATAAGCATCTTAAACTGCAGTTTACTTTCTAGCAGACCATTCCCTGGAGGGTGCTTGGGTATTGTGGGTGTACAAAAAGACAAGCAAGGGTGTCTCCTACTTCATAGAGATTATTACATACTAGGTGGTCTCTCCTTCCTGGAGTTCCTTTCTCATTTTCTGTGATCTTGCTGCCTTCTGCCTCCCTGCTGCTGCTTCTCATCTGGCTTGCTGTTTCTCACACATGCACATACTGCTGCCTTTATTTTGCCCTTAGGCTGACTTTCACAGAATCATAGGGCTGGAAGGGACCTCAGGAGGTCATCTAGTCCAGCCCCCTGCTGCAGGCAGGATCAACCCCCACTAAGTCATCCCAGCCAGGACCTTGTCCTGCCGGGACTTAAAAACCTCGAGGGATGGAGAATCCACCGCCTCTCTAGGCAACGCATTCCACTGCTTCACCACCCTCCTGGTGAAGAAGTTTTTCCTAATATCTAATCTACACCTTTCCTTCTTCAACTTCTGACCATTACTCCTTGTTCTGCCATCTGACACCACTGAGAACAGTTTTTCACCCTCCTTTTTAGAGCTCCCCTTCAGGAAGTTGAAGGCTGCTATTAAATCACCTCTAAGTCTTCTCTTCTGTAAACTAAACAAGCCCAAATCCCTCAGCCTATCCTCATAGGTCTTGTGCTCCAGACCCTTAATCATTTTTGTTGCCCTTCGCTGAACCTGCTCTGGGAAATCCACATCCTTTTTATACTGGGGGGCCCAAAACTGGACACAGTATTCCAGATGTGGCCTCACCAGTGCTGAATAAAGAGGAATAACTACTTCCCTAGATCTGCTCGAAATGCTCCTCCTAATGCACCCCAGTATGCCGTTAGCTTTCTTGACTACAAGGGCACACTGTTTACTCATATCCAGCCTTTCATCCACCATAACCCCTAGGTCCCTTTCCGTCATACTGCTGCTGAGCCAGTCGGTCCCCAGCCTGTAACAATGTTTGAGATTCTTCCACCCCAGGTGCAGGACTCTACACTTCTTATTGAACCGCATCAGATTTCTTTTGGCCCAGTCCTCCAATTTATCCGTGTCCCTCTGGATTCTCTCTCTACCCTCCAACATATCTACCTTTCCCCCTAGTTTTGTGTCATCCGCAAACTTGCTGAGGGTGCAACCCAGTCCCTCATCCAGGTCATTAATAAAGATGTTGAATAACACCAGCCCCAGAACTGAGCCTTGCGGCACTCCGCTTGAAACAGGACCGCCATCCAGATATTGAGCCATTGACCACTACCCACTGGGCCCGCCCATCAAGCCAGCTTTCTATCCATCTTATAGTCCAAGGATCCAATCCATATTTCCTTATCTTATGGACAAGAATGTTGTGGGAGACCGCATCAAAAGCCTTGCTGAAGTCAAGGTATATCACATCCACTGACTTCCTCATGTCCACAGAGCTTGTTATGTCGTCTGATCAGATTGGTGAGGCAGGACTTGCCCCTGATGAATCCATGTTGGCTACTTTTGATCACTTTCTCCTCTTCCAAGTGCTTCAAAATGGATTCCTTGAGGATTCCCTCCGTTATTTTCCCAGGGATTGAGGTAAGGCTGACGGGTCTATAGTTCCCTGGATTGTCCTTCTTTCCTTTTTTAAAGATGGGCACTATGTTTGCCTTCTTCCAGGCATCCGGTATCTCCCCTGATCTCCAAGAGTCTTCAAGGATAATGGCCAAAGGTTCAGCAATGACCTCTGCCAATTCCCTCAGTACCCTGGGGTGCATTAAATCCAGACCCATGGATTTGTGCACATTTAGTTTTTCTAGATAGCTCAGAACTTGTTCCTTCCGCACAGATGGCTGCCCTCCACCTTCCCATACTGCATCATTTAGGACCATCATTGGGAAGTTGACTTTGTCTGTGAAGACTGAGACAAAAAAAGCATTGAGTACTTCAGCTTCTTCGAGTGTCCCCGTGGGTGCTCCACAATAGGTGTCGGGCTCGCCCGGCGCCGCAGATCGGAAACTTTCCAGCAGTTTCTCTTGGATCGCGCGTGCCGCTCCCTTGCGCGTCCCCGGCCACGTGTGCGATCCGGTCCCCGCCAGTTCCTTCTCAACTGCCATCGGCTGCAGACAGAATCCGCTCAGGCTACGGCCAGAGTCAGATTAGCTAGAGTTTTTTTCGTGTAAATTGTTGTTTTTCTTTCCAAAAAAAAAAAAAAAAAGGACAAGAGGAAAAGCAAGAGAGTAAAAAAAAATATATAGTAAAAAGACAGAGAGGAGCGGAGAAGACGCGTGGATGTGAAGGCCAGTAGGCCTCCCGCCACTGCAGGCTGGTGTCCGCGAAGGGTAAACAGGAACGAATTCAGTGCTAAGTACCCTATTAACAGCACGAAGACTCACCGCGATGTCCTCTTCAGGCTTTAAAAAGTGTGAGTCCTGCTGCGAAGCTATGCCGGCCTCCAGTGGGCATAGTGAATGCATTCGGTGCCTGGGGGAATCACACGTTGCCCAAAAGTGTTCCCTTTGTGCTAAGCTCACAGCCAGGGCCAGGAAAGACAGAGAAATGCGGCTGAAAATGCTCTTGTTTGATAAGGCTGTCCAGCCTGACATGCCAGAGAGGCCTCAACCAGAGGGACCCCCTGGGCTCCATAAAAGGAAGGCGGCTTTCCTCACCCCCTCGGTGCAGAAACGGAGGAAGCTCTCTCCAGCCCGATCCCTGCCGGCGGTCTCAGCGAGTGGGACGGGCGCAGCACATAGCCCCCAGCCGCATACCCAAACAAGCGGCGGCACAGCAGCGCACGTGGCAGAGGCTGAGCCTCCGATTACCAAACAGCTGGCATGCGCAGCACTCAGAGCGGTGGCCAGGCAAGCGCCGGAACCGGCGGCACCGCCACAGGCAGCACCGACCCCTGGGGCGCCAGCGGTGCAGGGCCAACAGGCACGGAGCCTGCAGGCACCAGAGGACGTTGTCCGTGCGGCACCTCAGCTGAGCGTGCCGAGCGCGGCGCTGAGAGCGGAGCCGAGATCCCTGGCACGGGAGGGGGCGGTGCCAGCCCCGCAGGGGAGGGGAAAGGCGAGAGCAAAAACCCGGCACCGCAGCCCTTCTCCGGACAGGGCTGCAATGCTACTATCAACCAGCCCCCTCCTTATGCTGCACACGCCACCCAGAAGATCTGGGTCTCTACCAACCTATCCAGAGCCTCCTTCTCCGTTCCTCCAACCAGCATCACCATGGCTTGGGCCACCTTGACCCTTTCTGGGATTGGATCCCTTGGAGTACTATCACAAACCAGTTTCACCATTGTCTGAATCGTCAAGGAGATCTCGCTCTCCCAGACATCGGGGGTACGCACCCCGAGAGTGGTCCAGGTCCCCATCCCCGGACCCGTGCCCGTGCTGCCATGGTCACTCTTACCATGCTGGACACAGACACCCCAGGCATACACGTAGGGGCAGGTCCCCCACTGGCCGTCCAATACCCCCGCAGACACGCTCAGCCGGGGATAGAAACACAGCTGTCTCAAGGGAAGTTAATTTTGGAACCCCGAGACTTTCCTTCGCAAGCCTCTAGCGAGCAGGTGTACCATCGGCCGCAAGAACCTGAAAGTTCGAGGGAGGTTTACCCTAGCGGTTCCTCCTCGTCCTCCCCTGAAGAGGCTACGGCCCCTGGGGACGTTGCTCCCCCGGACGACCTCAGACAATTTCAGGAGCTGTTTAAAAAGGTGGCTTTCATGCAAGGCATCCAAACAGCAGAGGTACAGGAGAAACATCACAAACTCCTGAAAAATTTGAGACCCCCAGCTTCATCCAAAATCGCTATCCCGCTCGACGAAGCCATCATGGAGTCAGCCACCACCATATGGCAGACCCCGGCCTCCGCTCCACCTATAAACAAGAGAGCGGATAAGAAATACTTCATCCTGGTGAAGGGCATGGAGTTCCTCTTTAGTCACCCACAACCAAACTCACTGGTGGTAGAATCGTCTCAGCAGAGATCAAAGACTTCCCAGTACAAATCGGGGGGTTCAGACAAAGATGCCAAGAAGCTAGAGATGTTTGGCAGA
Organism: Carettochelys insculpta; assembly: GCF_033958435.1. Lineage (NCBI taxonomy): Eukaryota > Metazoa > Chordata > Testudines > Carettochelyidae > Carettochelys > Carettochelys insculpta. The sequence continues at coordinate 30,470,302 of NC_134149.1, forward strand.
AAGGTATATTCCTCCTCCACCCTGTTATTGAGAGTGGCAAATTATGCAGCACATCTAGCGAACCATAATTTTGACAATTACTCCAGGCTTACTTCTCTCATGAATTCGCTTCCGGAAGATAAGAAGCTGGTGCTAAAGGCGATTGTGCAAGAGGGCTACGCAGCTTCGAGGATGGGAGTCCAGATCGCCCTGGACGTGGCAGACACGGCAGCACGCTCAACGGCTACAGCAGTGGTCATGCGTAGAGAATCCTGGCTCCAGACATCAGGTATCCTGAGGGATCTGCATGCGAAGATTGTTGATCTTCCCTTTGACACGCAGAAGTTGTTTGCAGACTCAACCGACTCGGTCCTCCACTCCAGTAAGGACTCCAGAGCTACACTTAGAACCCTGGGTATTTATGCCCCTCCATATAGGAAGAAAAAGTATTACCCTCAGCAAAGACGATACCCGTACCAACCATAGCGTGCTCGGTACCAACGGGGTTACGACCAAGGGCGACATCAACAGCAGCAACAGAATAGAACTCCCAGGTGACGTTCTCAACAAAGCCGCGCATCCTCTGGGCAGGCCCAAAGGCAACAAGTTTGACGGGCAGATCGAGGACTGCGCTATCACTACCATCGCGCAATGCCATTCCCAGCTAATGTTCCATCATCACCTCCGACTGTTCCACCCCCAATGGCAAAAGATCACCGCAGACAAATGGGTACTGGAGATCATAGCCACGGCTTACGCGATCCCCTTCCAGTCGCTCCCACCTCCGAAACCTCCGCCCAGGCCCCACCTCAGGGACGCTTCCCACGAGGCGAGACTCAAACAGGAGGTGGACCATCTTATGTTCATAGGGGCGGTGGAAAGAGTTCCGGAGCGATTCCAGGGGAAAGGTTTTTATTCACGCTACTTCCTTACAGAGAGGAAAACAGGAGGCTGGATGCCCATCTTAGATTTTCGGGGGCTCAACCGGTACTTGCGCAAACAGCGTTTTCGGATGATCATAGTTGCCTCTATACTCACGGCACCGGACGATGGAGATTGGTTTGCAGCCCTCGACTTACAAGATTCGTATTTTCATATAACGATCCACCCGGCACACAGACGCTTCCTCCGTTTTATGGTCGGCAAAGAGCACTTCCAGTGCAAGGTTCTTCCGTTCAGCCTCTCCTCGGCCCCCAGAGTCTTTACCAAAACCCTGGCAGTGGTGTCAGCCTACCTGCAGAGACAGTGGGTATTTATATTCCCATACCTGGACGACTGCCTATTGAAAGGGGCCTCGAAGGCAGAGGTCCTACACATGATACGCGTAACAGCAGACACATTTTCTTCACTGGGCCTGGTCATCAACCTCGCGAAGTCAAAGACCGACCCCACACAAGACATAGAGTTTATAGGGGCACGTATAAACTCTATTACAGCAAGGGTCTATCTACCCGACGCCTGCTTTCGTGCCATCAGTTCACTGGTGCAAGTCATTACATACAGCCCTACGGTGCCGGTCTTAACGTGCTTGCAGCTGCTAGGCCACATGGCGGCGGCGGCGGCAACATTTGTGGTGCAGAACGCCAGATTACATATGCGCAGCCTGCAACATTGGCTGGCGAGCGTCTACAAGCCGGCATCCCACACTGTCGCAGGGTGGTGTCGCCCACGACAGAGGTGCACAGATCCCTGCAGTGGTGGGTAAACCCCAAGAACCTGCTAACAGGGGTACCCTTTCACCAACCACAAATCTCTATTTCTCTTACTACTGACGCTTCCCACATAGGATGGGGAGCACACATCGGCGACAAGGTGACGCAAGGACTATGGTCTCCTGCGGAACAGTCACTGCACATAAACATACTGGAGCTCAGAGCAGTGTTCAATGCCTGCAAACACTTTCGAGACCACATACAGGGCAAAGTAGTCAGGATCAATACAGACAATACCTCCACCATGTTTTATATAAATCGACAAGCAGAAGCTCGATCCCATGCCCTATGTGCGGAAGCAGTCCGTCTGTGGAACTGGTGCATCTCCAACAATATAACATTGAAAGCTTCGTATTTGCCGGGCGCTCACAACGTGAAAGCAGACCAGCTGAGCAGGCGCTTTGCACTCACGCACGAATGGCAGATCCGCTCCGATCTGCTACGACCGATCTTTCACACATGGGGGTTTCCTCAGATAGATCTGTTTGCCATTCATCACAACAAGAAGTGCCCCTAGTACTGCTCCAGGGCAGGATTAGGGCGGGGGTCCCTGGGGGACGCATTCGCAATTTCATGGAAGGGCCCCCTGCTTTACGCGTTTCCCCCCGCAGTGCTCATCCACAAGGTCTTGCAGAAGGCCAGAAGGGAGAGAGCCCGCATGATTCTAGTAGTCCCAATGTGGGATCGACAGCAATGGTTCCCCTTGCTTCTGTGCATGTCGGACCGCCCACCACTCCCCCTTCCGGTGGCGCCAGACCTACTCACGCAGGCCCAGGGGTCCATAGTGCACCCACATCCTCAAGGCCTGCGCTTACAAGCATGGCTAATCCATGGCTCAGCTCCCTAGAAAGCACATGTACGGAGGGAGTACAACAAGTCCTGGAGAGTAGCCGAAGGACCTCCACCAGGAAGACCTACAAGCAGAAATGGACTCGATTCACTGCATGGTGTTCTGCCAAGCAGCTAGCTCCCCTTTACGTTCCTGTACCTATAATACTAGAATACTTATTGGACCTCAAGAGGGGCAGGCTTTCCCTATCCTCACTAAAGGTCCACCTCGCCACTATATCTGCTTTTCGGCATGAAGAGGAGGGGCCCATGGTATTTGCCCATCCTATTGTTACCAGGTTCCTGAAGGGGCTGGTAAACCTATACCCACCTCGGAAACCGCTTCCACCAGGGTGGAACTTGGACCTGGTGCTCAGCGCGCTAACGGGCCCACCATTTGAACCCTTAGCCACAGTTCCCCTACGTCTCCTTACGATAAAAACAACCTTCCTCCTTGCAATTACGTCAGCTTGCAGGGTGAGTGAGCTCGCAGCAGTTATGGCAACACCGCCCTGCACAGTATTCTCAAAGGAGGCGGTAACTTCACAGCTGCACCCAGCCTTTGTTCTGAAAGTTTCTTCAGAGTTCCACCTTAACGAACCCATAGTTTTACCTTCGTTTTACCCAAAGCCTCACAGCTCCAGCAAGGAGGCACGCCTACATCTCCTGGACGTGAGGAGGGCGTTGGCCTTCTACATAGACAGAACTAAGTCCTTCCGGAAAACGGACAGACTTCTAGTCTCTCTCGCTCCCAGGTCAAAAGGAGAGGGTCTCTCTTCACAGAGAATCTCGAAGCACATTGTGTCCTGTATAAAAATGTGCTACAAACTTCGAAAGACTCCTTTGCTGGCCCCGCCTAGGGCTCACTCGACCAGGGCGGTGGCGGCATCAACAGCCTTTTTCAAGGGCATCGCGTTAAAAGACATCTGTAGAGCGGCGACCTGGTCATCCTATGACACCTTCGCCAAGCATTATGCCCTACATCGGGTATTCCAAGAGGATACCCGCCTCTCAACAGCGGTCCTTTCGGGGGCAAGCTGCACATAAACCGATTTACCCATCTCCTTACTTGGGTTACTCCTGGGTAGTCGCCTATTGTGGAGCACCCATGGGGACACTCGCTGAAGAAAGAGAAGTTACTCACCGTAGTAACGATGGTTCTTCGAGATGTGTCCCCATGGGTGCTCCACCACCTGCCCATCCTCCCCGCTTCGGATCTCTGTTTAGTGTTTTTCAGGAGCATCCGACGGGGTTGGTCAAGGAACTGGCGGGGACCGGATTGTGCACGTGGCCGAGGACGCGCAAGGGAGCGGCGCGCGCCGGCGCATGCGCGATCCAAGAGAAACTGCTGGAAAGTTTCCGATCTGCGGTGCCGGGCGAGCCCGACACCTATTGTGGAGCACCCACGGGGACACATCTCGAAGAACCATTGTTACTACGGTGAGTAACTTCTCTTTTTCTTGCATCGTCTGTCACTAGGTTACCTCCCTCATCCAGTAATGGCCCCACACCTTCTCTGATAACCTGTTTATTGTTCACATGCCTGTAGAAACCCTTCTTGTTACTCTTCACATCCTTGCCAGCTGCAGTTCCAATTGTGCTTTCGCTTTCCTGATTACTGCCTGGCATTCTCCAGCCGTATGTTTATACTCCTCCTTAGTCAACTGTCCTTGTTTCCATTTCTTGTATGCATCCTTTTTGAATTTAAGCTGACCAAGGATTTCCCTGTTAAGCCAAGCTGGTTGCCTACCATGTTTGCATTTCTTACTACACAGTGGAATTGTTTGTTCCTGTGCCTTCAGTAAGACTTCTTTAAAATACTTCCAGTTCTCTTCAACTCTTTTCCCCTTCATCTTCATTTCCCAAGGGATCCTGCTCATCTGGTCTCTTACGGAGTCAAAGTCTGCTCTTCTGAAATCAAGGGTCTGTATGTTACTGCTCACCCTTCTTCTTTTCGTCCGGATCCTGAAATCTACGACCTCATGGTCACTCCAGCCCAGGTTCCCCCCCACTTTTATTTCTTCTACTAGTTCTTCCCTGTTTGTGAGCAACAGGTCAAGTTGTGCCTGGCCCCCTGGTCTGTTCCTTCAGCACTTGTACCAAGAAGTTATCCCCAGTAGTCTCCAAAAACTTCCTGGATTGTCTGTGTGCTGCTGTATTGGTCTCCCAACAAGTGTCTGGATGATTAAAGTCTTTCTACTGCTCTTTCCTCTTCTCCCACCCCCTTAAGAGGAGATCACTAATCTTGATTTCGAAGGATATTGTAGTGTTTTTCTATAACCGTTGTGTGGTTGAAGTACTGTCATTCGCCTCAGTATATCCCGTTGTCTTTGTCTGATGTTTACTTGCTACAGGACTTGTCAGTTTTGGTGTATCTCCGTCTATATCTGCCCCCATTTTTTTTTTAATACAACTTTACAATATCAATCATAAATTGCATGAAACTAGCCTTAATTAGTAACAGTATTTAACGAGACGTACATGTTACTGCTCCTGTAAAGTCACACATTTAGAAATATTTTAATATTAAAAAGATTATATTTCCAATTCTTGCCCTCATATTATTTTCTAAGTGGAAGGTATGTGTCTGACTGTATCCTATTCTGTAATAGTGCTACTAATTAACACTTTTACATAATACTTCTCATTTCCAAGGCCTTTATAAGAATATCTGCACCAGTTTTGTAAAGTAAGTTTATAGCCATAACATGATATGGAGATTTTGTTTTCTTATTGGAAGACAAAGCATTTTTGTTCTTTAAGTGTTTTGTTCATGTTCGTTCCAGTCAGGTGTTTGTGCACGCACGTGCACGTTAGCTGGAAGATTATTTTCCCAGCACCGAGTCGTATGGTTGGCATGGGCGCCCCCAGAGGTGCCAATACAACACCTAATATAGGGCCCTGCTGACTGCTCCCCACTAGCCCTTCTTACTTCCAGTAACAATTAGCTGCAACTCCCCTGTGCTCTCGCTCACAAGTGCAGCAGATTTAGCTTGTTCCATATAGGTTATGGTAACAGAGAGGAGGCCGTGCTAGTCTATACACTATCAAAACAAAAAGCAGTCAAGTAGCACTTTAAAGACTAGCAAAATAGTTTATTAGGTGAGCTTTCGTGGGACAGACCCACTTCTTCAGACCATAGCCAGACCAGAACAGACTCAATATTTAAGGCACAGAGAACCAAAAACAGTAAGCAAGGAGGACAAATCAGAAAACGATAATCAAGGTGAGCAAATCAGAGAGTGGAGGGGTAGGGGGGGAGATCAAGAATTAGATTAAGCCAAGTATGCAGACGAGCCCCTATAGTGACTCAGAAAGTTCCCATCACGATTTAAACCATATGTTAACGTGCCAAATTTGAATATAAAAGCCAGCTCGGCTGCTTCCCTTTCCAGAACGGTGCGATAATTCTTCTTCAGTAACACACATACCTTTAGGTCATTGACAGAATGCCGCATTCCATTAAAATGTTGACTGACTGGTTTGTGGATCTGGAATGTTTTGATGTCTGTTTTGTGCCCAATGACCCTTTGTCTAAGGGAGTTAGAAGTCTGTCCAATATACAAAGCATCTGGGCATTGTTGGCACATGATGGCATATATGATGTTAGTAGAGGAGCCTGAGAAAGTGCCCGTGATTCTGTGAGTAACCTGGTTAGGTCCAGTGATGGTATTTCCAGAGAAGATATGCGGACAAAGCTGGCAGCGGGCTTTGTTGCAGGGAAAGGTTCCAGGACTAGTGTTCCTGGGGTAGAGACTGTGGCTGTTAGTGAGGATCCTCATGAGGTTGGGAGGTTGTCTGTAGGAGAGAACAGGCATGTCACCCAGGGCCTTCTGGAGTGTAGCATCCTGATTAAGAATAGGTTGTAGGTCTTTAATAATTTGTTGTAGTGGTCTGAGTTGGGGACTGTAGGTGATGACCAGTGGTGTTCTGTTCTTGGCTTTTTTGGGCCGATTTTGGAGTAGCTGGTCTCTGGGTATTCGTCTGGTCCTGTCAATTTTTTTTTTTTTACTTCTCCTGGTGGGTAATTCAGGTTTATGAATATTTGGTAAAGTTCTTGTAGTTTTTGGTCTCTGTCAGTTGGATCAGAGCAAATGCGATTGTATCTAAGAGCTTGACTGTAAACAATGGATCTAGTCACGTGTGCAGGATGGAAACTAGAAGGGTGTAGATAAGTATAGCGATCAGTAGGTTTTTGGTACAGTGTGGTGCTGATCAGGCCATCCTTGATTAGTACTGTAGTGTCCAGGAAATGTATCTCTTGCATGTTGTAATCGAGGCATAAGTTGATGGTGGGGTGTAGGTTGTTAAAGTCCCTGTGGAATTCTTCTAGAGCCTCTGTACCATGGGTCCAAATCATGAAAATGTCATCAATGTATCTTAAGTAGAGGAGTCGTAATAGGGGACGAGAGCTGAGGAATCATTGTTCCAGGTCAGCCATAAATATATGAGCATATTGTGGGGCTATGCGGGTGCCCATAGCAGTTCCACTAATCTGGAGGTATAAATTGTCCCCAAAACGGAAATGACTGTGTGTGAGAACAAAGTTACAGAGGTCAGACACCAGATTGGCTGTGGTGGCATCAGGGATGGTATTCCTGATTGCTTGTAATCCGTCTTTATGTGGAATATTAGTGTACAGAGCCTCTACATCCATTGTGGCAAGGATGGCGTTATCAGGAACTTTTCCGATGTTTTGTCATTTCCTCAGGAGGTCGGTAGTATCTCGGATATAGCTGGGAGTGTTGGTGGCATAGGGTTGGTGGCAGAGGGAGTCCACGTAACTGGATAGTCCGGTGGTAAGGGTGCCAATACCTGAAATGATAGGGCGTCCAGGGTTTCCAGGTTTGTGGATTTTGGGAAGTAAATAGAATAATCCAGGCTGCGGCTCAGATGGTGTGTCCTGAATGAATGAGGTCCCGAGTAGCAGCAGGGAGTTCCTTCAGTAGTTGTTGTAATTTCCTAACTAACGTCATATATGACATCATGTGCCAACAATGCCCAGATGCTTTGTATGTTGGACAGACTTCTAACTCCCTTAGACAAAGGGTCAATGGGCACAAAACAGACATCTAAACACTCCAGATCCACAAACCAGTTAGTCAACATTTTAATGGAATGGGGCATTCTGTCAATGACCTAAAGGTATGTGTGTTACTGAAGAAGAATTATCGCAGCATTCTGGAAAGGGAAGCAGCCGAGCTGGCTTTTATATTCAAATTCAGCACATTAACACATGGTTTAAACCAGGACGGGAACTTTCTGAGTCACTATAGGGGCTCGTCTGCATACTTAGCTTAATCTAATTCTTGACCTTCCCCCAACCCCTCCACTCTCTGATTTGCTCACCTTGTTTATCTTTCTCTGATTTGTCCTGCTTGCTTACTGTTTTTGGTTCTCTGTGCCTTAAATATTGAGTCTGTTCTGGTTTGGCTCTGGTCTGAAGAAGTGGGTCTGTCCCACGAAAGCTCACCTAATAAATTATTTTGCTAGTCTTTAAAGTGCTACTTGACTGCTTTTTGTTTTGAGGTTATAGTAATAATGTCTTAATTTAGTTATAGAATTGATCTGTTTCTAGTTTAAAAAAAGTTTTCATAGGTTAAGTTTCAGTTAGGAGATCCATTTTCTCTGATGTGCTTCAGCACCAAGGCATGCCTGGGTCTACATGCTTCAAAGTCTGCAGAACCTGTGGCAAGCATATGCCCAGAAGCAATCCACCCATTTCCTGCTTGAATTGTTTAGGTTAGGAGATGCTCAGGCCCTGCACAATTAAAGATAGACATCAGTTCCTGAAGGTATTACTAATAGAGGCAGTACTCTGGCCTCATCTAGACCATGTGCCGACAGCTCAGTGCAGAGCTCTTCCTCCTCTATTGCAGTGTGCTGGCACTTCTTGGTGCACACTAATGCTCCAGCAATGGACTCCTAGAACCTGACAAGCTCATCTTGCAGCACGTGCTGTTGACATACTTCCCAGTCACTGGTGCGTTACAAATAGAAGACGCCAGAGGAAGGGTGGTTCCCTTACTTACACCAAGTCAGGCCACCAGGCAGATGTCTAATTTGGGGAGAAAACTCCACCTCTCTCCAAATCCCTAGAACCATCAAGGGAGATGTATGCCCTCCACTCCTGAGGCTTTTCAGGCAGCCCAGGAGTTAATGTACTCTACAGCACTGTTATCCTTGCTGGTGCTGGCTCTGCCAAAACACACTTGTTTAATAGATATGGGTGTAATGTGTGAGGCTCCTTATCAAAATTCATGAAGCTGATCCCCCAGACTCCTGCACGACTTTTCAACCCTTGTAGAGGAGAGTAGACTCATTTCTAGAGCTTCCCTATAGGATGCTCTGGATGCTGCAGATGCGGCTACCTGGATCATGGGTATTAGCATAGCCATGTGTTGTGGGGCTTGACTACAAGTGTTGGGTCTGCCTTATGAGACCCAGCAGGCCTTCCAGGATCTTCCCTTTGAGGGTACTTCTCTCTTTTCTGAAAAGATGGATAAGAGACTCCATTACGTCAAAGACTCAAGAATGGATCTCAGGTTCTTAGGGCTTCACACACTGGCTGCCCAGCGTAGGTATTTCACACCTCACACCCAGACTCACCTGTACCTATCTCAGAACTCCCAGGACAGGTCTGGCATCTCTTGTGTCAATCCTGTTGTGCATTCTAATTGCACCTGTTGGGCAAGGGTTCTGGTCGGTCTAAGACTTCAGTGGGTCACAAGCAACAGTTTTGAGGGTATGGTTGAGGATGCCATATCAGTTGTTCTTTTGGATCCACCCCCATCATATTTTCTTGTGCCAGCTACCCCATTTCTACCATGCTTGGTCCCAAATGATGTCAGATTGTTGGGTTCTGTGCATGGTAGAGAGGGGATACTCCATCCAGATTTCCTCCCTACCATCCTACCACCCCTTCTCCCAGTCACTCTTTAGGGATCCTTTGACCAAGCATCTCCTAATTCAGGAGGTGCAAACACTCTTGTCACTGGGGATAGTCAAGGTGGTTCCTCCAGAAAGCAGGGAACAGGATAAGTTCTGCATGGCTTCCTTAGCCATCATAATCCAATCTTTGGATCTGAGCAACTGGTATGCTATCTTCAACTTGAGGGATGCATGCTTCCACATCACCATTTACCATCCTCCCAGGAAATAATTGAGATTTGGGAAGGACAGCAGGACTTCCAATTCACCGTGCTTCCCTTCAGCCTATACTCAGCCCCTCATGTATGCACGGATTGCGTGGCAGTAGTTGCAGCCTTTTTCTGCAGACATCAGGTGCAAGTGTTTTTCCCAGACCTGGACCGTTAATTCATCAAGTGCTGCTACAGGATCCAAGTAGAGCCCATGTAACTATTTTTGATAATCCAGGCTGCCTCCTAAGTGAACCCAAATCAACTCTCTCCCCGGTTCAGAAGATAGAGTTTACTGAGACAGTCCTGGATTGGACACAAGCAAAGGTCTACTTAACAATGGAGTGGTTTCAGGCCAGGTCTGTTATCATTCAGAATCTCAGAAACTTTTCCCCAACCATGGCCAGGAACTGCTTCTGACTTACAGTCCATATGACTTCAGACATGGCATGGCTAAGACTCAGACCTCTTCAGTTATGACTGGCATCAACCTACTGCCTATCCCAAAACAAGCTGGACAGACTGGTAATATTACCCCTGGTGGTTTAGGCTCCCTCCTTTTAGTTTAGTCCTTCCAGCTCAACCAAGAGCAAGTTTGCTCCAGAGTCCCCTTCATGACTGCACAGCCTTTGCTAATCATTGTGATAGATGCATCAGACTTGGAGTGGGGAGACCACTTATGAGACCTCAAAAGGCTGGTGTTCTCATCTCTGAGAGATCTGACTCTTCATGTAAATATCAGGGAACTCAGGGTAGTCTAATTGGCATGCTAAGCATTCAGACTCTAACTGGGCAAATCATTGTGTGCGGGAGTTAATGAACAACGTTTTATGTCAACAAACAGAGGGGTGCATGCTCCTTCCCTCTGTGTCATGAAGCACTCTAGTTATGGGATTTCTGTGTAGATGTGTCATTACATCTATGGGCCACATACCTTCTTGGGGGCACAAAATGACATGGCAGACAGCCTCATCTGCTCTCTTCAGTCCCATGAATGGTCCCTTTTACCCAGAGGTCACCCAGTTCATATTCCAGAGGTGGTGGCTTCCCCAGATAGACCTCTTTACAACCCAACACAACAGGAAATGCCATCAGCTCTGTTCATTCCAGAATCTCAGCTTGGGCTCTTCCAAGGATGAGTTGCTCCTCAACTTGGGTCATCCACTGCTGTATGCATTCCTACCCATACCTCTGGTTCACAAGGTGCTCCTAAAAATCAGGCTGGATTGAGCCCAGGTCATCCTCATAGCCTTGAAGGGGACTTGTCAACACTGGATATCTGAATGGAAACCCTGATCCCACTGCCTTTCTTTCTGGATTTTCTTACGCAAGAGCAAAGCTATCTGCTTTCCCTGAATGTAAAGTCTCTCCACTTTACAATGTGAAAACTGCATGGCTAAATTCCCTGGAGTTCTCATGCTTGGAGCAAGTTAGACAAGTCCTCATGGGTAGTAGGAAACCCTTCACCAGCTGCATAGCTATATGGAATAGATTTTCAGTTTGCAGTGCTGTGGTCAGTTCAAAGCTCTGACTCCACCTCCTGAATTAGGGCCTGGGAATCACCTGACTGGAATGCACATGAACACTCAAAGAAGAAAAGATGGTTACTCACCTTTTCGCAACTGTTCTTAATTGTTCTTTGCAGTGTCTTCATGTCCATTCCAATACCTATCCTCATTTTCCTCTGTCAGAGAAGTGGGCAATGAAGGAAGGTTGTCAGCAGGGTCCTATATTGGGTGCTATATTGGCACCGCTGCAGGCGGTGCCTGGGCCAATCCAACAGCTAGCTGCTGGGGGAGAAATCTCCCAGATAACATGAATGGGTGCACACTGACGCCTGATTGGAATCAACATGAACAAAATATCTTGCAGAACAACATTTACAAGAAGATGAGTAACTGTGTTCTGTTTTATTCGAAGTTCTTAGTATTTGGACTGGACAACTTTTATATGGTTCTGAAGCTAGTTCACTGGAGTAGATTGTTTCCTTTCAGCTTCCCATTTATTGTGTGCCACCTCTGAGATCTAGATATGTTGAAGAAGACCCTGGTCATTTGCAGTTGGGGTTCTCTGCATTAAGAAAGACAACTAGTCGTTACGTTGAGTGGTGCAAGGTAAGAAATATGGTTTGATTAATGCTCAAGGACAAAATGTGCTTGAATTCCTGACTTAACACTTGACTTCAACATTAAATTATAGCATATTCCAATTGGTTGAGCACTTCATTAATTCAGAATTGCCCATGGCATATAGGGGGGATAAATACAAATGGTATTCCTGGCCTGAGTTTAGCAGGGAGAAAGAAAGGTGTATGGAGAGTGAGCTGACCTAGTCAGTCTCTCTGCAGACCACATCAAGCATCAGTGAGTCTGCACGGGTCCCTTCTTTTTATCCCTCAATTTCACAATTATGACAGCATCTAATGGAGGCATTCAAAATCATCACTTCATTAACACAAGACTGAAATATGTTAAATATATTGTTTTGTCCAGTGCTATTGTATTTAATTTTTATTTAATCTGAATGGCTTCTTGAAATCTACTCTTGCCAAATAGGCATGCTCACTGAGGCGTATGACTTAGCAGAAATATAACAATTTCAAATTTGCATTCGTCTGTTAAACTCATGACTTCATTATTCAAAGAATCAGTGTCATCAAGCTACATTTTTTTGCACATTTATATACTTCATGTAGAAGGTTCCCTTGGCTTTCATTTTCATGCATATTCTAGTCTGGAGTGGCCAGTCTTTTTTCATTGGGGGGCCACATGGCAAATTTTTACATGTTCTGGGGGGCCAAATACAAATTAGCCCCAAACCCACCCCCCCGCAGACTTAACCCCTCTCAGTAACCCCGGCCAAGGACTCCCCAGGTGGGGTGGGACGTGTGAAGTACTCTCCCCTTTCAAACCTGCTGTATGTTAATTCCACGGGGTAAGCCCAATTCTGAATTACATGAAGGGGTTAGTAACACTTCCCAAACGCCCTTCCCCACACCAGCCATGATTGTACAGGCCTCCCAGGCAGCACCAGGGCTCAGTGACTCTGGGCAGAAGCCATGCTTTCCCCACAGCTCCCCAGCAGTCTGCAGGCGCTGCGCACTGCAAACCCTAACACTACTCTTAGCCTTGCTGATGACCAAGATCCACCTCCTGAGCTTACACACAATAAGATCCTTTCCCAGCCCCAAAGAAGTTCAGTCCAGGGATGTCCAACCCCAGAACCTGACTCTGACCCACTATACAGCACATCTCCTGGGTGGCTCCGCATTGGGGAACCTGCTTCGTCCTGCACTGACCAGCCTCAAGTTTGCAGGACCTCTGATTTCTCCTCCTGGGGCAGGTGAGGCGACATCGCCTAGTCATCTGTCCTTGGAGCCAGGCACCCAGCACTCCCCAGCACGCACAGAGAGAGGTGCTCATCCTCGCAAAAGCCCATGTTGAGATTCTGGAGCGACAAAAAGAATTATTTTGTTAGAATCCCTGAAACATGTAGTGATTTCCAAAACAACATTTCTATTGAGCATTAAATACCACACCATTACTAGAGATGCTTAGTGTTTTAAGAAACTGTAGTATCTCAGCTATGACTATCTCATAACTCTCACTTTTAAGAATTATTTGACGTACGTCATATTTTTATTTATTAACTATGTGCAAATTGTTTATTTTGAAATTTTAAAACCAAGGAAAAGAAAAATGTTTCTGTCTTCCTTTTAGTATAAGCAAGGTGAGCCTTATTTTTAACCTTAATAAGAAGGCATTTTTGTAATTTTGAGGCTTGCCTCTATTTTTAGAATCTAGATCAAAAAGGAATAGTCACTTATGCAGCAACGCATTATATCAGCTAAAGAATGACTTGTAGACTTTTAAGTGAGAGTAGTGCTCATAAAATACATCAGGTTAATAATATGGGAAATTAAACTCCTCTCTTAATCCATATAGCAGTTATAGCATGGAAGGTAAATTGGTACAAGTTTGCCCACATTGTCTTGCAACCACTTCTAGAAATGACAGTGCCAGTAAACCTCTCAGTTTGTCCATAGAGGTGGCAATTTTCATGGTAGATACTCTAAAGAGCACCTTGGTCTCTGAGCAGCTACACTGAAATCACCAGTTGATCTTGGATAAAGAGTCTCAACAACTGTCAGAATTCTAATATCTTCTGAATAGTACTGATCAGAGTTGAATCTAAATTAGTGGCCAAGCTATACGTTTAAGGTTTTGCTGATACAGAAATGTTGCTGGGAGTGGGGTGTTTTTGTTTTTTAGTGATACTTCTGTACTGCAGAAACTCTGGTGTAACAGCAGTTATTTTGGCAAAAATATGCTTTTGCTGGCATAGTTTATTTTACTGGGAGAACTAGTTTAAACTGTGCCATCAGAAGCACTCTTATGCTAGCATAAACTGCATCTCTCTTAGAAGATTTGCCAGCCTAAAACTCTAATTAAATAATCACATCCTTAAGCAACATTACTATACTGACAGTAGTTCCTAGTGTACACCAAGTGAATCCATATAATACATCATATTTTGTAGTCTTCCCGTAGATCTAGCATTTAGCATATATAGATATATTTAGATATAGCATGTTGAGAATTTTGTGGAAACCACAGTACTTGCCTTCAAGTCATGTACAATGCATGCCAATATGGGGGTCGGGGAAAAACTTGATAAAGCTTTTATATTGGTTCCCTCATTCCATTTGATGTGGAAGTGTGTACTGTGATGAGTCCTTAGAGTGCAACCTATATCAGGGCTCAGCAGTCCCATGTGTCCCACCAAGTTAGGTTTTTTTTCTCACACTGTGATTCTTATGTAGAGCTATAAACCTCTAGCATGTACAGCACTTGCAGAGACATCCATAGTCAGGAACATACCAACTGTGTTACATGAATGATCTCCCTGCCATTCAGGAGCCATTAATAAGGAGGCTTCCCAGTCTTGTACCCCCAGAATTGGATAGTTTGCATCCCAGGATCGTATTGTCTTGCATAAGTCAGAAGTCTGACCAGTGTAAGTTCATTACTTAGTTTGATGCAGAAAGTGGACATGCTCTAGCCTTTGTAACTGAAGATGAAATTTCCCTAGCACTTTAGCAAACTCCCTGTTAAGAGAAAACATTAAAGTATGTTTATTAAGTACATAAAAGATTTTAAGTTGTACTCATAAAGATCAAAGAGAGTTACCTTGAGAAAATAAAGCATAAACACACACCTAATCCTAAACTTTCAGCCTAGGGAAGGGCTAAATAACTTTTCTCACCCTGACAGATGTAACAAACCCAGGCTGAGACTTCTTTTCAGCCTTAGACCAGACTTCCCCAATTCAAAGTCATTGTCTTCCACACATTCTTCCAGGTGTTGAATTGGGATGGGATAGAGGCCAAGTCTCTTTTATACTCCTGGCTTGCTAGAAAGATTCTTGCTGGGATCTGGAGGGTCAGACAATCCCCACTGGTCAAGCAGTCTCTAATGTGTATGTGTCTTTCAGAGCAGCCTCTGGGATAGCGGATTGTGTGTTAATGAGGTATTAACAGCTGTCTAACTATAGATGAATATTCCTTTGTTGTAAATGAAAGGCCAGTTGTGGGTGTTCACAGCCTCGTAACATTAAATAACATTACATTACATATTTCAGATACAATGAAGAATAACTTTTTACATTTGAGTGCTTTGTATTTTTTCTCCCTAAATTATTTTTTAAATTACTGAACAATTTTTTTTTCAAGAAATGACATATTGATGTTGAAATTTGGAGAAACATCTACCAGTATATAGAAGAGTGATTGTGTGTGTGGGGGGGAGTTATTTTCAAAAGTACCATCTGTCATGGTTTTAAGGAAACTATCCCTGTATCTGCCTCTGTAGTTCACTCTAGTGGTGCCCAGTCCAGTTTCCAGCTGTCTCTGGGCAAGAACCCTGGTCCCGCTCATTTCTGACTGGTGATTTTTAAGCTGCATATCTTCCTCCCATACACTGCAGTGTTGCCATCGAGCCAGTCTGCCTACTAGCATTATGTGTTGTTTTCTCTCTCAGAGCTATGAACAGGATATTGCCAGCAGGCACTAGTTACCACACAGCTCTTTCTAAGCAAGCATATTTATTCTTAAGGTAATCACAATAAAACAAGGAATAGATTTAAGCACAGACTAAATATACCAGTTGTCAGCCATCTGTCTTATGGAACCCTTGTAGGCCAGTGTGTTTCTGACCTTACCACAAGGATTAGAGCCCCTACAGGACAGGCCTGAGGCTGTTTAAATGCTAGCTTTTTATACCCAAAATTCTTTCTTTCTCTGTTTCTCTGGAAAATCCAGTTTGGACAAATATATGAAAGCCTCCCAGTGGGTGGTACCATTTTGTGTAGGTGTTAATATACTGAGTGATTCAGCTTTATGAATCTTAGTTCCTGGCAGAGCTATAGCAACCCTTTGCCTCTGGAGTTGTATGCAGTCCCTGACCTACAGTGAGATAGATACATAAGTGCCATTCAGATACTTAACAGAGTATGGTCCCCAAAGATATTCCACTTGGTTGCAATACATGTCACACCATCCACATATAATTTAAACATATGGGCTACAGTTACACTAGCAAGTTTTGCCAACAAAACCGGTGGAACATCCACACACAATGTGTTTTGTCAACAAAACTCAGCACTTTGGCTGGCAGCATTCTGCCTCTCAGCCATGAGGCGTAAGGCTGTTGTCAAAAGATTCTGTCGACAAAAAAGCTGCACGGATGCTCTGGGGGGCCTTCTCTCGACAGACAGGACATACAGAACAACGGACAACCCCGTCTGCTGTGCTTCTGGGTGCCTGTTTTATTGAGAGAGCAGCCGGGCAGTCCAGCCGCTCTGTTGATAGAGCAGAGAGCTCTTCCAACACTGACTTCTGTCAACAGAGCATGGTAGTGTATCCATAGCCATGCTGTATATACTGGGAGCAAAATAGAAATGCATCCCTGCATATTTTTTTTTTACTTGTTATGTAATTATTTGATTCTCTTTAACAAGTGTTGAAAAGTGTTGAAGACTTGAACTTAAAAAACAGAGTTCAGTTCATCTAAATTTCTTTTGTGTAGGACACCTATGACTTTGTTAAAAATGGAATAATGGATTCAGTACAGTTTGGAAAAGGTAGGTGAGTCATATATTCAAAATTTAAAACTAGTCTTTTCTTGCTCATGGCTTGGCTATGAAAGTTGCAAAGCTGGATTATCCTGGAGAACAGCAAATTCTGTCAAAAATGTTGGTATTGTACGAAAGCAAACACAAGAATCAATAAAACAAGAGGCTGTTTGTAGCCTTCCATAGAAGTTGGTTTCATATACTCTCTTGTTTGAAAACAAAAAGGAAGGTCCTTTCTTCTGTCTTTGTAAGTATGACTCAGCTAACTTAACTGTTGTTTGTAATGTCTTTGATATTAATATTAGCTGACATTTTGAGGCCAACTGCTGCCCAAACCCTCTTTAGGTTCAGAAGCTTCTAAATACTGTAGAACTGAAATGATTTGGCTGCAAGGTAGAACAAAAAGGGACTGGAGCCTCATGCAGAGGTTCTGTACATCCCTAATGTGCTACATGCTGCAGAATTTTTCTCCCTAGTGCTTTTGTGAGGAACACAGAGCGTGACTTTTGGCAGGGGTCTGGTACCACATGTTTTCATATCCACATATGTGGTGCATAGAAAGTCTAACTCGTATGACAACCCATAGCTGTGGTGGAAGGAAGGAGGATGCTACACAGCTGTTTGACACCAAGTTGTTTTGCAGGAGACAAGAATTCTTTTCCCTTTCTTCCTAATTTTAGTTCTCATTTATACTTCACACTTTGATCTTAATTCTGGCTTTGAAGATAAAAATATTCTTTGTCTTAAAGATGCATTTCTGAAATTACCAGTGAAAAATAAGAGGAAAAAAAAAGGATGATGCAGTATTTGGGGCACTAGCCTAGGATTTGGGCGAGTCCAGTTTTGTTCCTTTCTCTTCTGCAGGTATCCTGTGTGGCCTTGAGTAAGTCTCTCCGTGATTCATTTCTGTAAAAATGAGGATAATGAACCTTCCCTAGTTGACAGGGGCATTGTCAGAATACATATATTAAAGACTGTGAAAGACTTTGAGATCTGCTGGTGAAGAAACTACATATTTTTGTTTTTAAAAATGAAGAAATACCAGCCTAGTGGCATTTCTTTTCACCAATATTAAAATACATTTTTGAATTGCACTGAAAACTCAAAACTCTGTCACTTGCATTAAGAATAAGTGCTACCATTTTACTAAATACCAAATCTAAAGAGTGTGATTGTGAACTTTGTAACATGTATGTTATGTGAATGACACATTAGAATCCTGATACTGCAGTGCTGACTCCCATGTGTGCACTTGCAGAAGACCTCCGTAGAACTCAACATGGAAGTCCACACTAGCAGATCCAATTGTAAAATGGGAACTACCTCAGCATTCAGATTTTAATAGATAAGACGTTACTGTTCTGTCTTAAAATGGGGGTGGGGGACATTTGACTAACCTTCAATTTATAATTTAGCTGTTTTGATATTTTTTAAAAGATACATATGTTTATCTGAAGAATCCACCTCCAGAATTTCTTCCAAAAGTGTCTGTAATTACAATTTCAGGCCTAAGTGGCTTAGTTCTGGCAAGAAAAGGTATGTTTTATTTTGTTTTCAAACACTGTCAAATGTGTCAATTACCAATCTTTAATTTAATACTTTATTTAATGCTTCCTGAAATTTTTAATTAAGTTTTTTTGGTAAAAACCTTTTGAACACTTGAGAAGAGTTATGTAGTTTTAAAAACAAACCAACCAAGATTTCAGATCATTATAGGATGTAAAGGGGATATTAACAGAAGGGTGTATGTATGTGTAACATATAGATATATATCTCTTTGTTTAATCTACTAATTTAAAATAAAAAATTTATATGTATTACTATATTTAAAACTATTGACATAGGACCTGATTTCACCATCAGTAATGTCTTAATTTTCTTTGGTAATTATTTGTTGTTTAATCTGTATGCAATGTAAAAAAAATCATATTAACACTTCCACAGTCACTGCAGAGGTATGCAAATCTAGAATCCCATGAAACAGATACTGTGGACATTCTGCTTGCAAGGGGATGGGATTTGAGGAAGAACTTCCTCCAGAAGATAATTACTCCTGTACGTTTTACATCACATAGTACCCCCTGCCCCTTCCTTAAAAAGATCAGCACCATTTGTAGGCATCCTCCCAAAGGAAGGTGCATCCAAAACTTCTCAATGAAACTCCTGGCCAATCCAAAAGTATTTCTAGTGGGCACTGAAAAGTTTCTCTTAGAGCTTCCAGACCAGAGTGGTGATAGCCATGATATGGAACGTTAAAATGGAGGTATGTAAAATAGGGGCAAATTAAGAGATGTGTTCTATTCAAAATCATTGGAATTAATGTTTTGTAAAGCTATAAAATAATATTGTAGGCTTTATATTTCATTATATTACCATAGAATGTACATACATTTCCTTTAAAATTTTCAGAAGAATAAGTGTCAGGGAAAACAATGATTTAAGATGATGGAAATTTACAGTAATAGGATTTTTAGGTAAAGCCACCAAGAAATTAAAAGAGAATATTGGAAAGAATTGGCACA
Organism: Carettochelys insculpta; assembly: GCF_033958435.1. Classification (NCBI taxonomy): domain Eukaryota; kingdom Metazoa; phylum Chordata; order Testudines; family Carettochelyidae; genus Carettochelys; species Carettochelys insculpta. The sequence continues at coordinate 30,489,613 of NC_134149.1, forward strand.
TCACATTTGCAATTGATCTTTATTTCCTTGGATTTGTAAATGGCCGCAGATCTAAATCATCCCCCACTGTATGGCTGATACAATGGTTTGTGTACTAAACAGAGGGAATTTAAATGCATTTACATTAAAAATAAATGCACCACAGAACTAATTAGGCAACTGACATACTAGACATAAGGAATGGGTTCTAAAAAAGAATCAGTTGCGTAGAGGTGAAAAGAAAAAACAGGTGAACCCACAGGCCTGGCAGTGGAAGACAACTTTGGATAAAAATGGCATTTTTGAGACGTGATAGAATCACGATTGATCAGTAATAAAAAATGAGCCACTGTCAGCATTTGAAGGCTCAAAAGAAGAAATGCTGGAACAAATTGATAAATTATACCCTGATCCACAGGAAACAGCTGGTAAGATCAAGTCCTCAAAGGACAACAAATCACAAGGACTGGACAGCATTTATCCAAGATGAATTGAAATGGTTAAGCTGCTAATAAAAATATGCAGACTCATTAATGTAATATACGATACATTGAAGGGCAGAAAATATTGTTTTTATAACTGTTATTGGAGTGCGTTATTGAAGAATGGAATTTACTTCAGTACTAGGTAAAATGCTTGAAACAGTAGTTACATAGAGTTATGTAAGTGAATATGATACAGAGAAACAAGCACATTTTAGAAAAGAAAATGTCCTTCTGTTGTCTGCTAAATTTTAAGTGTCAGAATAGTGGGTAAAAGAGAACAAGTAGATGTAATTCATTTGGACTTCTATAAGTTCTTTGCCAAAGTGTGTCAGGAGGCTATTAAGTAAACTTAAGTAGTCCTGGTATGAAAGGACTGTTACAGATTAGAAACTAAGGTATGGCTACATTAAGAGATTAGGTCAAATTTAGTAAGGTTGAATTTTAGAACCTGATTTTGTAAAGTCGAGGTTGCATGTCCACACTGGCACATGAAGTTGATGGAGTGTGTCCCCAGTAAGGTGGGCAGCTTCAACTTTGTCAGTAATGCACTGTGGGTACCTAATCCTCCAGTTCCTGCTGGCCTTTGCCTCTCTGGGTTAAGCGCCTATTGGCTGATGGGACAAAACTGGAAGTGTAGGTGGTTCTGGGTATGTTTTGTCAGCCTCCCATAGTGCACTTACCTCCTGCTCCTGGAAAGTAACAGGAAACGGTATTTTTGCACCTTTTTTCACTGGGTATCTGTGCAGATGCCGTAGCAAGATGCATGGAATGCGTCCAGCTTCAGGCTGTTACGGCAAGTATTGTGACCACCTCATACGTTATATTGTGGTATGTGCACAGCCTAAGCAGCAGCCACCAAAGCAATGAAGACTCTGAGGAGGACATGGACATACACATATGTGAAACACTGAAGAGGAGCAATCAGCAGATGCTGGCTGCACTTAATGCTGTGTAAACAGCGAAATGCCGGTTCTGGCGCTGTGAAAGAAGCTCATACTGGTGGGACTGCGTAGTTCTTCAAGTGCTTGCTCAGATCTATTCAAGTTAGGTACGTACACATGCGCGTGCACGGCTGTTAGAAAGTTTTTTCCCTAGCGACTACCGGTCAGGTCCACTGGAGAGTCCCCTGGAGTAGCACCTCTGTGGAGACTATATATCCCAACCCAGCACCCCCTCAGTTCCTTTCTTACCACCCATGAAGCTGTTGGTATTGTTTCAAGTACCTGTTGCTATGCCACAGCTCCTTAGCTTTCTTGTAAACACAGTTTACAATTTGTAAATAGTTGTGTTTAGCATAACCATTGTTTTAGTCAGTCAGTCTCCTCTTCCTTCTCCCTTAAGGGGCTTAAGGGAATGAAAAAGTCCCAGGGCTTTAAGCAATACAGTGACTGCTTAAAGCCCATGCCAACAAGGGACACTCGTAACTCCTCAAACAGATAACTGCCATATTTGCAAGGATTTCAGGCCCTGGAATTGTAAGGAGCATGACTTTTGGCTCCTGCAGCTCCTCATGGAGTCGGCACTCCAATCTCCATGGCAAGGCTCCACACCTCCTTCCTCGATGCTCAGCGCACTGACTTCAGCTCCGGGCTCAGCACTGAAAAGGGGCTTGGCTCAGCCAAAGCTTCCAGCACAGCACCAATCCAATGCACACTTCTAAGATGCCCAAGTCATTGGCACCGGCGACTTTGGCGCAGTCAGTGAAAACTATACCACATGCTTCTGGGACCCAAGATCCTGACACCCCAGCATCAAACAGACTGAGCCCCATCCTCTTGGACTCGGCCAGAGGTGATGTGTTGCCATTTGGTTTTTTGTTGATGCCTGATACATACTGGGTGGCATGGGGACTTTTTCAGATGATGAGCCCTTTGGTGCATACCAAGGCACCTGCCCCTCAGCAAGTCTCCAAGGGGAAGCCCACTCTTCTGGCTGCAAGTTCAGGCACCAGCACACAACTGCTCGGTGTCCCAGCCCCTCTCTGAGTCCCAGCACAGCCATCTGCAGAGATGTTGGTCTGACTCATGGCATCTGTCACACTCCCAGCTTTGATCTCCATACTGCTTGACTCCTGACCATTCCCGCTCCAGGGCCTTCATCATGGGAAGATCTGATTACAACTCCTTGGCTCACTCTGCTTTCTGCAATGACACTTAGCACCGTGCTTTGCCAAGCCCGCTACTATCTCCTGGACCTTCAACTTCATGAGCCCTTAAAGTCATCAGAATGGACATAGTGGTGTGGAGTCATTCCTTAGAAAATTGACATAACTCAGCTAAGTTTGACCTAATGTCCTAGAGTAGACCAGGCCTAAGAGACAGTAAACAGAGAGTAGGGATAAGTGATGTATTAACAATAAAAACAACAAGCTGTCCTGTGTGCCTCAGTGATATGCAATAGGACAATGTTTAATACATTCATTAGTTGTCTGGAAAAGGTATGGGGAACTGTAAATTAGCAAAATTAACAGATAATGCAAAGTTATGTAGGGTACTCAGGAGAAGAGAAGGGTATCAGTATTTACAGAAGCCTGAGAAAATCAGAAAGTTGCATAGTATGATGGCGGAGGAAACTCTTTACATTTATTAAAGCAATACACATTGGAATTTGGACTAATTATATAAAAGATTTTAATATTTCATAACTGAAGATGTATCCTTATTTTGTTTTTTTTTTACTTAACATACATTTTACTGAAATATAAGCTGGCCCATTAGAATACAGACCCTGACTCTGCAACAGTCACAACTGCATTAGATTTTCATGTAGGTAGTTGCCAAGAGTCTGAGGTTCAAATTACATAGCTATCCAGTACAATGTTTCATTTGTACCTAGTACCCATTTAAACTATTTGTGTGGCTTACACAGGTTCTAGATTTAAGAAAATTGCTTATCCACTGGGACTTGCCACTTTAGCAGTATCTGTTTGTTACCCAGCTCAATCAGTAGTAACTGCCAAGGTAAGTTTTATTTTGTTTTTTGCATACTGTGAAAATATAATTTTAATATTTAAGGTGAGAGACTGAAATGTTACAACTTTTCTGCAATATATAATTTCCAGAGTTATTGAGCTGGCATCAGTTTATTCATAATGGCTGTTTCTACACATGCCACTTTCTCCAAAAGTGGCATGCTAATAAATGTCCAGAAATATGCTAATGAGGTGCATATATAAATTCCTGGTGCCTCATTAGCATAAGGTCACATGATTTAGAGTCCAGAAGATGCGCTTCTGGACTCCAAAACATCATGTAGAAGCACGAAGTCCATTTTGGAGTTGGGAAGCACATCTTCTGGACTCCAAATCATGTGACATTATGCTAATGAGGTGCCGGGGATTTACATACATGCCTCATTAGCATATCTTGGGATGTTTATTAGCATGCCACTTTTGGAGAAAGTGGCATGCATAGAAACAGCCGATGTGCATGTGATGTGTTGCAGCTGTTAACTATATGACCAAAAACAAACAAAATGGTTGAATTTGCTTGCCCAATTTTGTGCTGTTTTCCCTATTTAATTCTTGCTTGGAGAATGGAGAGTTTAATTTTTGATACTATATAATTAAATTTTTAATTAACAGAAAATTTCAAAGAAGCTACCCAATTGGTATACATCTGACATTTCTGAAGATTTCTTTTAATGTACACTCATCCCTCATTAAACGAGTACTTTATTACGAGTACTTGCTTAAAAGAGGGACACATGCACCTCCTTTTAGTTCACTCAACGAGTGAACTCCCCACAGCTAATACAAGCCTTACCCACTCCCCGCGGCTCCAACCCCCGATAGTCTAACTCACCCCCCCCCACCGCCACCAACCCCTGAGCCCCAACCCACTGCAGCCAGCCCTCCCTCGCCAGCCCCACAGCCTGAACGGCCCTGCAGCCTGACCCTCCGCCAGCCCTGTGGCCCCATACCACAGCAGCATAACTGGCCCTGCAGCCAGACCCCTTGCCAGCCCCACAGCCCCATACTGTGGCAGCCTAACCGGCTTCGCAGCCAGACCCCTCTGCTGGACCCACAGCCTGGCACACAAACCCCCCGCGGCCCCAAACCTCAGCAACCAAACCCTCTTGTCAGCCCCACAGCCAGACCCCCCCCCGCTACCTGTACCGCCCCCCTCCGCAGCCTGAACCACCCACCAGAATTTAATCCTCCTTCCTGTTCATGGCCCCAGACTGCCCCCAGCCTTTAACTCTCCCCAACCCAAGGTTAATTTATCCTTTGAAAGCAGTGCCACCTGCTGCCACTCCTTCCCCGTGTTAGGAGCCCTTAGGAACCAATTAGAGACTTTTACATGTATTCTAATAGGAATTTAGTCTCCCTCTTACAAGTTTTTGCTTATGAGCAGAAAGTTGGGAACCAATTGTGCTCGTATAGCGAGGCATGAGTGTATATCCACTGCTGGATTTATTTGAAACAGGAAGTGCCCCTTGTTATGTTCTTGTGACTGCCACCTTGAAGCTTCCTTGCTGTCTAGCTAATTAAAATATTGATCAGTATAGCTTTTGCTAGTCATGTGGAAAATGTATTGCACTTAGATTTTTGCATATATGATTTGGTTTATTCGATTGTTTTTCTATTACATTTAGATGGAGAGAGATTAGAGACAACCATTTACTTCTTGAGCTTCAAAACAATATTTTTTTTAATTGAAAAAGCTTATATTGTTTTGTAATGCTCTTTTTGCTGCTTGGATATTTCTACATATAGTCTCTCAAATCTGTATTTCTTTGCAAAATTTTTGCAGTAAAAGAGCACTTAGCTCTGTGATCAAGTAAAAGTCAAATCTAGGTATCAAGGACAGTTTTACTGAACCATTTTGAGAAATGATCAGACTTAGAAATCTTAGCTGAGCATTACCTTTATGTCTGATTATGGTGAGGTTGCAAGCTGTAAAGTGGAGCAGAGTACCATTCTATTAAAAATTCAAGGGATTTAGCCACAACTCCTATTAAATTCTTGGCAAGCAAGCGGGAAAACTTGAGAAAGGGCAGCCTGGAGAGTGGAGGGGAGGAGTGTCCCTTTAATCAGGAACCTCAGATAGCTTCAAGCAGCAGCTACAAGAAGCAACTGCTGACCTGCATCAGCCTGCCAGAACTGCTTCCAGGTGGGCTTAAACCCAGTTCAGCATTCAGTAGGTGTGGGCGCTCTATTTTGAAATAGCAAAACACTATTTTGAAATAGATTTCATGAGTGGGTGCATTATTTCAAAATAGCAGTTACAAATACTGTGAAATAAGGCTGCAGTGTAGATGTAGCCTGTGGGAGCAAACCCAAAGGTTCCTTGTTCACGTTAACATCTGTCTTGTCTAAAGAGGATTACATTTATGCAGATTAGGAATCTTTTGGTCCACACTTGCAGCATCCACACAAGAGATTCACAGCGCAGCATACTGCTGAATGATGCCATTCATGCCCTTGTGTGAACTGCAGGGCCGTGTAATAAAATGGTGATCACAGCGATTTGCAAGTGCCACTTTCGACTTGCACGCTGACCAAAACAAATGGGAAGAAGGGGCTTTCAAAGACTGGGGGAGTTTTGAAAGGCCCCCAGCTACACGGTCAGCACACAATTCAAAAGCGGCACTTTCAAATCGCCGTGGCCGCCATTATGCTAATGAGGCACTGCATATTCATGGCAACACCTCATTAAGATCCTTCAAACTCCCTCATTAACGTGCCCCTCCCAAAAGAAGGGGGCTCGTGTAGACACGGCCTAATAGTACTCTATGGGCCTGGTCCAATACTCATTACTAAATGCCAAATATTTAATCTCTTGCAAACTCCTACAAGCTTAATTACCCTGCCCTGGCCCAAATACTCATATATACACTCAGGATATACTTATGTATGCAGGGTGTGCTATACTTACCTACACCCTTCTAGCTTCCATCCTGCACACATACCTAGATCCATTGTTTACAGTCAAGCCCTAATCCAACTGACAGAGACCAAAAAAGAGAAGATCTTTACCAAATATTCATAAACCTGAATTACCCACCAGGAGAAATAAAAAACAAATCAGCAGGGCCAGATGAATACCCAGAGACCAGCTACTCCAAGATAGGCCCAAAAAAGCCAAGAACAGAACACCAGTGGTCATCATCTACAGCCCTCAACTCAAACCACTGCAACAAATTATTAAAGACCTACAACCTATCCTTAATCAGGATGCCACACTCCAGAAGGCCTTAGGTGACAGGCCTGTTCTCTCCTACAGACAACCTCCCAACTTTATGAGGATTCTCACCAACACCCACAGTCTATACCGCAGGAATACCAATCCTGGAACCTTTCCTTGCAACAAAGCCCGCTGCCAGCTTCGTCCACATATCTTTTCTGGAAATACCATCACTGGACGTAACCAGGTTATTCACAGAATCACAGGCACATTCTCATGTTCCTCAACTAACATATATGCCATCATGTGCCAACAATGCCCAGATGCTTTGTATATTGGACAGACTTCAGACTCCCTTAGACAAAGAGTTAATGGGCACAAAACAAACATAAAAAACACTCCTCATCCACAAACCAGTTAGTCAACATTTTAATGGAGTTTGCCATTCTGTTAATGACTTAAGAGTTTGCGTGTTATAGAAGAAAAATTTTCACACCACTCGAAAGGCAGACTGCCCAACTCTCTTTTATATTCAAATTTGGCACATTCACACATGGTTTGAACGGGGATGGGAATTTTCTGAGTCACTATAGGGGCTTGTTTGCATACTTGGCTTAATCTAATTCGTAACCTCCCTTCCCTTCTACCCCTCTACTCTCTGATTTGCTCACCTTGATCATTTTATTCTGATTTGTCAACCTTGATTACTGTTTTTGGCTCTCTGTGCCTCAAATATTGAGTCTGTTTTGGTATGGCTATGATCTGAAGAAGTGGATGAGTCCCACGAAAGCTCACCTAATAAATTATTTTGTTAGTCTTTAAAGTGCTACTTGACTGCTTTTTTGTTTTGTAAGATGTACTTAGTCACTTATTTATGTGTCATAAAGGCTATTCTAATATGGTAACTTCCTTCTATAAATATGCTAGGTAAGAACTTCATCTGTAGATTTCTACCAGTTCACTAATTACGGTCAGGTCCTTTTATTTTTTGGTAGTATCTTTCCTCACCATGTGATTTGTTTTTTGTTTTTTAACTGTGCTTAAAGCATAAATCCAAAGTCTAGGTAAAATGAATCTTGTTTTTGTTTCAAGCTTGTGGTATGTCTGACTTCTCTTGCAGTTCCAGCCTCATTCATTCCTTTATTGAAACCAAATCTGATTAAATTTTAATTCCATTTTGTGTAAATGAACTGCAGCAAATTTACAATACCAGTTTAAACATGATTCATAATATAAGATTGGGAGTGAAGAGGGATCTGAGATGCATCAAATTTGTGAAATGCAGACGTTTTGTCTTTCAGTGTTGATACTAATATAGTTTATTACAACCGAACATTTGCTTTATTTGAAGTGTTCTTTGAACCTTACCATTTGTAAAGCTTCTTGTTCAAATACTACATTTTAACTAATTAAAATAGGTAACGGGGAAAAAAATATATGCTGCAAGCCATCGAACTTATGAAGCAATAGGATCACTGTGGACAAAAAACTCCTCTATGCAAGAAGTGATACTCACACAGGAAGAAGATATCAAGGTAGGTTTTCAAAGGAATAATCAATTAGTCATTCATTTCAATACTTTTCACTTGTTTTTGAAATGCAAATGTAAGCAAAAAGATACAGGTGTGTTTGATACTATTCAATATCACTATCAAGTGTGTTTCAAAACACAAAGGTCCTCATACTTCATTGCTGTTATTTATTATTTGTATTGTATAGCCCTTAGGAATCTCAGTCTTGGACCATGAGTCACAATCTGGGACCAGGACTCTGTTGTGCTAGGTACTGTATAAGCAGAGAACCAAAACACAGTGACAATTTATAAGAAATGTGGCTGGCCAGAACACACCTACTTTATTGCAGTTAAAAAGCGTAAAATAAAACATTTATTTTTAATAACTAAAATATATAGATTTACCATTGTTTTCTGTGACTCCAGGTATTCATGAATTTGACTTACTTTGGAAGCATAAGTATTGTGAATGCTATTTCACAGTTTAAAAAAAAAAACTATGAGCATACGGTTATATTAAAATAAATAATAAAGATCGGAGCAAAAATTGAACTATATAGCCTGAGATAAATGCTGATACTTCAATGGTTTAGAAAGAAAATTCCTGAATTAGGATTAAAAGTTGAAAGCAATATTTTTACAAACAGAACATTTTAAAAAAAAATTGGTTCAGAAAGGGTGAGATGTTCCCAGTTGTATAACTTTAATGGGTAAAATCCACTTTGTCAGAAGCTAATGACCTAATAAATGTGTTAGTTTCAAAGGTGCCGCAAGACGGCTTGTTGCTTTTGAAGTTACAGACTGAGATGGCTACCCCTCTAAGGGTATGTCTTCACTGCCAGGAGTCTCGACGCTGCCATAGTCAATCTTCCAGTTTTCAAATTAGTGTGCCTGGTAGAGATGCATGAAATTGAACTCACAGGGTGACCCTGTCAGTATTAGTATGCCTGTCTCCCATTAGAATTAAGAGAAATTTGACTGGAGTGGAAGCTCAAATTAAGTTATGTCAACTCCAGCTATGTAATTAACATATCTTTATTCGTCCTTCCCCTTTTATGTAGACCTTGCCTGAGACTTGTTACTAAATAAAGTTTGTTTGTTTGTTTTTTAAACTAAATAGCTGTTCATCAGTAATCAAGAATAATCTGCAGATGTTTGTTATGTTGATGTAAGTGGTTAGTGATAATTCAAGCTCCTGGTCTCTTGGTAATTTTGGAAAGGCTGGCAGTTGTCCTGTACATCACTTATTGCTTTAACCTTGTTGTTTCCCTATCTTTAAGGGAGATAATGACCTGCACACTTCTTAGTAAAGCCTTTGAGAATCTTTGATGAAAAGTGGTATCGCAGAATTTATCAACCGTTCAACAAGCTTCAATAGAGCCAAATTTGAAGTTCCTTTTATCTGGACAGAATTTAAAAATGTGTCTTCTGTCCCTTTATTGCGGTGCCTATTGTTATGCAGATAATCTCAACGTCATTAGGGAATATTTTCAGTTATTTGAATCTGACATGAAGTAATCTAGATTTCTCTAGTCTGGCAATACTCTTAATCCAGCATTATCAGTGCCCTGTGGTTGTTCAGGATTGAAACACTCATGAGGTAAAACCAAAAGGCTGGAGCCAGGAGATTGGTTGACTAAGGAAGAAAGGAGTCCTGGGGGAAGCAGAAGTTTGTAGCAGATGGCCGGGAGGGGTATACCAGAACCCTAGCAGCCAGGAGTAATGGGACAGGAAGAGCAGAGCCCTTCAGCCACCAGGAGCAGAGGGGTTGGCATAGACCTCGCTTGATCTGGAATGTTGCCTGATTTGGGACGAGTCAGGTCGTGAGGATGCCTAACCAGGAAGGGTCAACTTATAGTATGCTAATTTCTTCTGGCATATTTCTGTGTATCCAGTGTGAAACTTTATACAAAATACATATTTAGAAATAATTTATTAATAGTTGACAGTTCCTTTTATAATTTCCTTTATCAACGATATAATAAATATACACTTAAATATTGTTCTATTTTGTTTGGTTGATTTCATTTGCAATTTAGCCAGGCTCACATCTGCAACAAGTTCTGGAACCAGCTGTAAGGGATCAAAAAAGTGCAGAGATTCTTCAGACAATTTCTGAATCTGAGGTTAAGTCAAAGCAGCTTGCTGTAACATATTCTCCTGTAATGAAGACTCAGAATTCAAAAGATCCAGTGCCTTTGCTAGCAGAAATCAAAGTGCCAAATGTCATCTCAGGTATGAAATTCAAATTAGCGTCAACTTGAGTGAATTATAAATTATTTTACTTTTCATTATTCTGTTTTTTTAAAGCAACTCTTGCATGCCTGCGCTATCAAATTTAACTTTAGAAAATATGGTAAACTCTATAAAATGTAGTTTGCTGATAATGAAAAATCTTTGTGTGTGTTCATAATGAACAGCTATATCCATATAGTGACATTTAAGTGAAATTATCATGTCCTTCTGTTAGTAACAATCATTCCCTAGTAATAAAGAAAAGTGGTATTACTTTAATAAAGCAGCCTTCCCTGCCACCAATAATATGAATTTTAATTTGAAAATATTAAGTTCTTTCAATGTCTTCATCACTTTTTGTGCGTGCCTATCTGTCCTTATACAAACAAACATACCATGTTAGGAGCTTGCTATTAAGGTGATTTTTTGTTGATTGTTTCTATGCCTATTACATTCCAGGAGGTACTGTGGTTTTGAGGCTCCTTGCTATCACCTTTCCTCTGTGTGAGGAAGCTTGGTCTGTGATTCCTGTGGTTCTGCCTATCACACCACAAGTCCTGCCTTCTGGAACTCTGCAGGCCCCGCTCTTCCTGTACAGATTCATGATAGCCACACTACAGCCTCTGAGTTCTCTGAGCCTCTCCTTGGAGTGCCCGTCTCCTGACCCAGTGGATAAAATTCTCAGGTTCTCTGCTCCCCAAGAAAAAAATAAACCCCTGTTTACCAGTTATACCCTGTCACAGCTCCACTTAACATACAACATTTAGGTGTGTTTATGATAAAAGCAAGATGTTTATTTAACAAAGAGAAAAGATTCAAGTGATAGAATATTGGAAACAAATGGTTACAAATAAAATAAAATCCTAACATGCATTTTAGAGCCTAGATATAATTAACAAAACACCCCTGTGTCAAATGTTTAGCTCATCTCAAAGTCTTTACAGCATTTTTCAGCCAGACTTGTGATCCTTTTTTCATGGTGCAGAAACCTTGTCAGCCTACGTGAAGCATAATAGGGTGCACCTTAAGGCATGTTCAGTGATCCATTGTCTTCATCTGGAAATAGATTAATCCTTGCTGTTTGTAATTTTTTCTCCTGTCTACAATCTCCCCTCCAGACTTTGCATCCCTTGATCAGACTGCAGATTTTTTTTTATTGAAAAGCATGCAATATTAAGTCCTATCAAGCCAGACACGTAGATCGGCATCTCTGCCTGAAAGAAACTTAGTGACCAGGCCCAGCTCACAGACCTAAGACCTGGTTGTGTATATCTGCATAACTCCTTACATATTATCTGTATGAATATACCACAGTGATCACAGATGTGACACAAGCTTTGAGTAAAACAACTTTGAGAGTCACCAGCAAAGAGACAGCAACGAAGGGTCCTGTGGCACCTTATAGACTAACAGAAAAGTTTTGAGCATGAGCTTTCGTGAGCACAGACTCACTTCATCAGATGCTGGTCTTGGAAATCTGCAGGGCCAGGTATAAATAAGCCAGAGCAAGGGTGGGGATAACAAGGTTAGCTCAGTCAGCAAGGGTGAGGCTTACTACCAGCAGTTGATCTGGAGGTGGAGGCTTAAACAAAGACTGCGAATGGCTGGCTAAATACAGAAGCAGCTTCCCCTCCCTTGGTGTTCACACCTCCAGATCAACTGCTGGTAGTAAGCCTCACCCTTGCTGACTGAGCTAACCTTGTTATCCCCACCCTTGCTCTGGCTTATTTATACCTGGCCCTGCAGATTTCCAAGACCAGCATCTGATGAAGTGAGTCTGTGCTCACGAAAGCTCATGCTCAAAACGTTTCTGTTAGTGTATAAGGTGCCACAGGACCCTTCGTTGCTGTTACAGATCCAGACTAACATGGCTACCCCTCCAATACTTGACAGCAAAGAGACAGTGCCAGTCTCTCTCTTACATTCAAATTTGACATATTAACACATGGTTTGAACCAGGATGCCAATTACCTGGGCCATTATATGGACTCTTTTACATACTTTCTTTTATCTGACTCTTGACCTTTTCCCCCTCCTATGGCCCCCTCTTCGCTTCTGATTTGTCCACCTTGATTATAATTTTTTCTGATTTGTCAACCCTGATAACTATTTTTGGTTCTCTGTACCTTAAATATTGAGCCTGTTCTGGTATGGCTATGGTCTGAAGAAGTGGGTCTGTCCCACGAAAGCGCATGACCTAATAAATTAATTTGTTAGCCTTTAAAGTGCTACTGGACTGCTTTTTTGTTTTGATAGTATGTAGACTAACACGGCTATCTCTCTGTTACTATTCAAGCTTTGAGTAGGGATTTTAAATGTCTTGCTTTGTTAAATATGGTATGGATTGGAACTAGGAGTCTTGTAATCTTGTACATTCCTGTTTACTTTGTCATTTGGCACCAGGAGACCCAGGGTAACACCCACTCTGCACACCCTTTAATATATTACTCCTTTTTTATCCCCTTTCTCCTTTATTTTTCCTTTTTTTTTTATTTGTGAAATAATTGGGTCTCTCTTTACATAATTTGCTCAATCCCTTCAGCCCAACTTTTCCTTTCAGTTAAACAGACATACCTATAGAAGTTTAAAAGTGGAAGAAAGAGTTTTTCCTGTTTTCACCACATCGAAGGTAGAAGTCATTCTGTGTCCCCAGTAGAGCCAGCAGATTGACTCTGATGGGTTAATGGATTTCACTTCCTATAAATTCTACACATTGTTTGGGAGGGTCACTTCATACAAGGCATCCCCTGTGCCTCACCTCCTTGCACTATGTATGTTGCTTCCACGTTTTAATAGTCTATATTTGTGATTTCGTAAATATAAGTGGGTGAATTTATGCATTAATTTAGGTCCAGATAATCTATGATCTACACTACACTAGGGGTCAAAGTAGATCCCAGATATGCAACTCTAGCCACACATTTAGCATAGCTAGAATCAAGGTATCAGGGTTGACTTTTGTTCCCAGGTATAGATCAGGGCTCTTCGGGCTCATGCTGATGTCCCTTTTTCCATGTGGGACCATGGAGTTACCAGGACAGTGGCTGAGCTCAGAGAAAGTGATTTTTACCGCATCTTCACTGATGTGGCAAAATCAAACTCCAGCAGATCAGTCGTGGGACATCAAATCCCCAGTAAGTATAGACACACCCTAACTCATAGTGTGTCACAGTGAGTTCTTCTTCGAGTGTCCCCATGGGTGTTCCACAATAGGTGTCGGGCTTGCCCGGCGCCGCAGATCGGATCTTCCAAGCAGTTTCTGCGGGACCGCGCATGCGCCAGCGCACGCCGCTCCCTTGCGCGCTCCTGGCCATGTGCGCGATCCGGTCCCCGCCAGTTCCTCTTAACCGCCGTCGGCTGCAGACGGAATCCGAACTAGGCTAAGGCCAAGTTAGCGTATTCAATGGTTTTAACTGTTTTTTCTTTAAAGTTTTCTTAAAGTTTTCAAGTTCTTAGGCTACTGCAAGTTAGCCGGTTGTTATTTTTCAAAAAAAAAACCAAACAAACAAACAGCAAGTGGGACGGCATTCAGTCCAGTCCCAGCAACAAGCGCCGGAGGCCAGGAGCCTAGGGCCATCAGCCCTCCTGCTGCGGCAGGCCATCAGAGAAGGGGAAAACAGCACAGAGAAGGTGCTAAGTACCCGTTAACAACTGAAAGACTCACCAACAATGTCCTCTTCAGGATTTAAGAAATGTGAGTCCTGCCGAGAGGCAATGCCAGCGTCTGATGGGCACAGTCTATGCATAAGGTGCCTTGCGGAGTCCCATGTTACACAGAAATGCTCCTTCTGTGCAAAACTAACAGCCAGAGCAAGGAAGGACAGGGAGATGCGGCTTAAAATGCTGCTCTTCGACAAGGCCCTCCAGCCGGACGTGCTGGAGCGGCCGCAGCAGGAGGGACCCTCCGGGGCCCATAAAAGGAAAGCTGCCTCCCTCACCCCATCAGCGCAAAAACAGAGGAAAGCCTCCCCAGCCCGATCCCTGCTGGCAGCAACAGCGAGCGGGACGGGAGGAGCGAGCAGCCCCCAGCCGCAGCAACAGCTGATCGGCGGCGGCACGGAGAGCCACGTGGAAGCGGCTCAGCCTCCGATAATCAAGCAGCCGCCCCGCACCGCAGGCAGGGCGGCGGCTAAACAAACGCCGGTACCGGCGGCACCGCAAGCAGCGGCACCGACCCCCGGGGAACCGGTGGTGCAGAGCGCGCAGGCACGCAGCCTGCAGGCACCGGAGGACACCGCACGTGCGGCACCGCTCTCGAGCGTGCCGAGCACGGCGCAGACGGGGCAGAGATCCCCTACGCGCCAAGGGGCGGAGTTACCTCCTCAAGGGAGGGGGAAGGCTGCACACAAGACGAGGCACCGCAGCCCCTCTCCAGACAGGGCTGTGGAGTTGCTTTCTCTCAGCCCTCCGCTTTTGTTGTAGACTCCAACCAGAAGGCAGGGGTCCCCCCTAGCCTACCTTGAGCCCCCTTCTCCATTTTTGCAACCAGCCTCACCCTGGCTGGGACCACCTTCACCCTTCCTGGGGTTTGAACCGCTGAAATACTTCTCAAAATCGCTCTCTCCTGTGTCCCAGATCTCTCGACGATCTCGCTCCCCCAGACGCAGAGGGTATGCACCAAGGGAGTGGTCTAGGTCACCTTCCCAAGAACAGTGCCTATACTGCCATGGTCGCCCCTATCACGCGGGGCATAGACACCACCGGCAATCTACTAGGGAAAGATCCCCACAGACGATCGCATATCCCCGAGGGCAATTGCGACCGGGGACAGAGACTCAAGCATCTCAGGGGCGACTGGTTATGGAACCCCGAGATTTTCCCTCGCAAACCTCTAGTGAGAGGGTGTACCATCACCAACAGGAACCAGAAGGGTCCAGAGAGGCGTACCCCAGCGGTTCCTCGCTCTCCTCCCCAGACGAGGCTACGGCCCCGGGGGACGTCCATCCCCCGGACGATCTCAAACAATTTCAAGAGCTTTTTAAGAGGGTGGCCTTCACGCAAGGCATCCAGACAGCAGAGGTGCAAGAAAAACACCATAAGCTCCTCAAAAATCTGAGACCTCCGGCCTCCTCCAAAATAGCAATACCGCTTGATGAAGCAATCTTGGAGTCAGCCACTATGATATGGCAGACCCCTGCGACTATTCCGCCTGTCCACAAGAGAGCGGATAAGAAATACTTCGTGCCGGCGAAGGGCATGGAGTTCCTGTTCAGCCACCCACAGCCAAATTCCTTGGTGGTGGAGTCGTCGCAACAAAGATCAAAGACATCTCAATTCAGGACAGGGGGAACAGACAAAGATGCCAAGAAGCTAGAGCTGTTCGGCAGAAAGGTCTACTCCTCCTCCACTCTAATGTTGCGAATGGCAAATTACGCAGCGCATTTAGCGAATCATAATTTCGACAACTATACTAGGTTAACCTCCCTCATGGACTCGCTTCCAGAGGACAAGAAGCCGGTGCTCAAGGCCATCGTGCAAGAAGGCTACGCGGCCTCGAGGACGGGAGTTCAGATCGCCCTGGACGTTGCGGACACAGCAGCACGTTCCACAGCTACGGCAGTGGTGATGCGAAGGGAGTCCTGGCTCCAGACTTCGGGTATACCGAGGGATCTGCAGGCAAAGATAGTTGACCTTCCCTTCGACTCGCAGAAGCTGTTTGCTGAATCAACTGACTCGGTCCTTCATTCCAGTAAAGATTCAAGAGCCACACTTAGGACCCTGGGGATTTACACCCCTCCATACAGAAAGAAAAAGTACTACCCTCAACAAAGACGGTACCAGTACCAGCAACAGCATCCCCAGTACCACAGGGGTTACGAGCAAGGGCGACATCAACAGCACCAGCAGTACAGAACTCCCAGGCGACGTTCACAACAGAGCCGTGCGTCCTCGGGGCAGGGCCAAAGGCCACAAGTTTGACACACAGATCCAGGGCTGCGCCATCACTACCATCGCACAAGGTCATCCGAAGCGGCTATTCCACCATCGCCTCCGACCATTCTACGACCAGTGGCAAAGGATCACCACAGACAAATGGGTGCTGGAGATCATAGCCACGGGGTACGCCATCCCCTCCCAGTCGCTCCCACCACCACGACCTCCACC
This sequence comes from Carettochelys insculpta, assembly GCF_033958435.1. Lineage (NCBI taxonomy): Eukaryota > Metazoa > Chordata > Testudines > Carettochelyidae > Carettochelys > Carettochelys insculpta. Next base: position 30,506,058 of record NC_134149.1, read on the forward strand.
CAGGCCCCACCTCCAGGAGGCCTCCCATGTAGCGAGGCTCAAGCAGGAGGTAGACCATCTCATGCTCATAGGGGCAGTGGAAAGAGTGCCGGAGCAACTGCAAGGAAAAGGGTTCTACTCGAGGTACTTCCTCACGGAGAAAAAGACAGGAGGCTGGAGGCCCATCTTAGATCTTTGCGGCCTCAACCGGTACCTGCGCAAGCAACGCTTTCGGATGATCACAATCGCCTCCATCCTTACAGCACTGGACGATGGAGACTGGTTCGCAGCCCTCGATTTACAAGACGCGTACTTCCACATAACTATCCATCCGGCTCACCGGCGATTCCTCCGGTTCATGGTAGGCAACGAACATTTCCAATACAAGGTCCTACCGTTTGGCCTCTCCTCGGCCCCCAGAGTCTTCACCAAGACCTTGGCAGTGGTGTCAGCCTACCTGCACAGACAGGGGGTATTTATATTCCCGTATCTGGACGACTGCCTGCTCAAAGGGGCCTCGAAGGGGGAGGTACTACGCATGATACGCGTCACAGCAAACACGTTCTCTTCACTCGGGCTGGTTATCAATCTGGCAAAATCAAAAATAGACCCCACACAGGACATAGAGTTCATAGGGGCTCGCATAAACTCTATTACAGCGAGAGTATATCTACCAGAGGCTCGCTTTCGGGCCATCGGCTCCCTCGTGCAGGTCATCACCTTCAGCCCTACGGTGACGGTCTTGACATGCTTACAGCTGCTGGGCCACATGGCAGCGGCGACGTTCGTAGTACAGAACGCCAGGTTACGCGTGCGCAGCATGCAGCACTGGCTGGCGAGCGTATACAAACCGGCAGTACACACCATTCACAGGGTGGTGTCGCCCACAGCGGAGGTGCGCAAATCCCTGCAATGGTGGGTAAACCCCAGGAACTTGCTAACGGGTACCCTTCCACCATCCACAAATATCGGTTTTTCTCACTACAGATGCCTCCCTCATAGGGTGGGGAGCGCACATGGGCGAAGAGGTGACTCAAGGACTGTGGTCATCCACGGAGCGGTCACTGCACATAAATATACTGGAGCTCAGAGCAGTGTTCAACGCCTGCAGACACTTTCCAGACCATATACAAGGCAAAGTCGTCGGGATCAGTACAGACAATACCTCCACCATGTTTTATATAAACAGGCAAGGAGGAGCTCGATCCCATGCCTTATGTGCGGAAGCAGTCCGATTATGGAACTGGTGCATCGCCAACAATATAATCTTGAAAGCCTCATACTTACCAGGCGCGCACAATGTGAAGGCAGACCAGCTGAGCAGGCGTTTTGCACTCACGCACGAGTGGCAGATCCGTCCCGATCTGCTACGGCCGATTTTCCACGCATGGGGTTTTCCCCAGATAGACCTGTTTGCCACTCAGCACAACAAGAAGTGCCCACGATTCTGCTCCAGGGCAGGACTGGGATGGGGGTCTCTGGGGGACGCGTTCGCGATTCCGTGGAGGGGCCCCCTGCTTTATGCTTTTCCTCCCACAGTGCTGATCCACAAAGTCTTGCAGAAAGCCAGGAGGGAAGGGGCCCGGATGATCCTGATAGTCCCAACGTGGGATCAACAGCAATGGTTCCCCCTACTCCTGTGCATGTCGGACCGTCCACCGATGCCTCTTCCGGTGGCGCCGGATCTGCTCACGCAAGCCCAGGGGTCCATATTACACCCGCACCCCCAAAGCCTGCGACTACAAGCGTGGTTAATCCATGGCTCAGCTCCCTAGAAAGCACATGCACAGAGGAAGTGCAGCAAGTCCTAGAAAGTAGCAGGAGGACTTCCACCAGGAAGACCTACAAGCAGAAATGGACTCGCTTCATGGCTTGGTGTTCTACCAAACAGCTGGCCCCCCTTTCGGTGCCTATACCTACAATACTAGAGTATTTACTGGACCTCAAGAGAGGAGGACTCTCGCTATCCTCGTTGAAGGTCCACCTTGCCGCCATTTCAGCGTTCCGACACGAGGAGGAAGGGCACATGGTGTTCGCCCACCCTATGGTTACCAGGTTCCTCAAAGGGTTGGTAAACCTATACCCCCCGCGGAAACCGATTCCACCTTCGTGGAACTTGGACCTGGTGCTTACCGCGCTAATGGGACCACCGTTCGAGCCCTTGGCCACGGTCCCCCTCCACCTCCTTACGATAAAGACGACCTTTCTTCTTGCAATTACGTCAGCTCGCAGGGTGAGCGAGCTTGCGGCAGTCATGGCAACGCCACCCTGCACTGTTTTTTCCAAGGAGGCGGTAACCATACGGCTGCATCCAGCCTTTGTTCCCAAAGTTTCTTCTGAGTTTCACATTAACGAACCTATTGTTCTACCCTCGTTTTATCCAAAGCCTCATAACTCCAACGAAGAGGCGCGCCTACACCTCCTGGACGTGAGGAGGGCGCTAGCCTTCTACGTACACAGGACCAAGTCCTTCCGGAAAACGGATAGACTCCTAGTCTCCCTCGCTCCCAAATCGAAAGGAGAAGGTCTCTCTTCGCAGAGAATCTCAAAGCACATCGTATCCTGCATAAAAATGTGCTACGAGCTCAAAAAGACTCCTTTATTGGCCACTCCCAGGGCTCATTCCACTAGGGCGGTGGCGGCATCAACAGCCTTTTTCAAGGGCGTTGCGTTAAAAGACATTTGCAGAGCGGCGACCTGGTCATCCTACGACACCTTCACCAAACATTACGCCCTTCACAGGGTATTCCAAGAGGATACCCGTCTCTCGACAGCGGTCCTCTCGAGGACAAGCTGCACATAATCCGATTACCCACCTCCTATCTTGGGTTACTGCTGGGTAGTCACCTATTGTGGAGCACCCACGGGGACACTCGAAGAAGAAAGACAGGTTACTCACCGTAGTAATGGTGGTTCTTCGAGATGTGTCCCCGTGGGTGCTCCACTACCCGCCCATCCTCCCCGCTTCGGATCTCTGTTAGTGTTTTGCAGGGGCATCCGAGGCGGTTGGTCAACGAACTGGCGGGGACCGGATCGCGCACATGGCCAGGAGCTCGCAAGGGAGCGGCGCGCACCGGCGCATGCGCGGTCTGGCAGAAACTGCTTGGAAGATCCGATCTGCGGCGCCGGGCAAGCCCGACACCTATTGTGGAGCACCCACGGGGACACATCTCGAAGAACCACCGTTACTACGGTGAGTAACCTGTCTTTGTTCATCTTCCCCCAGAACAGCTGTGAGGGACATAATGATTGAATCACTGTCCGTTTCCCAGTCTTCCACACTGCTCTGGAAAGGTACTAAACTGAGATCCTGTCACTTCAAATGCCACACCGTATGTTGATCTAACTGTGCTATTGCAGAGAGAGTTAAGATTCTACCTCTTTCACAGTTTGTCTCAGTCGTTACTTCCCATCTGCAGGAGGGAGGGATGTAGCAGCTCTGCAAAGCTTATTTCCTCAGGAAACAGAAGAGTGGTGTAATAGAGTAAAGGAGAGCATTAAACACTGCACCTTCTGCCTTTGCCAATGTTTAGGGCTTGCCATGATCAGGTCTTCAATAGATTATTTTGTAATTGTGAAAACAGTTTAGTAGTGTGTTTGTCAGAGACTGGAGGTCTTTCAAATGTTTTTCTTACTCGATGGGATTTTTCAATGCTTTGCAAAAACTTGCCTGCACAATTCCTACCAATGTATTTTATGTTTAATTTATAACTGTAATGTAGAGTACTTTATTATAATGCTTGAATTGTCACATTACCAGTCTGTGTAACTTCTGAAGTATTTGGCTTTTTAAAGAAATGTTTTATGCCATTATCATCGTTTTCATTTTAATATCTTTAACAGATGTCATGAAGACAACAAAATTTAAGCTTGACCCCAAGCTTATGGACCATGGTCAGTCGAACCCAGAAGATGTGGATATGTACAGTACTAGAAGCTAAAGCACCAATTTATAAATATTGGGACATACTAACAGAAGTAAATTAAAACAGAAGGATTATGCAATGTATGATTGTACCAAATGTGGTATAATTTAATCAGGTATTTTCTTAAGTCCCAAGATGTTCAGTCAGTCTCATTTGGCCTGGGTTATTACCTACCTATGTACAATTAAATATTTTAATATTTTTGAACCATAGTTAGCTGTTTGACTGAGAATTATATTTCTCTCAATATGTGCTTTAAGTGAGGTATATCAGGATTGCCACAATCAAGTTGTTAATAAATATAATTCGCCTGTACGGGGGATTGTTTGAAAGTGGAAATGTATTTGTCTTTCAGGCACTTAGTTTTAAAAGAGAAACTGGTTATATTTTGGTGCTTGTTTCCTTTCTTACCCAGTTCCAGTTCTGAAATGCTTTGGGGAAATGGTAGCATTTGATGTCGATGTTGGCTCAAATATCTTATTAGTCTAAGTATTCATAAAGTAAAAGAAAACAGCTGTGAATGTTGTACTCCCTCAATTTCAGTTGCTTTAAGATTTGTATAATCTAATTCGTTTTGCAAAAATCACTGCTGTTCTTAACCTCTTTTCCACTGAAATTAGAAAATATATTTGCTGCATTTGTGCATAGATTTCTGATTTCAAAATAACAGTTAAAGCAAAAATGAAAAATGGAGCTAGTCTTCACAGCATCCCTGGTCGACCACACATTAGCTTTTAGTCAACTTTTAATAACTTGGATGCTTATTTAATTGCTTTTCAGTTCCATCTACTTTAATCTATGTTACTGGTACTATTTATGCTAATGTGGAACGTATTAAGAAATTATGGCAGGAAAGTTTGACGTTTTAGTGACGCAGAGGTTAAACAGACAATTATGCTATTGGCTTAATTATAAAAAAGAATAAAAAGTTGTGGAGGTTAATAGAGCAAAAACCAAGTTCCACAGTTTGTGTTAGAGCAAACATACCGAGCCCTTGACTTCACTGGGACTTCTGAGTGATCAAATATTTTGAGTGAATTTTTCGCTGTGTTCAGACGTGATAAAGTTCTTAGAGATAAAATGGAAATCCTTTTAAGGCCTGTTTGACTTATGAAGAACAACATGTTCTGACACAATACAGCTGTGCTCATTTATGTAGCAGAACACATACACAACTCTTCGATTCTAGAAGCAGTTAGTAATTATGCCAATTTCACATGACGATCGTTTACTGTCAATTTATTAACATATGAAAATATCTTATTAACGTATTAAAAGCAGTCTGTGCCTATGGCTAGCAGCATCTTTTTAAACAAACATGGCTTTTTCAGTAAAGAAAACAAGAATACCTAGAATACGGAGTTCCTGTTAAGTGACTAAGTTCTCAGTCCTGCACACTGTTTTCTATGCATAACTCAAACACTACGAGGCCAACGTTGAAGTGTAATAATTTCAGTGTCTGGCTAGGGAAAGATCAGATTAATTTATTGGGATTACTCACACTTATAAAGTTGTTCATGTGTCTTTGCATGTTTGGGCCTTAAAGCTACAGCTGTGCTGGCGAGTCATAAGAACATAAGAACGGCCATACTGCGTCAGACCAAAGGTCCGTCCAGCCCAGTATCCCGTCTGCCGACAGTGGCCAATGCCACGTGCCCCAGAGAAGGAGAACAGAAGACAATGATCAAGTGATTTATCTCCTGCCATCCATCTCCTGCCCCTGTACTGAAGGCTAGGGCACCATACTTTACCCCTGGCTAATAGCCATTTATGGACCTAACCTGCAAAAATTTATCGAACTCCTTTTTAAACCCTAATAGAGTCCTGGACTTCACAGCCTCCTCCGGCAAGGAGTTCCACAGGTTGACTGTGCACTGTGTGAAGAAAAATTTCCTTTTATTAGTTTTGAACCTGCTACCCATCAATTTCATTTGGTGTCCCCTAGTTCTTGTATTATGGGAAAAGGTAAATAATTTTTCTCTGTTCACTTTCTCCACACCATTCATGATTTTATATACCTCTATCATATCGCCCCTCAATCGCCTCTTTTCCAGGCTGAAAAGTCCCAGTCTCTCTAGCCTCTCCCCCTATGGGACCCGTTCCAAACCCCTAATCACCTTAGTCGCCCTTTTCTGAACCTTTTCTAATGCCAATATATCTTTTTTGAGGTGAGGAGACCACATCTGTACACAGTACTCAAGATGTGGGCGTACCATAGTTTTATATCGGCGAAGTCTGATATCTTTTGTCCTATTCTCTATCCCTTTTTTAATAATTCCTAACATCCTATTTGCTTCACTAACTGCCACTGCACACTGAGTGGATGTCTTCAGAGAACTATCCACTATAACTCCAAGATCCCTTTCCTGATCTGTCGTAGCTAAATTTGACCCCATCATGTTGTACGTGTAATTTGGGTTATTTTTTCCAATGTGCATTACCTTACACTTTACCCACATTAAATTTCATTTGCCATTTTGCTGCCCAATCACTCAGTTTGGTGAAATCTTTTTGTAGTTCTTCACAATCCCTTTTGGTTTTGACTGTCCTGAACAACTTGGTGTCATCTGCAAACTTTGCCACCTCACTGCTTACCTCATTTTGTAGATCATTGATGAACAAGTTGAACAGGATCGGTCCCAGGACTGACCCCTGGGGAGCACCACTAGTTACCCACCTCCATTGTGAAAATTTACCATTTATTCCAACCCTTTGTTTTTTGTCTTTTAACCAATTTCCGATCCATGAAAGGATCTTTCCTCTTATCCCATGACCGCCTAATTTACATAAAAGCCTTTGGTGTGGGACCATGTCAAAGGCTTTCTGGAAATCTAGGTATATTATGTCCACTGGGTGCCCCTTGTCCGCATGTTTATTAACCCCTTCAAAGAATTCTAATAGATTAGTTAGACACGACTTCTCTCTGCAGAAACCATGCTGACTTTTGCCCAACTATTTGTGCTCTTCTACGTGCCTTGCAATTTTATTCTTTACTATTGTTTCTACTAATTTGCCTGGTACTGATGTTAGACTTATCGGTCTATAATTGCCAGGGTCTCCTCTAGATCCTCTTTTAAATATTGGTGTTATATTGGCCGTCTTCCAGTCATTGGGTACCGAAGCGAATTTAAAGGATAGGTTACAAACCACTGTTAATAACTCCGCAATTTCACATTTGAGTTCTTTCAGAACCCTTGGGTGAATACCGTCTGGTCCTGGAGACTTGTTACAATTCAGCTTATCAATTAACTCCAAAACCTCCTCTAATGTCACTTCAATCTGGGAGAGTTCCTCAGATTTGTCACCTAAAAAGGCTGGCTCAGATTTAGGAACCTCTGTAACATCCTCAGCCGTGAAGACTGAAGCAAAGAAATCATTTAATCGCTCCGCAATGGCACTGTCTTCCTTGATCGCTCCTTTTATATCTTTATCATCCAAGGGCCCCACTGCTTTTTTAGCGGGCTTCCTGCTTCTAACGTATTTAAAAAACATTTTACTATCATTTTTTGAATTTTTGGCTAGCTGTTCCTCAAAATCTTTTTTGGCTTTTCTTACTACATTATGGCTGTGTCTACACGTGCCCCAAACTTCGAAATGGCCATGCAAATGGCCATTTCGAAGTTTACTAATGAAGCGCTGAAATGCATATTCAGCGCTTCATCAGCATGCGGGCGGCAGCGGCGCTTCGAAATTGACGAGCCTTGCCGCCGCGCGGCGCGTCCAGACGGGGCTCCTTTTCGAAAGCACGCCACCTACTTCGAAGTCCCCTTATTCCTCACGGGAATAAGAAACTAAAAGGTAGAGTAACTAAACTAAAATCCCTGGAAGGTGCATGGAAACTGTTTAAAGACACCATACTAGAGGCCCAACTTAAATGTATACCCCAAATAAAAAAACTAGCTCCTCACGAAATTGACGAGCCTTGCCGCCGCGCGGCGCATCCAGACGGGGCTCCTTTTCGAAAGCACGCCACCTACTTCGAAGTCCCCTTATTCCTCACGGGAATAAGGGGACTTCGAAGTAGGTGGCGTGCTTTCGAAAAGGAGCCCCGTCTGGACGCGCCGCGCGGCGGCAAGGCTCGTCAATTTCGAAGCGCCGCTGCCGCCGCATGCTGATGAAGCGCTGAATATGCATTTCAGCGCTTCATTAGTAAACTTCGAAATGGCCATTTGCATGGCCATTTCGAAGTTTGGGGCACGTGTAGACGTAGCCTATGACACTTAATTTGGGAGTGTTTGTGTTCCTTTCTATTTTCCTCACTAGGATTTGACTTCCACGTTTTAAAAGCTGCCCTTTTCTCTCTCACTGCCTTTTTAACATGGCTGTTAAGCCATGGTAGTTCTTTGTTAGGTCTCTTACTGTGTTTTTTTATTTGGGGTATACATTTAAGTTGGGCCTCTAGTATGGTGTCTTTAAACAGTTTCCATGCACCTTCCAGGGATTTTAGTTTAGTTACTCTACCTTTTAGTTTCTGTTTAACTAGCTTCCTCATTTTAGTGTAATTCCTCTTTTTGAAATTAAATGCCGGAGTGTTTGACCGCTGTGGTGTTCTTCCCAACACAGGAATATTAAAAGTTATTATATTGTGGTCACTGTTTCCAAGCAGTCCAGTAACAGTTACCTCTTGGACCAGATCCTGTGTTCCAGTCAGGACTAGATGGAGAATTGACTCTCCCCTTGTGGGTTCCTGTACTAGCTGCTCCAAGAAGCAGTCATTTAAGGCATCAAGAAATTTAATCTCTGAATCCCGTCCTGAGGTGACATGTACCCAATCAATATGCGGATAATTGAAATCTCCTATTATTACTGTGTTTTTTATTTTGATAGCCTCTCTAATCTCCCTTAACATTTCAGCATCACTATCACTGTCCTGGTTACGTGGTCGGTAATATATTCCTAATGCCGTATTCATATTAGAGGAATGAATTGTTATCCATAATGATTCTATGGAACATTTTGATTCCTTTAGGATTTTTGCTTCATTTGATTCTGTATTATCCTTCACATATAGTACCACTCCGCCATCCGCATGACCTGTTCTGTCTTTCCGATATGATTTATGTCCCGGTATGATAGTGTCCCACTGATTGTCCTCATTCCACCATGTTTCTGTGATGCCTATTATGTCAACTTCCTCCTTTGATATGAGGTACTCCAGTTCACCCATCTTATTAGACAGACTCCTAGCATTTGTGTAAAAGCACTTTAAAAAACTACCACTATTTATATGTCCACCTTTCACAGACGTGTTGGATTTTTTTATATGCGATTGTTTCACATCTGATCTTGCCCATATATTATTTCCCATGTTCCCTATCTGACTGACTTCTAGGGAATCCCTATCTATGGAGTCTCGTGTAAGAGAAGTCTCCGGCCGATCCAGGTGCTCCCCCGCACCAATCGGCTTTACCCCACCTCTTAGTTTAAAAACAGCTCTACGACCTTTTTCGTGTTTAAACTGGAGTTTTTTGACAAAACTCAGGGAGCATCCACACACACAATGCATTTTGTCAACAAATCTCAGCGCTTTCACCAACAGCATTCTGCCTATCTGGCATAGCACTTCTGTAAAGAGATTTTGTTGAGGAAAAAAAACAGTGTGGATGCTCCGGAGGGAGTGGACACTTATATCAACAGAGCAGTCCTCCATGGCACCAGCCAGCTGGTTAGCAGGGATAACCCTGTCCACAGCAATCACAGCTCTATGCTCTCAGCCCATGTGGCTCTTAAAACTGCAGTGGGCCCCAGAAACGCCCTGGCAGGAAGCTGAGTGCATGCAAGCAGCAGCATGCTCACTGTCTGCCCAGCACACTTTACAGCTGGTGCAGAGGGCCCATGGCCGAAAGGTAGGAACCTCAAGACCCCTCCAGAACCCTCAAGGTAGCAGTCAGAGGGGTCCCTGTACCCAGCCTGTGGCAGCAAATGCCAGGGCCGCCACTCCCAGACCAGGCTGGAGCTGGAGGACCTGCTCAGCCTGTGGACCAAGGAGAACATCCTCCTAGACCAGTGTTTCCCCAGTGGTGTTCCGTGGAACCCCAGGATTCCACAAAGTGAAAATAAGGTTCTGCAAGAAAATTGCATTGTGATAGCTGATCCCCTCCAGCTCCCTCCCCTGTTGCTGAAACAATAGAACTAAATTTAATTGGTTTAATGACCAGCACAGCAGCAGGAGGGATCCAGCCATTAAACCAGCTGAATTTAGTTCCATTATTTCAGTGGTGGCAGGGCAGGGAGCTGCAGAGAGCCCCTCACCCTTAGGGTCCACACCCCTCTGGTGGGTGTGGCTCAGATCACCCCTGCAGTAGAACACCTCCACGCCACCCTTCCTTCTGCTGGGCATATGTGGCTACCCAGCACATGCTCCCCAGACAGTGCCATGGATGGTTTAGTCCCAGGAGCTAGTTTTAAGAGGGTTAATGCTGGTTATGAGGAGGTGGGCTTGGGGCTGAGAGGGGTTAAGCCTGGCGATGGGGGGGGAGCAGGTTTTGGACTGAGAGGGGTTAAGTCTGGGGATGGGGACGCAGGTTTGCGGGATGAGGGACAAAGCTTCGGGATGGGGGCCAGATCTGGAGGCTGAGGGTGGGTAAAGCCTGGAGACAGGGATTGGGTTTAGGGGACTGAAGGGAGGTAGAGCCTGGGAATGGTGTTCTGCAAATTTCTTTTGAGTTCAAAAGGGTTCCGTGGCCAAATAAAATTCGGAAACAGTGTCCTACATCCCCTCAGCAAGGAGGTATGATGCCCTAGGGTATGCCTGCCTTGGTGCAGCCCTTCCCGACCGAGGACGTTCCATCCACACCCTGGAGCAGCTGTAGGCAAAGGTCAAAGAGCTGCTATGGGTACACGTGGGCCTGGGATGTACGTTGCAGGTTGGGAGCAGGGACAGCAACCTGCCCCTACTAAGCCCAGCTCCATCAGCTCCAAGTGGTGAAGACAGCGCCCAGTGCACAACAGCCTGCAACACAGTGGAGGAGGCCATCCAACTGCCAGCAGAGCAGCGAGGGATGCTGCAAGGAGCACAGCCCAAGCCAGACATGGAGCTCGAGTCCAGCCAGGGAACCCTCACCATTGCCCTGGACTCAGGGGTCCTCCAACAAGGTGACACGCTGGACATCTCTAGACCTCTTCAGGGGACTGTCAGGTGAGTACCCCGTGGGTCTCTCACTCCAGGGCGTAAGGGGTGGGCGCACATGGGGCCCAGCACATGACCCACCAGGCCAGCCCAGGCTGGACCCCAAGCTGGAGGCATGGCATGTGCAACCAGTAGTTTGACAGTGTGTTCCACTAAGACCTAGTAGACAACCTCCAGCACAGTCACCAACCACTGTCAGCCCCATGGCAGGCCACAAAGGCCACAGGGCCCCGGGCACCCCACCTGCCTCTGCCATGTCTGGGAGGGATCAGCCACATGGACCATGGCCTGACCCCACAGATGCCACTGAGGAGTGTGTCCCCAGCAAGCAGGCACAGCGGCAGGCAGCACCTGCTTCTGTAGACAGCGCAGTGGGCCATGTGTGTGTGGGGGGGGAGGCTGGGGTGGTCCAGGCTGTGCCCAGCTTACCTGCCACTTAGGCAGGGACCCCTCTGTGGGTGGACATCCCCCTGGGGAGTTACTCCTGTGGTGGGGTTGGGGGGCTGGTGCAGCAGTCAGGCTGGTCCCTGAGGCCCCATGGGGTCACCATGTAGCAGGGCCTGCTGTGCAGGGCACACATGGCTGTGCCCATGGGACAGCCAAAGCCCATGTGTTGGTGGGGAGTGAAGGGGCAGGGCCTTGGGTCTGTGTGATAGGAATGATTCATCCTCCCTCCTTCTCTTCCATGCAGCTGCACCCTTGGAGGGCCAGGCCAGCACCACCATCTTGCCAGGACCAAGCATGCCTGTCTGCCACCAAGAGCTAGCCAGCACCCCACCATCACGGACATGTCTGGGCCCCTACACAATGGGCACACCTCTTCATGGGGGATGAGGCACTCCACCTGTAAGTGGCCACCATGACAAGGCAGAACCAGCTGCAGGAGTGGCCATTGGAGTGGTCTGAGCGGGCTTGGGGTCAGATGATGGCTGAGCTCTGGTACATGTGGACCCTGTGAGAGGCCACACTCACCCAGGCATAGCCCTCCCTGCTGCTTCCACTGTCCCAGTCTCCCTCTCCTGCACCTGCCTCCCTTCACTCCCTGCCTCTGTCCCCCAGCCCCTCCAGTCCCCATGCCTGAGGCTGTGCTGCAGGTCCTGCAGTGGCCAATAGCCATGGCTGGTGACCCCTGATCTTCCCCTGCCACCCCGGCCCTGCGAACCCCATACCTCCCTGTGCTCCCAACCCCAATGCAGCCCCAACGGGGACATCGAACCTGCAGCAGGAGGGGATCCTGTGGCTGGTGCTGCCCCAAGAGGCTCACAGCCCTCCATCTCGTGTTCCAAGCCCCTCCAAGTTCAGATGTCCCCCCCATCCCTGTCCCAAGTCCCCTGCATCCCCCCAAATTTACACACATTACAAGTTGCAGTTTGTAAATAGTTCTTGTTTTCATAATAGTCATTTGGCGCATGTTTTTCTATTTATAAAGTTAAAGAATTTATTCTTTTTCCCCGTTCCTGTGTCCTTCATTCTTGGGAAGTGGTCATGGAGCGACGAGTGGGTGAAGAGAGGGGTCATGGGGTCATCCCCCTTATCCACCTCAAGGTTGTAGAGGGCACAGCTTGCAGCCACCACTTTGGGGATGTGGGTCTCCCCCATGTCCAGGCCGGTGAAAAGGCAGCAGAACCTCCCCTTCAGACACCAGAAGGCACACTCAACCTGGTAACGCACCCAATTAAGGCAGGCTTTGAAGAGCTCCTTGCTGTGGTCCAGGTGGCTGATGTATGGGTGCATTAGCCATGGCATGAGGGGGTATGCTGTATCCCCCACCATGCACATGGCCATGGACATCCCCAGTGGCCATGTCACGCTGTGAGACACAGGTGCCCACATCCATGCTTCGGCACAGGCTGGAGTTCTGGAAGACCTTGGCATTGTGTGCCCAGCCCAACCACCTGATGTAGACATTGGTGAACTGACCACAGTGGTCCACCAGGATGCCTAAGAGTACCCTTTGCAACTGATGTACTGCACCACACTGTGTTCTGGGGCACGGGTGTGTATGTGGGTCTCATTTTTGCCCTGAACCAGTTCAGGAATCCTAGGGTTTTGAAGCCAGCCACAACTGCGTCCAGGTCAGTGACTTGGACGCACCTCCTCAGCAGGATCGTGTTGATAGCCCTCACCACCTGGAAGAGGAGGAGACTGAATGCACATATGGGGGGCAGCCCTGCCCTCTCCTATCCCCTCTGTGCCTCCTTAGCTCCCCAAAAGCCTACCATGTGCAGCGCCCCTCCTCGGCAGCAGGTCTCTGTGGGGCTGGGATGGCACAGCCCCGTGGGGACGACTTCCCTGCTCCCCCACTTCCCTGCTCCTCCACCTCCTGGGGGGTACCCCTTGGGAGGGAGCCCATCTTTCCCCCTACCCCTCATCCCCCAGCCATGACTGAAACCCAAGAGTGGCTTACCTGCCTGAGGATGACCCAGATGGTGGACTTCCCCACCCCTAATTGGTTCGCTACAGACTGGTAACTGTCCAGGGTGACCTGCATCTACAACATGACGGCCAACTGCTTCTCGAGGGGGCTGGTTGGCCGCATGCAGGCGTCCCGTTGGAGTAGTGCAGGGGTGAGCCAGGTGCGAGTTCCTGGAAGGTCTCCCTTCTCATCCTGAAGATCTGGACCCACTGGTGGTCGTCCCACTCCCACCATTCCACACTAGTGTTGTATCTTCACACCTGCCGTGGCACGCGGAGGGGGGCAGAGGGCAGGTGGGGCACTGGGATGGGAGAAGTGTCAGTGTCTGCAGGGTCCGACAGGTCCACACAAACATAGTGAACAAGGGCCAACACTGGGGTGAGCAGTGCTTGGAACAGCTGCTGGTTGGTGAGAACCACGCGCTGCTTGTGGTCCATGCCTTCGCTGCACTGTGTGGGCCCTCAAGGGCAGCGTGCAAGCCCTACACCAGCCTGTCTGTACCTCACAGGGGTCCAAAAGGTTCAGCTTGGGTAGGCACAGGCCAGCCTGGGGGGAGAGAGCCTTTTAAGGGCACACCTGGCTGGAGCTCCCAGAAGAGCTTGTCAGCCACACCAACCTGTTTGATTGGCTTCTAGGGCCCCATTCTGTCAAGAAAGCAGCCAGGACGTCTCTCCACTTTGTCAACAATGAATCACTCTTCCAATCCCCTTTTGTGTGTGAATGCACTCTGTTGACATGTTTTCTCAGAAAATTACTTCCAACAAACAGTTGTCAACAGATGGTGCTTGCGTAACTGTAGCCCAAGGGTCTACACCAGTGGGACAATACAGGTTACATAGTCGCGTTCTCCTGAAATTGAATCTCACCTAACTGAAGGAAATAACAGATTAGAAGTGTGCTAGAAACACAGTGCAATTTTCTATGTGAAGCTCAGAGGTAAATTTTTAAAGTGATCAGTGATTTTGACACAAGATATCAATTAGTGTCACTGGGAATCGTGTGTGTCTGTCGCCATGAACCACATACCACACACAAAAAAGTTTACTGTGAATCAAATAATTTGTTTGCAAGGAAAAAAATCTGCATTTAGATTCTCCACAGTTAACCATCATTTATTTCTTCATCCTTTTGATTATGGAAAAGTGTGGCACTAAAACAAATGATTACAGATTGCCTTTTCTCTACAAAACTTAATTAAAAAAACACCTAGGAATATTTTAAAAGATATTGAAAAATCCAAAAATGGGTAATACTTTTTGGCTGCTAGTTGCCTGCAAGATGAGGACACAGATGTTCATCATACTGATAGTCATATCATGGAACAGGTTGGTGACTTAAGACTTCTTTTTGTAGCAAGCAAGATTATTTTAAATAAAAATACACTTGTGATGCAATGCATACAGTACAGTAACATGTTAACATATGCATCTATTTGTAAATGTAAAGGGGAATAAAACATGGGGTCTTCTCGATAGAGGCCTGTTATATGATGAAAGAAACTTCAGTAACTGTCATAGTTCCCAATAGTAATAACGACTGCTAGTCATAAACAGAGAGGCTACATAACTTGATTAATTATGTTAACAAACTGATGCTATGGAGGGTAATCAGCAAAGGTAGCATTGCACAAAACCGAAAGCAGGACAAACTGACTGCAGAATAATAATTGAATCCCTCATTAGTCTCGGAATGGTGAGTCGGAACTCCTTTCATTCTTCAGATGCCATTCTGAGAAGATTCTCTTTGTCAAATCTGAAGAGATGCCAGCCCTCTTCCGTGGACAGGTCTAATGCTCCACGTCTTACGTAGTACTCTATAGATGGCTTGTTCCAAATGACTACAAGGAAGTGCATGCAGCTACAGTTTGTTTTGATCGCTATCTGTTGGAAAGTAAATATTCTGTGTTATTGACAAATCATTGTTTTGGGGTGCCTTCCCCAGTACTGGTTTGGATACTCATCTTCAAATAGCACAATCTCTGAAAAGGAGCAGTGGAACTATTGCAAAAGGTCACTGCACACCCAACAGATGTCAGAGCAGTTTGTGTTCTCCAACAAGCTAGTCCCTTTTGGCACATGGTAGAGTGATGAACTCAAGAACATACCAACAGTGTGAGCCAAAATTCTGTGCGGAGATGCCTTCCCCTCTTTTGGCATCATGATATTCAAAGGACCAAAAAGCCAGTAATCTGCTAGTTTGGATCGCTCTTCATTAAAGTGCGGTGGGGAAAAGTCTGCGCAATTTGTCTGTTGTCCAATTCTTGGAAACTCTGGAAAATCCTGCTACATGGGATTAGCAGATGGGATTCTCAGGGAGCCAGGGATGGTGACACCAAGTATATGTTTACGCAACAGCTGGCAGCAAGCCTTCCAGTATGGATAGCTAGGTTTGTATTAGCAGGGCTTGTGTGTGATAAAAATAACTGTGAAGATGTGTCAATACTGATGAAGGCGCAGGCTAGTCATTTGAGCTCTGGTGGTTAGCCAAAGCCCCCCACTGGTGATGCAACACCAAGGCAGTGTCTACACTTAGGAAAAACTTTGAAATGGCCATGCTAATGGCCAAATTGAAGAATACGAATGAGGCACTGAAATGACTATTCAGTGCCTCATTAGCACGCTGCCAGCCACAGCACTTCAAAAGTGCTGCGTTTCACTCACGCACAGCTCGTCTACACGGGGGTGCTTTTCAGAAGGACCCTGCAAATGTCAAAATTGAAATCAGCTGATAGGAATAAGGGGATTTTGACATTTGCAGGGTCCTTTCAAAAAGGACACCCATGTAAATGAACCATGTGTGAGCTAAACGTGGCACTTTCAAAGTGCCACAGCTGGCAGCATGCTAATGAGGTGCTGCATATTCATTTCAGCACCTCATTAATATTCTTTGATTTGGCCATTAGCATGGCCATTTTGAAGTTTTTCCTAAGTGTAGACGTAGCTCAATACAACTATTTTAGGACTTTAGTGCAAGCCCCACTAGTACAAGCATGTGTACTCAGGCTGGAGACTTGTTCCAGGCTACAGTAGACATATCCCAACATAAGCCTTGGCACGTACCCCAGTCTACTGAAGCAGTGGTTCCCAACCTTTTCACCAGTATGGACCCCCAATCACCTCCCAAAACCGTTCACAGACCCCCATAAAAGCCAATTCTAGCTTCTATGAACACGTCGTTAAATGAAAAAAGAAACCACAAAGTAGGTTTTCAGAATGCAATTAATAACATTATTGGAGGATATTTAATTTAAAAATAATAATAGATTGTAACTTTGCAATTTATTTAAAACTCATTTTCTACCATCATTTTATCTTTTATTTTTTCCATAGACTGCCTGGATCCCAGGTTAGGGACCACAGTATTAAACCAATATAAAGGCTGCACCTGCTCTGCCTAAGCACCCTCTTGTTTTGGAGCCTAGGTCCTTGGAACACAATAAATGGAGATGCCTTGGAAAACTTCTTCTATTCCAATATAATCACACAAGCTCTGCTGCCTGCAGGGGCCAATATTTTCCCCTTAACTATTTGAAAGTAAGTATGAAGGCCAGTGAAGAATTGTTTAGTGTGTTCCTAAAGAGATACAACGGGGCATGTGAACATATGAAATTGAGCGTAAGGAAGTATGAGCAAACTATCAGGATTGTCTTGAACTGTGAAAGCCTATGAAGTAAGAGGAAAATTTCCCTGTAAAAGTCCTGTTGCTTTAGAACTTCTGCATCCATTTACCACTAGACCAAACAAAAAATCATTTGAGAAAATTTTTCAGAGAGCAGACTTGCACTGGCAGGCGAAGAAATCTATATGAAAACAAGTCTACATGTTTGTGTTACAGTAATTCATCATAAATAGTAATCCCACTGTCCAGTGAATTTATCAATCAAAATCTTATACTCTCTTAGGTCATAAAATGAGGGAAATTACCATTAAAATATGCAGCGTTTGTAAGTCTTTGTTTTAAATTATACATACCTGGCTTAATCTCTTTAAGATTTCCGAGCCAATGCCCAAGCCTGTTTAATAAGTCAAACATGAAAAATATCAGTACACTCACACAGTTTCGAAGCAAGATATATTTTAATGACTTGTAGTTGGACAATTAGGATGTGTCAACAGTACAAGTGTTTCTCAACCATATCTTTTTCAACATCCCAAGGTTGAAATAAGTAAAATTGAAAAATCATATTCACACAGCCACAGCACTGTGAAATGGAGCGTTCACATTTACAGCCACAGCACTGCAAAAGGAGCATTCGCAGAAGTTGATAACAGCTGTGCTTTGTTCACACGCTTTCATTTTTGACTGGGGGCAGGGTGGGGGCGCAGCAGAACTCTTTGCAGAGCTGGAGTTATTTCAAGGGACAAGCCCTCTTATCTCAACTTTATATAAAAAGCATTTTTTCCCCAAAAAAATCCAGAAGAGTAGAGAAGCATTTAAAATATTTAATTGGAAGTTAAATTAACTTGTATATAGAAAGATAATGGAATTACTATTTTAATACAAAATACAGGCCAGATTTAGTTAAATCAATTTAAGTCACAAAGAAAAAATAATTTATTTAGATCAGGTTTCCCATTGATACGTGTTCACATATTTCTTAATGGCGCAAATAGGATCACTAAAACATGTTAATTTTAAACTTAGTACAGAATTTTACATCTAAGAGGATATACAGTGTGTAATTATTTTAAATAACTTGATTCTTCTTACTTTAGCAAATCTAATATATATTTGAGAATCTGTCTGTCTTTTGTTCAAGAACTCCATCTAAACAGTAAGAGCTACACCCACCAAATTCGGTGTATAGCTTCCTTTTATCATAACTTCAAGCAATGCAGGGTTTGGTTGTGCCAAGAAAATGAGATGTGCCTAGCGTGGGATTGATTCCCAATAAAACCAAACAGAAAAGAGAGACACTCACCAGACATGTTGATTAGTAACAGAGAGAAAGCCGAGCTAGTCTATATAGGCCGTGTCTACACTATCCAAAAACTTCAAAATGGCCATGCAAATGGCCATTTCGAAGTTTACTAATGAAGCGCTGAAATACATATTCAGCACCTCATTAGCATGCGGGCGGCCGTGGCACTTCGAAATTGGCACGGCTCGTCCAGACGGGGCTCCTTTTCAAAAGGACCCCACCTACTTCGAAGTCCCCTTATTCATACGAGCAGATGGGAATAAGGGGACTTCGAAGTAGGTGGGGTCCTTTCGAAAAGGATCCCCATCTGGGTGAGCCACGTCAATTTCGAAGCGCCACAGCCACCCACATGCTAATGAGGCGCTGAATATGTATTTCAGCGCTTCATTAGTAAACTTCAAAATGGCCATTTGCATGGCCATTTCGAAGTTTTTGGCTAGTGTAGACATAGCCATACTATCAAAACAAAAAAGCAGTCAAGTAGCACTTTAAAGATTAACAAAATAATTTATTAGGTGAGCTTTCGTGGGATAGACCCAGTTCTTCAGACCATAGCCATACCAGAACAGACTCAATATTTAAAGCATAGAGAACCAAAAATAGTAATCAAGGGTGGTTTTTTTCTGATTTGTTAACCTTGATTACTATTTTTGGTTCTCTGTGCCTTAAATATTGAGTCTGTTCTGGTCTGGCTATGGTCTGAAGAAGTAGGTCTGTCCCACGAAACTCACCTAATAAATTAGTTAGTCTTTAAAGTGCTACTTTACTGCTTTTTTGTTTTAATCACCAGACAGGTGAAAAGGGGTGGCTGAGGGCATGTGTGCCCCCAGGACTGCCCAAGCCTCAACCCTCCCACCCCTCTAGATGCCCTTTAGGGAGGGGAGGGAGCCGACGCTCCCCCCACCCGAGATTTGTTCCGAGGCATTGCTGTGCCCCCTTGCCGGGGAGCAAGGGGAAGGTGCTCAGTTTGATGCATTTCTCACTCTGGCCAGGGACTGTAAGAGGTTAGATGAGCTGTACACTGATCACGTCCTCCAACATCCTCTTCAATCCAATGTTAGATGGGATACTTCCATCTATTTTAATCAAGTTTTTCTTCACAAAATTTTATAAGAATAGGCCAAATTTTAATAAATTGTTCAAAACAATGAACAACAGAATTCCACTGAAAATTTTGAGAGAGAATTCATTTGGATCTTTCTCTCTCCTGTGAAGCTGAAGCAAAATGGTTTCTTTCAGAAGTATTTTGTGACTTCAGCAACTCTTTTTTTTACTTCCTGGAGAAGATGTACTTAAGTTTTTGACTGAAAGATGTATCAAATGGGCACTGCAGCCATATGTTGATAAGGCACATACTTCCATTTCTTCTTCTAAGTATCCTCTCATCTTTGCCAGTTTTGCAGCATTGGCTGTGACAAAATTCAGCATGTGACAGTTGAATTTTTTTGTCCATAGTTTATTACAGATTTCACTGTCACTTATAAATATTCTGTTCTGTGACCATTTCCTGGTGTATGTATTATTTCTGCAAGATATGCAACCTCATCTTCTGTTGTCTTACAAACACACATTACTGGATCATTGTGTACAGTAAACTCTTTCATATCTGGCAGCCCGAGGACCAGGAGGTTGCTGAATATTCAAATATTCTGCATAACGGAGAGGTAGATCCATCAATGCATAACACTAAAGAAAAACAAGATTAGATATTAAAAAGCAAACAAAGATGTATGTAGAGCACTTCATTTACCAACAACAGTAGTATTGTACAGTAACAAAGAGAAAGCTGTGCTAGTTTATATACTATCAAAACAAAAAAGCAGTCAAGTAGCACTTTAAAGACTAACAAAATGACTTATTAGGTCAGCTTTCGAGGGACAGACCCACTTCTCCGGATCATAGCCGTACCAGAACAGACTCAATATTTAAGGCACAGAGAAACAAAAATAGTAATCAAGGTTGACAAATCAGAAAGAAATATCAAGGTGAGCAAATCAGTAGAGGGGTAGAGGTGGGGGGAAGTCAAGAATTAGATTAAGCCAAGAATGCAAAAGAGCCCCTACAATTACCCAGAAAATTCACATCTCGGTTCAAACCATGTGTTAATGTGTCAAATTTGAATATAAAAGAGAGTTCAGCAGCCTCTCTTTGAAGAGTCTTGTGAAAATCCTCTTCAGTAAAACGCAGACTTTTAAATCATTAACAGAATGTCCCACTCCATTAAAATGCTGGCCAACAGGTTTGTGGATGCGGAGTGTTTTGATGTCTGTTTTGTGCCCATGAACTCTGTGCCTAAGAGAGTTTAAAGTCTGTCCAATATACAAAGCATCAGGGCATTGTTGGCACATGATGGCATGTATGATGTTAGTTGAGGAACATGAGAATGTGCCATTGATTCTGTGAATAACCTGGTTAGGTCCCTTGATGGTATGTCCAGAACAGGTATGTGGACAAAGTTGGCAACAGGTCTTGTTGCAAGGTAAGTTCCAGGATCGGTATTCCTGTGAAATAGACTGTGGTTGCTGGTGAGAATCCTCATAAGGTTGGGACGTGGTCTGTAGGAGAGAACAGGCCTGTCACCTAGGGCCTTCTGGAGTGTGGCATCCTGATTAAGGATAGGTTGTAGGTCTTTAATAATGCAAGTGGCTGGACTTGAGGGCTGTAGGTGATGACCAGTGGTGTGCTGTTCTTGCCTTTTTTGGGCCTAACGTGGAGTAGCTGGTCCCTGGGTATTTGTCTGGCCTTGTGGATTTGTTTTTTTATTTCTCCTGATGGGTACTTCAGGTTTATGAATATTTGATAAAGATCTTGTAGTTTTTGGTCTCTGTCAGTAGGATCAGAGCAAATGCGATTGTACCTAAGGGCTTTACTGTAAACAATGGATCTAGTTACGTGTGCAGGATGGAAGCTAGAAGCATGTAAGTAAGTATAGCGATCAGTGGGTTTCCGGTAGAGTGTGGTACCAATCAGGCCATCATTCATTTGTACTATAGTGTGCAGGAAATGTATCTCTCACATGGAGTAATCGAGGCATAACTTGATAGTGGGGTGCAGATTGTTAAAGTCTCCGTGCAATTCTTCTAGAGTCTCTATACCATGGGTCCAAATCATAAAGATGTCATGAATGTACCTTAAGTAGAGGAGGGATAATGGAGTGGGATGTTCTGTTAATGACTAAAAAGTCTGTGTTTTACTGAAGAGGAATTTTCACAACACTCTTCAAAGAGAGGCTGCTGAGCTCTTTTTATATTCAAATTCGACACATTAACACATGGTTTGAACTGGGATGTGAACTTTCTGGGTTATTATAGGGGCTCTTTTGCATTCTTGGCTTAATCTAATTCTTGACTCACTGTTAGCCGGTGGCCAGGTAATGTACAGTGAGGTACCAACTAAGCCCTTGTTACCATCCGAGTCTTTAACTGCGAGGGCACGGAGCTCGTCGCTGCGGGCAGCGACAAGCCAGGCTGATGGATTCCCCTGGGTCCTAAACAACCCGGTTTTTTACTGCTGGAGCAGGGAGCTCCTAGCACTCTCGCCTATGGCCAGGCTGTGGTAACCAAACAGTTAAAGTTCTTTTTATTGTGCCGGCTGTGTTGCAGTGACAAAGAGTGACAGCAGTCAGGCTTAGATCTTAACTAGTTACAAGTTTATTTAAGCTACAGTTATAAGCGTGCGGTTACAAAAGGCTATTGTCTACTTCTTATATGCTAGCAAAGTACAGGTGTTAAGAGGTTACGTTACAATCCAACACAAAGTTATCTGTTATCATCTAACACAATGATATCTTAATACAACGACATCTAGTTACAGAGCTCTAAATCTTTAACTGTGTGCACCAAAAAGGAGACCTTAGCATGGGTATATCTTACCCTTCTTGCGTCTCTCGATACCAGCGTAGCCAAGCCAGATCGGTCACTCAATTCCGCGGAAAGACGAATACAAGGTTGGGCGTCCCCAGTTGCGGACCTCGGGAGGCAATCACCTGACCCCACCAGCAGGTAGTTGGTGGAGATGCACTCAGAGTTACAGTTCTGCTGGGCCCACCTTTATACCCCCTTAGGTTACTGTAGCCAGACAGACAGTAGCCAGTAGTACTGTAGCCAGCCAGACAGTAATTGCTACAGGCCTAGTTGTGTTGTAGCTACCTTCAACCCAGCTGACAGCATGGCACCTCAACTCCTCGTCATCTTCCTGACAACCTCGCTGACCTTTGCCATGCCTAAGCATCCCCTCAGGAATGCCATCCAGTCCATCGTCTCCACCGCTGGTGCCACGGATTGCTGGATGTGTACCCTGCTGAACTCCTCTACCACATTGGGAATTAAGTTTGTCCCTCTGAACCTGAATGATTGGTGGGAAGTTCTGGTTCTGGTTTTGTTATTGTACCCTGTAACGGGATGAGGCTTGCTGGGATTTGAGTCCCTGACAACCTTGTTGTCCCGGGTGCTGGGAGGGTGGAACTGAGTGTCTTGCTTGTAATTCCTTGGAGTGGAAGCCATCGCGTGCGAGGAAGCTCCAAGGTTAAGCTGGGCCCTTCCATCCCGTCCTCCTAGCCAAGCTGGTGTGGGTAGAAGTAACCGGTTTGAACTCTCTGGATTAGACCATAATTCCCATCTGCCTTCCTGTCTAATTGTTCTCTGTCTGAGTGTCAGCAAGTGATGGGTGGGTCTCAAAGTATGTAGTCCTGGCCCAACAAGGAAGAGTTTGTGCTGTAATTAACCAATCTTACTGCTTTTAGGTAAACACTCAGAACAGATTAAACAGGATGTATCTGCCATCAAAGATGCAGTTAAAATCTTACATGCTGTAACTAAGAATGGAAAGATCCCATGGTTAAAATGGTTAGCTCAACAATTAGAATTTTCTCTTACTCCATTCCTGCATTCTATTGTAACCACTATTTTGATTGTTCTTATCATAGTAGTTGTGTTTTGCATAACACTGTGCATTGTTAGGAGACTGACTGATGTGGCTATCTCCTCCACGCAAATCCGATACATGGAGCTGACAAGTCATCCTAGCCAGTTCCGCGATTCCCCACATACTGATTGGATCATTGGGCACTTTTAGACTTCCCCCAAGGAGGGCAAAAGGTGCTGGCATCACCACCACCTTGCGTTCTGGGATGTAGTGTGGTGCATCAGGGGGTGGAATGTAGCCAGACAGAGTCTCCCCCTTACAAGCCAGCTTGCTCGTTGCCCCCCCCCCCACTGAGGAGCACACAGGGCACAGAAATGGCTGCTGACAGCACAGTCTTTGATGCCCTCATTGAGGCCCAGATATGCTAACTTATCGTGACCCTGAGAAGCAGAAAGTACAGCTAGAAGGCTAACAGGCCAGACTGTCAACATGAGGCGGGGGGAACCCTCAAGAAATCACCCCAGCTGGCATTGATCAATATGATGCACACACACAATCACCCAGAAGGGGACGTGCCCCGCCCGCACAAAAGAATGTCCTGTACTCCTAAATTGCTTATCTCTTGTCTTACAAGTGCAAACTAAGTAGAAATGCCCTTGTAACAAACTGGCGTCACAAAGACAGACCAGTATGATCTGGCACCATAGATAAGAAAGAGAATACATAACCCAAAAGGGGTATAAAAGATGAGTCCAGCATAACTCTAACTTTGAGTGCATCTCCACCAACTACCTGCTGGTCGGGTCAGGTGATTGCCTCCCGAGGTCCACAGCTGGGGACGCCCAACCTCGTATTCGTCTTTCCGCGGAATTGAGTGACCGATCCGGCTTGGCTACGCTGGTATCGAGAGACGCAGAGAGGGTAAGATACACCCATGCTAGGTCTCTGACTTTTTTTTGTGCACAGCTAAAGAATTAGAGCTCTGTAACTAGTATCAAGATATCATTGTGTTAGATGGTAACAGATATCTTTGTATTGGATTGTAACGTAACCTGTTAACACCTGTACTTTGCTAGCATATAAGAAGTAAACAATAGCCTTTTGTAACCGCACGCTTATAACTGTAGCTTAAATAAACTTGTAACTAGTTAAGCTCTGAGCCTAACCATTTTGTTAACCCTTTTGTCACTGCAACACAGCCGGCACAACAAAAGAACTTTAACCGTTTGGTTACTACAGCCTGGCCGTGGGTGAGTGTGCTAGGAGCTGCCTGCTCTAACAGTAAAAAACTGGGTTGTTTAGGACCCAGGGGAGTACCTCACTGCTCATTACCTGGCCACCGGCTAACAGTTACGTATTCTCTTTCTTATCTATGGTGCCAGATCGTACTGATCTGTCTTTTGTGACGCCAGTTTTTACAAGGGCAATTCTTACTTAATTTGCACTTTTAAGACAGGAGATAAGCAATTTGGGAGTACAGGACATTCTTTTGCAGGGGCGGAGATTTCCTCTTCTGGGATGGCTGTGTGGGCATCAAATCCATCAATGCCAGCTGGGGTGATTTCCTGAGGTCCCCCTTATTGACAGTTAGCCTGCTAGCCCTCTATCTGTGTTTTTCTGTTTCTCAGGGTCACGATGAGCCAGCACATCTGGGCCTCAGTGAGAGACATCAAAGACTGTGCTGTTTAACTGCTGTTCAGTGCCCTGTGTGCTCTGAGGCACCTTAGAGGGGAGGCGAAAGCTGGTCTGTAGTGGGGAGATTTTGTCCAGCTACACTCCCCCCCACAACCCTCTACTCTCTGATTTGCTCACCTTGATATTTCTTTCTGATTTGTCTACCTTGATTACTGTTTTTGGTTCTCTGTGCCTTAAATATTGAGCCTGTTTTGGTATGGCTATGATCTGAAGAAGTGGGCCTGTCCCACGAAAGCTCACCTAATAAATTATTTTGTTAGTCTTTAAAGTGCTACTTGACTGCTTTTTTGTTTTGATAGTATTGTACACTGTGTGCTTATACTGTATTTGCTGTATTCATTTGTATTTACTTTCACTATACTGTTCCTATGGAAAACAGAACTAAAATTTACTTATAGTTAAAATGCCAGTTATTTGAGAGTTCTGGATGATAGAATGCCAGATATGAAAGAATTTACTGTACATTTTACCACCCATCAGGTGTGTCTACACGTGCACGCTACTTCGAAGTAGCGGCACTAACTTCGAAATAGCGCCCGTCACGGCTACACGTGTTGGGCGCTATTTCGATGTTAACATCGATGTTAGGCGGCGAGACGTCGAAGTCGCTAACCCCATGAGGGGATGGGAATAGCGCCCTACTTCGACGTTCAACGTTGAAGTAGGGAACATGTAGTCGTTGCACGTCCCGCAACATCGAAATTGCGGGGTCCTCCATGGTGGCCATCAGCTGAGGGGTTGAGAGACTCTCTCTCTCCAGCCCCTGCGGGGATCTATGGTCACCGTGTGCAGCAGCCCTTAGCCCAGGGCTTCTGGCTGCTGCTGCTGCTGCTGCTGCTGCTGCTGCTGCTGCTGCTGCTGCAGCTGGGGGTCCGTGCTGCATGCACAGGGTCTGCAACCAGTTGTCGGCTCTGTGGATCTTGTGCTGTTTAGTGCAAGTGTGTCTGGGAGGGGCCCTTTAAGGGAGCGGCTTGCTGTTGAGTCCGCCCTGTGACCCTGTCTGCAGCTGTTCCTGGCACCCTTATTTCAATGTGTGCTACTTTGGCGTGTAGATGTTCCTTCGCTGCGCCTATTTCGATGTGGTGCTGCGCAACGTCGATGTTGAACATCGACGTTGCCAGCCCTGGAGGACGTGTAGACGTTATTCATCGAAATAGCCTATTTCGATGTCTCCACATCGAAATAGGCTACTTCGATGTAACTTCACGTGTAGATGTAGCTATCAAGGC
Source organism: Carettochelys insculpta (assembly GCF_033958435.1). NCBI lineage: Eukaryota > Metazoa > Chordata > Testudines > Carettochelyidae > Carettochelys > Carettochelys insculpta. The sequence goes on from NC_134149.1 coordinate 30,532,216, forward strand.
ATAAACTGGCAAATTTCCCTCAGTATTTTTGCACATTGTTCAAGTTCCTTCTCATGTATTATTTCTAACAAAACAAACCGCAGTCATGTTTTGTTAGAATACAGACTAACACAGCTACTGCTCTGTCACTATTCATACATTATTTCTAGTAACCTTCCTCCATTCTGTTCCACCAGATGGCGTGTAAGGACTCAACCATGTCAATGAAGGTGTATATAGTTTACAATGAAAAAAGAGAATTTGTTTCATAAAGGAACTGACCAGTCTTTCCATATATGGTGTCTTGTTTGAATTTGCTAATTCCTACTACAAACCCATGTATGATGGTGCTTTTAGTGGCTGACTGAAATCTTTTTCTTGCTACAGATACTTTGCTGTCTGAAAAAGTGTTTAGTTGCTGCACCGCTGTTAAAAGTACCAATGGATGGCTCTGAAATTGTTGCAGATGAACAGTCTAAGTCTGTACACTTAAATGGGATCTTGCTCAAAATCATTTTAAAATTTTGTTTCACACGTTCTTCTCAGGTCTTCTCATTCTACTATTCAATTAATCATTTAAATTTTTTTCCAGAAAAGATGCAGATCCAATTCCAAAAATGTCAAAAGAGCAGACTGAGGCTGTATCTACACTATAAGATAAATTCAAATTCCAAGACTTTAGCTCGTTATTAAAATGTAATTGTCTTCGTACATAATTCTGTTAATTTGATTTATTGAGCCATAAGGCCGATTACAGAATATCGATATTACGGGATGGCTGTAGCATCTATTTTGTATTTAAAATCTCAAATCAAGGCTAGTGTGGAAGCACCATGTCCTGAATTCAAATTTGTTCTTCTCCAGAAGTGTCCCGTATGTATCCCAAAAACCTATGCTGTGACCCTCCAAGTATGGCCGTATCGGTGTGCACTGCTGTCAGGTGTGCAGGAAGAAGGTCAAAGTAAGTCCACAAAGTTTGGATTGAATTTGAATTTGAATGAAAATTTGAATTGCAATTTAGCAGCCCAGCCCTGCACATATAAAGGGCGTCCATTATGAAAAAATCTCTTTGCTCATTGCGTCGCACTGCATCGGTAGCCATCACACTGCATGGATAGCAATTATCAGTAGCCCTGCAATCATCACCGCTCAGGGTAGAGATGATCAGATGGCGCACAAGATGGCCACCCAAAGTTACTCCCAGGACTCTATGCAGTGCCAGGTGAAGGTTAAAGAACTCCGTCAGGTCTATCAAAAAGTCTGGGAAGCCAACCAGCGGTCAGGGACGGGTCCACGGACCTGCTGCTATTATCAACAGCTCCAAATGCTGATGGGGAGCGACCCCACAATGGAGCCTGGACTGAATTACAACACTTCTGGAGGCCCTGCCAGGGAGTTCGGGGTGAGCCCAGAGGAGCAGGGTGGCCCAGAGAAAGAGGGCAATGGGGAGGAGGAAGGGAACAATGAGCAGGGGACAGAGGAAGTTGTTCCAGACAGCACAGAGCTCTTCACCATCAGCCTGCAACTGGTCCCCCCTCCACGGTGTTTCTCTCCACACTGGGACCCTCCACTGCAGTCCCCTCAATGCCAGTTACCTCCATGCCAGTCCCCAAGCCCTCTGGAGCAAGCAGTTCAAGTGAGTCTTTATTCTGCATGTTAGAAGCAGGTTGAGGGTGGGTATAGTGATAGGGTTTTGCACAGGTACAGGTTTACTAGCTGTGCTTCTGTGCCCCTCAGAACATCGTGTTAATGTTTCTTGGGATGGAGTGCTTCTGCCTTTTGGACATCTCCTCGAAGGCCTCATCCAGGCACACTCATATTTTTTTCATGAGATTCTTGAGCAGGCCTGACTGGTTGCGGCTTCCATGGTAGCACACCGTGCCATGCCAGGCAACCAGATAGTGATCTGGTGTCATGGCACCACACAGCATTTTAGCAAATTTTCCAGGCTTTTGGTCACACAGCAGGAATAGCTGTTCTTTCTCCATATTTGTTAGTTATAGGAAAGTGATGTCCTCTTTGGCAACCTGCGGAAGCACAGGAATTCACATCTGGCTTTTTTTTTTTGTATTGTTTTGTTTTGTTTTTTAAACATGCTTCCTGCTCCTTTACATTGGCCTTCAGCTGCTGGCAGGCACTCGTTGCCCACCCCAGAATGAGGGTTGCAGGCTCTTTGGGGGTTCCATCCCCCACGTCCCTTTCCAACCAGCGTTTCTTTTCATTTATTATGACTCCCCCATGCCACATTGCTGCTGAGCTCTGCTGTGTTTTTCCCATCCCATGTCCCCTTCCTTCAGCATTTCTTTTCCACCATTTCTTTGCATTTTGCAGGACCCCCCGATGCCATGGGTTGTCAGGCTTTGCTGTGCTTTTCCCATTCCCTGTCCCCTTCCCCAAGGATTTCTTTTCCAGCGTTTCTTTTCGTTTCATTTTTTAGGACTCTCCCACTGCCGGGCTCTGCTGCGCTTTTCCCATGCCATGTCCCTTTGCACCAGCATTTATTTGCATTTTGCTGGACCCCCACGGCTGCTGGGCTCTGCTGAGCATTTTTGCTTGCAATCCCCTTTCCCTTACCATTTCTTTTGATTTTGCAGGACTTCCAGCACCATGCAGCTGCTGGGTTCTGCTGGGCTTTTCCCTCCCATGTTCCTCTCCAAGCACCATTTGTTTTCAGGAGTCTTTTCCCACACCACATGGGAGATTCCTCTGCTGTGCTTTTCCCCTCCCATCTCCCTTTACCTCCAGCCTTTCTTTGGATTTTTTTTTCTTTACATTATTTTTATTGTGCATTGAACCCCCATATGCAGCCATTCATTTTTCACTGCCACAGAACACCCAGTCAGGACACCTGGTGGCTGCCCCTGCTTTGCAAACCTTCCCATTCACACCAAAGGAGGACAATTGCATGTAACTTACCATGTCCACAAAGCAATGTGCTAGATAAATGAGGTATTGTCAAATGCATGCTTACTGTCCCATCCGTAATAAACCATATGTCCTTCAAAGGTATACTTTCAGTGATAGTACACACAAAGACTCGTTCATTGTGCTTCAAAGCACATTATGTGAATTGTATCTTAATTTTGACCTTCCTTTTTCCAGCATTGCACAGAAAACCAGAAGACACAAGAAATGCAAAGATCTGATCCTGCAGCACATGGAAAACTTTGAGGCAAGAACCTGACAAAGGACGCTGCTCAGTTGCATCACAGTACAGCTGAATGGCGTGAAAGTCAAGTAAACTTTAACAGGAGAGTGCTTGACTTCCAGCATCAGCAATTGTCAAAGATGAATAAGGCTGTGGCAAAGCAGACTGAGGTCGTGGCAAAGCTCATAATGGCCGTTACTGAGCAGATGGAGATCTTGGGCTCCCTGCTGCAGCTGCAGAGGGATTCCCAATCCAGCAGTGCGTAAGCTGATACTCGCTGGCCAGAGTCCCCTGAGGTGAGGACGCTCACCCTCCATCATCACGATCCCCACATGCAGGGAAGGAGGGCAAAGGTACCCTGCCACTCCAGCCCCAACGACCACTGCAAAAGGCTCTTCAAGCACCCTTGAACAAGCTTCTTTTCCCAGCCACTTAAACCTCTCCTGACCCCCAAATAAATTCATTCCTTTGAGCTCAGTGTGATTTTTTTTTTTGTCCTGCAGGAGTAGGGGGGGACACAAATCAAAACAAGTGGGTGGGGGAGTGCTGCTGAAGGCACAACTGGGCAGTGAATCTCCCTGGTCCATGGCAGACATGCAGCTGAGGGCACTGGGCAGGATGCGGAGGAGGGGTGCTGAATGCACAGCTGCCTGCCAAATGCATTCTTTTCACTGCAACCTAACCCCCTCCCATCAACTAAGAGCATTAATTCATTACAGCACTGTATGATTTATTGGCATTATGGCAGAGACACAAATAGGTAACGTGCACTACAGATCAGTCATAAAGCTGTTTCTTAAAGCGTCTCTTGTTGCTGCAGCCTGAGCATGGCTACTGGTGGATGACAGTGTAGATGGCTACAAGTAAGCCCTGCCTATTGCCTGTGCTTCAGAATTCCACATAGACAAGAAAGTCTACCACCTTGATGCACATATGTTGTGCAAAATAGTGCACTCTGTAATATTGGTGGGGACATTAGCTTCACAAACCTCCAAACGGGTCAATAAACATCTGAACCTTGCTTACTAACATCTCAAGGTGCATTCCACAATCATTAACAGCAACAAAGTGTCCTGTGACACCTTATAGACTAACAGAAAAGTTTTGAGCCTGAACTTTCGTGAGCACAGAGTCACTTCATCAGATGCTGGTAATGGAAATCTGCAGAGCCAGGTATAAATAAGCCAGAGCAAGGGTGGGGTTAACAAGGTTAGCTCAGTCAGGAAGGATGAGGCTTACTACCAGCAGTTGATCTGGAGGTGTGAACACCAAGGGAGGGGAAGCTGCTTTTGTATTTAGCCAGCCATTCACAGTCTTTGTTTAATCCTGAGCTGAGGGTGTCGAATTTGCAGATGAATTGTAGCTCAGCAATTTCTCTTTGGAGTCTGGTCTTAAATTTTTTTGCTGTAGGATAGCTACTTTTAAGTCTGCTACTGTGTGGCCTGGGAGATTGAAGTGCTCTCCTATGGGTTTTTGTATATTGCCATTTCTGATATCTGGTTTGTGTGCGTTTATTCTTTTACGTACAGACTGTCCAGTTTGTCCAATGTATATAGCAGAGGGGCATTGCTGGCACATGATGGCTTAAATTATATTGGTAGATGTGCAGCTGAATGAACCCACGATGGTGTGGCTGATCTGGTTAGGTCCTGTAATGGTGTTGCTGGTGTGGATATGTGGGCAGAGCTGACAACAAGTTTTGTTGCATGGATGGGTCCCTGAGTTAGAGTGACTGTGGTGCAGTGTATAGTTGCTGGTTATGATTTGCTTCAGGTTGGCAGGTTGTCTGTGGGCAAGGACTGGTCTGCCTCCCAAGGCCTGTGAAAGTGGGGGATCATTGTCCAGGATGGGTTGTAAATCCCTGATGATGTGCTGTAGAGGTTTTAGCTGAGGACTGTAGGTGATGGCTAGTGGCAAGCCCAAGAGAGAGACCAACAGAACACCACTAGCCATCACCTTTTTATCAGAGACTAGCAAAGTAATTTTCATGATTAAAGGCTGTCAGCTTGAAACCTAGTCAACTTTAAAAAGAGAAGTAGGTTCATAGACTATTCCATCTCAAATCCTCCTTCCATGCTCAAAATTTTTCTGTTAGTCTATAAGGTGCCACAGGACCCTTCATTGCTCTTCCAGTTTTCGTGATTTTACAATTTCATTTTTATTTTATTTTATTGTTAAACAAAATCTCCTTTATTTGAAAGACAAAAAAGTAAATTTTATGTATTGTGTCAATATCACTTCTGTTGAAAGTCAAACTGTTGATCCTTTTATTTAATGAAATAGAAAGACATTAAAAGTTACTATTAAACATGATTATTCTTAGAAATTACAATATATTCATTTCACTAACAGTAGAAAATAATATTAACTTTACCTTATACCATTTCAAAATTATGCAACATAATTTCTTGGAAGAGTTCTCAAAATCATGAGCAGAATATACAAGTAATAGCGGTCAAGTAGATTGTTTCAGTAGACAAAGTCTTTTAGTCCAAAGTTCAGTAGACAAAGCTTTCTTCCGTTATGAAACTTGCAGGATATTTCTTTATAGAACTATATTACTATGAAGTCTGAAAAGAGCTGGAAACTGACTCATACTGGAACAGTAAAGGAGTAATTATTTCATATTTTTAATTAGAATGAGGTTTGTTAACAGGCTTGTTTATTTGTTTACCTCTATAAGGTTCCATGACATAGAAGTCTTCCAGGTAAAGTAACTTGCCAATCCAGGGGTCATATGTAAAGTAATACATAGCATAGCCTACTGTGCAACTACCTGAAAACAAAGAGCATAAAAATTGAAATAACTAGCTAGCTAATATAAAGTATAATATCAATATGACTCTTTATAGTTGTACTTCAGCCTTTTAAAGCAAAATTTTGATATAAACGCAGGTAATTGCCAGTGAAAATTCCTGTGTACTAAACTAAGTTAAAATGCAGCTGACATAGATTTTCAGCCCAAACAAGCAACACAAAGCCAATATTTGTTTTAATAGTATTGAAGACATGCATTCCTAACTGCAGGATTTTAAGTCCTGTGTATTTTTCACAGAGAAGACACTTGTAACATTTGGAGGTATTAGGAAGGAAACATTACCAGTACAGATACTTACTGGTAGATACTAAGGTGTATTCAAGAAGGCAGAATGTACTATCAAAAGCATTTTGCAAAATTATCTTGAGGTTCTACATGAAGGGATTCTTCATAAAAGGTTTCAGATGAAATGTATTTGCCTAACTAGCAATAGTCTATTCTCTATTACCATTTGATCACATAGATGGAATTAATACCACAATCTGGTACTCTTGACACACTCCAAAAACCAACAAAGTGGAATATACTTTGTGGCTGACATCAGCAGTGTGCTTCAGGGATGATCTGTGGAGAGCACCTTTTAGAAAAGATAATTCAGCCTGTATCCATGGGGACTGCTTCACCCTCCTCAGTATTGTTATCCCATATGTAGTTCTTTGTGTAATCAGGGATTGCTTGAAGCAATTAATAGATAATATTTGTAATGTGTTAAACTTACTTCCTGTTTGTCCCTCCTTTGGCACTTCTGCTATTAGACAGTAGTAGAAAGGATGTTCTCCAAAGCCATCTTCAAGCAAATCTAAAAATAAAATTAAAACCTATCTGCTAACGGCAGGCTTACCACATTAAAAATAGTAAATAGGTCTATGTTTAAGTAGCTCTCCATTTGAAAGAGTACTTGGAAATGGCTATTTGTGATTATGCAATTAGAGCCCATCAGCCTTTTCTAAAAGGAAGCATGTAGTGCTCAGAAGTGGTATCCTGGAATGAGAGGAAGAAGAAATAGGTATGGCAGTGTGAAAATAAAAGCTATTTAAGGGCCTGGGTTGCACTAGATTGTATTTGCAGTAATCTGTAAGTGATACTGATTGAGAAAAAGTGTAAAACAAAAGAAAAAATAAAGACACTATTTGGGGGAAAATGTATCTACTATAGGACTACCAAAACGTACATGTGAGAAACTATCACTTCCAGCTGACCTGCATGGCCCTTCCACAAGACCTGATCCAAAACCTGTTGAAGGAAATACGATTCTTTCTGTTGACTTCACGGGATCTGATCCATGATAACCAATTGCTATTCTACCTCTACATTGCTCCAAAGGAATGTTAAAGGGCCATGGTTTTGGGTAGTGAAGTGCTAAATATAGAAAATGTTGCACTTCACTTCTGATCTGGAAGCTTTAAAAGTAGTTGAACTAGTTCACCTATTGTTTTCAGTTAGCAACTTCTAAACCTGTGTTCTGTTGAGGGGTGTGGTCCTGCAGCCCCTGCTTAGGTGAGTATTCCTGCTGACTTCAGTAGAATTCCTCATGTGAGTAAAGGCTACAAGATCAGAACCCTAATTTGTTGTACTCTTCTATAATCAGGATGAAAAATGACTAGGCTGAGGAAGATGAAAAAAGCCATTTGTCACACAGTATAAAACTTCAATTTCTGTGTTTTAAATGTTAGCATGCAACTTTTTATAAATATATTTACCATTCTCTCAGGATGCAGGACAAGGGAAAGAAAGCTAATTGCAAATAGAAAAGTACATGAAAGGAATAATAATATTTCACATTATGCAACACTTTTAAGACTCTTGGGCTGTGGCCACACTTGGCCAAAACTTCGAAATGGCCATTTCAAAGATTACTAATGAGGTGCTGAATTCAACATTCAGCGCCTCATTAGCATTAGGATGCTTCCAGCCACAGCGCTTCAAAAGCGCCGCTTTCAAATGCACGTGGCTTAATGTGGCTACGCAGGGGTCCTTTTTGCAAGGACCCCATACATTTTGAAATCCCCTTATTCCCTTCAGCTGAGAGGAATAAGGGGATTTTGAAATGTGCAGGGTCCTTTTGAAAAGGACCCCCGTGTAGCCGCACTGAGCCATGCATGTTCGAAAGCAGCACTTTCAAAGTGCCACGGCTGGAAGCGTCCTAATGCTAATAAGGCACTGAATATTCAATTCAGTGCCCATTAGTAATCTTTAAAAGGGCCATTTTGAAGTTTTGGCCAAGTGTGGCCATAGCCTTGCAGCTGAAGAGGTAATGAGGTAAGTGTTTTTCTCTTATAACAGGTTAGGGGTGCATCTACACTTGCATTCCTCTTTTGAAAGAAGTATGCAAATGAGGTAAATTGAAAATGCAAATTAGGTATAAATTTGCATATTTTGCCCCTCGTTTGCATATTCTAATTTGTAAAGAGCTTCTTTTGAAATACGAAAGCCAGTGTAGACGCTGCTCTTTCGAAAGTAAACCCCATCTTCGAAAAAATACTTCTTCCCGCTATGGTCTGAAGAAGTGGGTCTGCCCCACCACCTAAAAACATTTTTTTTGGTCTTTAAAGTGCTACTTGACTGCTTTTTTGTTTTGATAGTATACACACTAACATGGCTATCTCTGTTACTTTTGAAGATGGGTTTACTTTCAAAACAGCGGCAGCTACACTGGCTTTCTTCTTTCAAAAGAAGCTCTTTCCAAACTAGAATATGCAAATGAGGCACCAAATGTGCAAATGTATACCTCATTTGCACTTTTGATTCACCCCATTTGCATGCATCTTTCAAAAGAGGAATGCAAGTGTAGACACACCCTAGGAGACAGATTCTGTAACTCTAAGGTTATATCTAAACTAAGGAGCTTACTGCAGCACAGCTTTACCAATGCAGCTGCACTGCTGTAAGTTTTTCTGCGTAGCCACTATATGCAGCTAGAAAAGAGCTTTTCTGTTGACAAATCAAATCATCCCTGATATTTGGTGGTTTCAGAGGGAGAAGTATTTGCAAATGAAGTCCTGTGCACACTACAGCTTACGCTGGTGTGAGTTAAGTTGCCATATTCTATGTATTCAGTTTTTACAATCTACATACTTATTTTCTCACACATGCCAAAAGGCAGAATTTTTAATGAACATAACCAAAATTTCCACCTGTTTGGATTACATTAGATGGGTTTAGGCAGGGGGACGGGGGAGCTGCTAAAGTGCAGGGATGAAAAGTGGAGCCTGATGTAATGTATTAGGTAAATATTTGAGGTGTTCTAAATCTATTGCTTATGTCTGTGTGTAGTGTTAGACAAAAGCATGCTTACTTGCATTACTTCTTGATCAGAGTTCCTGTCAATTTATTCCTTACACCTCTGAAGTTCTGAAAAAACCAGGTAACAGCTCAAGTGGGGTGAAATATTCACACCTCTGTGCACACAAGTTTCGCCAATATAGGCGGTAGCGTAGACATAATCTAAGCCGTGTCTACATGGGCAGCTTCTATAATCAGAACAGACCTTTTGTCGACAAAACGCACCAAGCACCTACATGGCTAAAGCACTCTGTCGAGAGTTTGTTGACAAAACTCAGCTTGTCAGTCAGCAGTGTTATTCCTGTTGCTGATCAGAACTAGCATCTCTGTCGACAGAGTGCCTGTGTAGCCAGCTCCGTCGACAGGGCTTCCGCTTCCCCGGGCAGACCTGTTTGCAGAGTTTCCAGTCAGCCATTCTATTGAGAGAGGGCAAGGCAGTCTGGCTGCTCTCTGTCAATAGAGCAGATTGCTGTTTCGATCTGCTTTATGTGTAGATGCAATCTGTCTACAGTAGTACTGCTGAGGTTTCTCTGTCGACAGTAACTTCTGTCAACAGACGCAGCCCATGTAGACGTAGCCTAAGTATAACTTGCAAGTGTCAGTAAGCCAGTGGCAGAAATGGGAATTTATGCTCTAAAACTACTATAACACATTGCCTCTGACAGCAATATGCATCATACCCTTTCAAAAATATACAGTACAGCTTCAGAGTTATGAACACCTTGGGAAGTGAAATTGTTTGTAAGTCTGAAATGTTCATAACTCTGAATAAAATATTAGGATTATTCTTTCAAGTGTTTACAACTGAACATTGACTTAATACAGCTTTGAAACTTTGCTACACAGAAGAAAAAAAATGCTTTTATCCATCTTAATTTAAATGAAATTATCATAGAACAGTTTCCTTACTTTGCCAAATCATTTTTAAACTTCCCTTTTTTTTTAAGGAGTTTAATGCAGTACTGTCTACCCTATTTTTTTGTCTCTGCTGCTATCTGTCTGCATACTTCCAGTTCAAAATGACGTATGTGGCTCACCAATCAGTTCGTAATTCTAGTTTTCATAACACTGTTTTACTTTATAATCTAATGTAAGGTGTGTTTATTTAAAGTAAAAATACAAGTTTAAAATCTTACCTTTTTCTGTTACTTTTACTGCATTTGGCATATTTTCATATGCAGCAAGTTCCTGAGGGATGAAGAAATTGGAGTCTGAGGTTTCATCAGTCGTTGTGTTTTTTTACAAAGTACTATTTGTTCTAAACTTTGATGCAAAATGCTACCTTAGGCCCCATTTCTGCAATGAGCTCTGCAAGTGAGGTAGGCAGAAATTGCTGATCTGTATCTTGTATGGTTTAATTCACTATGGAAACTAGAAGAACGTGCATCATATTATCTTCTAAACTGAGCACAATCTAACTATAATAATACTTTCATACTTACATAGCACCTTTTTATCAGAGACTAGCAAAGCAATTTTCATGATTAAAGGCTGTCAGCTTGAAACCTAGTCAACTTTAAAAAGAGAAGTAGGTTCATAGACTATTCCATCTCAAATCGTCCTTCCAATTTTTGTGATTATTTTATTGTTAAATAAAATCTCCTTTATTTGAAAGACAAAAACAAATGAGAACTAGTAACAGAGAGATAGCTGTGTTAGTCCATATATTATCAAAACAAAAAGGCGGTCCAGTAGCACTTTAAAGACTAACAAAATAATTTATTAGGTGAGCTTTCATGGGACAGACCCACTTCTTCAGATCATAGCCATACCAGAACAGACTCAATATTTAAGGCACAGAGAGCCAAAAATAGCAATCAAGGTTGACAAATCAGAAAAATTATTATCAAGGTGAGCAAATCAGAGAGCAGAGGGGCAGAAGGAGGAGGCGGGGAAGTCAAGAATTGGATAAAGCAAAGTATGTAAAAGAGCCCCTATAATGAACTAGAAAATCGCCATTCCAGTTCAAACCACATGTTAATGTGTCGAATTTGAATATAAAAGATAGTTCAGCAGCCTTTCTTTCCAAACAGCTGCTAAAGTTCCTTTTCAGTAAAACCCAGACTTTCAGGTCATTAACAGAATGGCCCACTCCATTAAAGTGCTGGCTGACAGGTTTGTGAATCAGGAGTGTTTTTATGTCTGTTTTATGCCCATCAATTCTTTGTCTAAGGGAGTTTGAAGTCTGTCCAATATACAAAGCATGTAGGCTTTGTTAGCACATGATGCCCCTCTGCTCTCTGATTTGCTCACCCTTGATAATACTTTTTCTGATTTGTTAACCTTGATTACTATTTTTGGTCTCTCTGCCTTAAATATTGAGTCTGTTCTGGTAAGGCTATGATCTGAAGAAGTGGGTCTGTCCCATGAAAGCTCATCACCTAATAAATTATTTTGTTAGTCTTTAAACTGCTACTGGACTGCTTTTTTGTTTAAATGAGAACAAGATGTAACAAATAGTGATACTGATTATACTTTACATGGAAAACAGAGAATATTAGTCAGTTTTATAGTAACTGTAGCTGTCATTTGAATGACATTTAGGTGGTAAAAACTTTGGCTTTTTTTAAAGTTGTGATGTCCCTTTGACTAAAGGTGCTTCACAACACATATGCTTCAGGTAAATGGAAGCAAGGAGTAGTTGTTACCTTCCCAGGGTCATGTAGTGAATCTGTAATACAACTAAAACAGAACACAGGAGTCCCAGTTTCCACTAATCTGCTCCAACTCCAAGCTGCTTTTTTGTTTATTATTAGAAAGAACATTCCCAAGTATTTTGTGAAGCATATAGTACACTTTTTGTCACATCAGCAGAACTCTACAAATGATAATGAAAAATAGCTGCTTTTAAGGCTGGCTCCGTATCTTCCAGAAAACTGAAGCCATATTAGTGAAATTAACTTAAGAAGATGGCAGCATTTTAGCTATCCCTGCAGAAGACCTGAATTTCAAAATTAATTAGAAAACTCTTTTCCTGGACCATTGAGGAATGATCCTTTTGTACAGGTTATGAACATATTACCTGCAGAAAGGATTGCTGTAGCACTTGCAGCAACTTGATATAGTCTTTAATACTATTCCAACAGCTGTAAGAGCATATTAACTTAGCCTACAGGTATCTAGGCATTATTTCCTGCCCAGAGGATTACTATATCACTACTGTGCATGTTAACCTTACTAACCCTTCATGTAGTACCCTCCCTAGCTTGCAAGTGAGATGCAGTCAAAAAGTAGAAAGAGAAGGCAGGGAATAAATACAGGAAGTTGAAACAGCAACTGCAGGACCCCAGTATGGGAACAAGGTCAGTATTTTTCCCTAGATGTAAGTTTTGGATACAACAGCTCTAGAAAAGAGGATATCTTTAAAGACCTGATAAGGATAAAACTAGTAGGGGCCAGATTGTGGCTGTAGCCACTGGCCAGATTGTGTGGATTATACTTGGGCTATTGCGCAGTAGGTTGTCACTCTGAAAATTCTACCTGACTCCAGCTCTGGTTCTGGGATGTCACACACTGTAATTTAAAACAAAAAGCAGTCAAGTAGCACTTTAAAGACTAGCAAAATTGTTTATTAGGTGAGCTTTCATGGGACAGACCCACTTCTTCAGACCATAGCCAGACCAGAACAGACTCAATATTTAAGGCACAGAGAACCAAAAACAGTAAGCAAGGAGGACAAATCAGAAAAAGATAATCAAGGTGAGCAAATCAGAGAGTGAAGGGGTGCGGGGGAAGGTCAAGAATTAGACTGAGCCAAGTACGCAGACAAGCCCCTATAGTGACTCAGAAAGTTCCCATCACAATTTAAACCATGTGTTAATGTGCCGAATTTGAATATAAAAGCCAGCTCGGCTGTTTCCCTTTCCAAAACGGTGCGATAATTCCTTTTCAGTAACACACATACCTTTAGGTCACTGACAGAATGCCCCATTCCATTAAAATGTTGAGTAACTGGTTTGTGGATCTGGAATGTTTTGATGTCTGTTTTGTGCCCATTGACCCTTTGTCTAAGGGAGTTAGAAGTCTGTCCAATATACAAAGCATATGGGCATTGTTGGCACATGATAGCACATACGATGTTAGTAGAGGAGCATGAGAAAGTGCCTGTGATTCTGTGAGTAACCTGATTAGGTTCAGTGATGGTATTTCCAGAGAAGATATGTGGACAAAGCTGGCAGTGGGCTTTGTTCCTGGGGTATAGCCTGTGCCTGTTAGTGAGGATCCTCATGAGGTTGGGAGGTTGTCTGTAGGAGAGAACAGGCATGTCACCCAGGGCCTTCTGGAGTGTGGCATCCTGATTAAGGATAGGTTGTAGGTCTTTAATAATTCGTTGCAGTGGTCTGAGTTGGGGGCTATAGGTGATGACCAGTGGTGTTCTTGGCTCAATCTAATTCTTGACCTTCCCCCCAACTCCTCCACTCTCTGTTTTGCTCACCTTGATTATCTTTTTCTGATTTGTCCTCCTTGCTTACTGTTTTTGGTTCTCTGTGCCTTAAATATTGAGTCTGTTCTGGTCTGGCTATGGTCTGAAGAAGTGTGTCTGTCCCACGAAAGCTCACCTAATAAACCATTTTGCTAGTCTTTAAAGTGCTACTTGACTGCTTTTTGTTTTGATAGTGTATAGACTAGCACGGCTTCCTCTCTGTTACTGTAATTTAAGTTGCTTTGATCTTTGAAATGGGGAAGGATAAGTTTTTGCACCACCAGTGTGCCAACTCACCTGTCAGGAAGAGACAAGGACATGGTTGTGTCCCATCTCAGCTCTTCCCACAGTGGTTTATGGTAGCCACGATAGCCTTCCAGAGGAGCACAAAGCAGGTGTTGAGGGTCTGCATGTTCTCGCTTCTGAATGCACCAGCCAGGACCTGCCACAAAACTCACCTCTCCATGCCTAAAAGCCATACTAGTATTACTAACTAATTATGTATCAGCCAAAATGTGCTCAAGACTTTACAGATGAGGAAGAAGATAAGGTCCTTCCCAAAGAGTTTGCAATTCGGTGAGAAAATATGCATCTGAAGCATGGGAAATTATATGAAACAAGAAGGGAACTGGTTGTGTTTGAATTTAACTATGACTGTCAGAAGAACACCATAGTTTTCAACATATTAAAAAGACTTTTTGAAGATGTATTTGAAGAGGGTGCAGGCAATTCTGACCATATATGAGAAGTAATGCCGGTGTCATGAAATAAGACACAGAGAATGAATTGAAGGGAAATTTGTTGGGCAGCACAGGCATAATAAATGTGTTCAGGAGTATTCAAAAAGAAAAGGGAGCAAATAAGTAGGAAGTGGAACATATTTTTAAGGGCAATACTTTATCTGATAAATATTATTGCAGCGTTGGTAAACCTGTGTGCGTGTGTGTGTCTGTGTGTGTGTGTGTCTTTCTTAGGAAAGGCAGTCAAAAGAATTCTAGCTCTGAATTAAAATGAGTATATTGTATAGTCTTGAAGAAACAATGCAGAAGGTGAGTAAAGTTTTTTTGGGGGGAAGCTTAGTTTGAGATTGAGGACATGAAATCTGTCATAACCTCCAGCACATGAGACTCAGAGCTGCAGTTCGATCTGCTAGCACTTAGTGTTTGGTCCTGTCTGCTGATTCACATAAGTGTGTATCCAAGAGGCATGCCAAAAGCCCAGACTGCTTCTCTGTTCCAGTATGTTTAGAGCTGTCAAGAAGCCTGTTTGCATGGTATGCAGAGGACAGAGAGGTGATCCCCACACTGGATTAACACAGGACGTTGACAGCAGAGAGGGGTTTGTACAGGTCATTCTGGAAGAAATTAATTCCATCCAAAGGTCTTTATCTAGCTGCATTTTAAAATGCCAAATGATAAGGTTTCTATTACTTACCTTGGGAGGCTGTTACATGGTGATTCTCATGTGTAACATTTGATTTATGTTTTCCTAATTAGTAATTTAAAAATAAGGAATAAAATCAAACTGAATTCTTCAAGGTTCAAGCCTCTAGAATGATTAAGGAAAACATAATTTAGTGGAGGACTGTGACTGATAACATGAGTGATAAAATTAAAACCTTTATTTAAAATGAAATAGTTAAGCAAACCCTACACTGTATTTACACTCACATTCTAAAATGACATGATGTGCTTAGAGTGGTTATGTAACTAAATATGCTAAGAAATAGCATTGTTCCAAACAATATTTTGTCTAAAATACTTGTAAAAAGCAGTTGGAACCAAAATGTGTTTACAACATGACCGAGGTTTAGGCCAAAACTTTTGCTTTTCTAAATTATCTCACTTTTCTTCACTCATATTTTACCAGACTGCGCCCAACCATCACTGAGGCTATTTTTAGGAAATATATTTACAGGCCAACTTACATTTCAACAAACTTCCATATAAACATAAGCAAATGTCATCTACTGCTGACATAATCAGGAAAAACTGAACTTCTTCCCATTCTTTATTCTTAATTGATTAGAGAATGCATACAGCACTAACAGTGTGCTAGGTGTCTAGAGACAAGCAAACAGTTTGACAGTGTAAAGATATACTACTCACTGTAAGGGATAGGATGTAATGAACAGACGTGTGAGTGTATGGTGAAGTTTAGCATGAGGCTGTATATCTTGGTAGCTCCATGATTATAGTGTGATTTTTTTCCCTCAGTCTTAACAGGTCACTTGCCTTGTAGGAGTGTTACCAGCACTTTAAGAGCGCTCATTCATAAAGACACTCACTGAGGTTTATGCCTAGCAGAGGAAATAGTAGTAGGCTTTAAAAAAGGAAACTTGGAAAGACACTGGGGAAAATATGTCCACACATGCCATTGTCTCTCTCTTACTTTGATGAGGCGCAGGATTTCAGAGCAGTCCTGGGGCTCTGCTGGGCGAATTCTGAAACAGCTCATGGCGCCAGCGCCAAGGCCAGGCCAGTGGGAACCAGGAGCCAGAAGCAGAGGACTGATTACTTCCAGTGAGGGAGATGGAGCACTGCTGGGCCACCGTTTAGAAGATCTTCTTTCTTGTTCACCATTTCAAAAAGCTCTTTGGGGAAGGGAAGAAACAAATGTTTCTTCCTCCTCTCCTCCTCCTCTCTCTTTCCTTCTCTAAAGTGGTAATTCAGCCTCCACTCGTTGCCTCTGCCTTAGTTACATGCTACCCCTACTTATCCTTGTGACCTACAATTTTCTTTTAAACCAGCAGCTGCTGAGCAGATCGGAGTCACAATGGGAAACAGCATCACAATGTGTACCTTTCCCCTGCTTCAGATTCATGGCATAGCAGCCTGTTTGGATTACTGCAATCAGACATTGAGAGTGAAAAAAGAAAAAGACGAAGGAGACCTAAACTCAGCTGACTTTTGTGGAGCAGTTGCTTTCCACTGTACCAGCTCTGTGTTCTCTGCCCGGAAGCAGAGACCGGAGATCTGTCCCCAGCGTTCTCCTATCATTTCTTTGGGTAGGAGATGGATGGACTCTGTCAAAAGATAAGAGAATTGGAAGCCATGTCAATATGTTGGAAGTATTAGGCATGAGAGGGGGAGCAGCAGAAGTCTTCGGTGTGCAAAATGATTCACTAATGCTCAGAAAGGAGGGTACATATGGAAGGGGGGAAGTGTGGCTGGCCAGAAGGTGCGAAGAGGAAATGGACAATAAAGGCAATGCAACAGCTGTCTTTCCTTACTGCAGTATAATTAGGCAGTTAGCTTTTTTCCGTCTTAAAGTTCTCTGCTTGTTTTCCTGTATTTTCTGTTTCAAACCAAGTATACATCTTCCATGAATCTCTGTGCAGTTTTTTTTAGCTTGCTGCAGTTTGCACATCTCTATAACTTTTTTTTAATTATGGGACTTTGCCCTTAAAGAGTTTTTTCAGCCTACCAAAGGGTCTCTACCAAGTTTGGATAAATGAGTAAAATCCTTCTTTCCTGGTTACAGCAGATTATATCATCTGGCTAAAGTATTTCTGATATTTACACCATCAACTATTTTTCTTCTTCTAGAGAGACTTAATTTGATAAATTTAGAAAACAAACTCAGTCTACAAAACATCCAGTCAAATTCCCATTTGTGTTGTGATTCCATCAGACCACCATAGAGTCTTTGGTTGCTGCTAAAACCATGGCTACGTTTCAGTACTGGATAAATATTTCTATGAACGTATGGGATGAAAGATGTATTCGAAGAGCAAGGTCCTTGTTTATTCCATCTGAAGTGATTGTGACCAAAATTTGGCCCTATTTATTCATAGAAAACATTCTCTTTAAGTAACTTTGTGCTGATACAATAATAAATCCTTATCTGAAGAAAACTACAGTTCAGTCTGTAATAAATATGAAGTTATTTCCTCATTTACAGAAAGAACAAAGTTCAGGGTAAATTGCTGTACTGTAAGAATGATCAGCTAATCTTGCTGGAAACTTTTGGGCAAAGAACATGGAATTGTAAATACCTCCTTACAGAAATACAATTGAAGATGTATAAACCTGGACAATAGCAACTGCTTTAGAAAGTAAAAATGGAGGTGTTTCATTTTAAATGTTGGGAGAAGTGGTGATAAAATCAAAATGCAAATACTGTCTGTCATAGAAATCATAACAGAAGTTTGAACATGCCATGAACATGTTTTGTAACCAAACTAAGGTATTGCCAGGAGAAAGAGGTATACATGGAGTGCTATTATACTTAAGCAATGTTTAGTGTCCAGAAAGGTTCTTTAAGGACCATTACATTAAGGTACTTGTAAGAACAACCTTGTGCTGCTTAAAGTTGTTCTGGGGGAGCAAAATGACCCTAAGCCAACACAAGACTGGAAGGAATATATTTCAAAGTAAAGTAAAACCACCTTCATTTCCATTGGGTACTACATAAAACAGAGATCAATTGGACTTAAAGAGCTAGCCCTCTTCCTTTCAGTAAAGTTACATGAAACTTCCTCAGCATTCCTAAGCTCCAAGTGAGAAAATGTTTGGAAGCCGTTGTTGGCCTGACAGCATGATAGTGCATATATTTCTCAATAAGTGGCTTTGCTTTAGCTATATAGCTAACTGAGATCAGACTATCTTGATAGAACTAGGCCACAACATTATTTCAGGCTTGGTCTACAATGGGAAATTAGTTCAAATTTAGGTGACTTAGGACTGATTCCTTTTAAATTTGACCTTACTACAGGGTCCATTCTGTTGATTTTATGGGTTCCTAAGGTTAACTTTTGTACTCCTGGATCGAGGAATAATGCCAATTCGACCTTGCATGGCCAACCTTTGGGTTGTGCAGACAAAGTGCTGTGAAATTTGACATTCTTAACCTTCTGGATGTGTCCCAATGTGACCACTCTGGCCATCACTTTTGGATCTGCTGTTCTCCAGGTTTGCAGGAAGCAGCCATGGAAAATTTGAATGTCATTTCCTGTTTGGCCAACATGGTGAGCAGAGCAGGCAGCACATCTCAGCAGCACATCTGACAATGAATTCCCAGGGTCACAGACAAGTTCCAGCACAGAGATCTAGAATATCATTGCTGGGAGGGCAGATCTCTGTTGGGAAAACTATGAAGCAGCAAAAGAAATGCAGACATATACTCCAAGATCTCACAGGGCGTAGAGTAAATATTGCACACCAGAAATGTCCAGCAGTGCCACATGAAAATAAAGAGCTCAGGGAGGCATAACATAACACAAAGGAAGCATACAAACATTCTGGGTAATCACCACAAACATGCCACTTCTATAAGCAGCTACATGGAATTCTAGGGAGTGACCCAACCACTGTCCCCAAACGGTCTATGGACACTTCTAAAGATATTCCTCAGGTAGCCTTTGGCAACAACAAGGAGGACGTGATTGAGGAAGAGGATGAGGAGGACAATGGTCAGCAGGCAAATGGAGCAGCTGATTTCACTGACAACCAGGAACTTTTTCGTAGAATCACAGAACACTAGGACTGGAAGGGAGAATGAGAGGAACAAACCCCAATGGCAGAACCAAGTACTGTCTAAACCATCCCTGATAGACATCTATCTAACCTGTTCTTAAATATCTCCAGTGATGGAGATTCCACAATCTCCTTGGCAATTTATTCTACTGTTTGACCACCCTGACAGTTAGGAACTTTTTCCTAATGTCCAACCTTAACCTCCCTTGCTGCAGTTTAAGTCCATTGCCTCTTGTTCTATCCTCAGAGGCCAAGAAGAACAAGTTTTCTCCCTCCTCCTTATGACACCCTTTTAGATACCTGAAAATCACTATCATGTCTCCCCTTAATCTTCTCTTTTCCAAACTAAACAAGCCCAATTCTTTCAGCCTTTCTTCATAGGTCACATTCTCTAGACCTTTAATCATTCTCATTGCTCTTTCCTGGACCCTCTCAAATTTCTCCACATCTTTCTTGGATTGTGGTGCCCAGAACTGGACACAATACTCCAGCTGAGGCCTAACCTGAGCAGAGCAGAGCAGAAGAATGATTTCACATGTCTTGTTCACATCACAGCTGTTAATGCATCCCAGAATCATGTTTGCTTTTTTTGCAACAGCATCACACTGTTGACTCATATTTATCTTGTGGGCCACTATAACCCCAGATCCCTTTCTGCTGTAGTCATTCCTACATTGTATCATTGGATCTCATCCCCTCCTCCCAGGATATTTTGCAGCTAGACCCTGATGCCATGGAGGGCACCTCTGGTGAGTTCTCATTTTTAATAATGCTACAAGTCAGTTAAGCCAATGGGTGTGATCTATTGTGGGTACTGTATCGGTGCAGCCTGGGGGCCCCTGGAACAGATCGTTAAGGTGTCTTTTTGCAAATCTCTCAGACAGGTATGCTTTAATTTTTCTCACTAACTTTCTGGGGAAGCCTGCCTTATTCTGACCTCCTCAATAGGATACTTTTCCATGTCAAGCCATCAGTAAGTAACCTGGAGCCATGGCCCACAGAGCAGTGCAGCATAATGACCAGCCTTGTGCATACATGGAGTCCACATCTGTTTCTTATCAAATTTTCTTATTCTAAGAAGAGTAATATCTCTTTTTGCAACCTAGAGGAAGCAGGGGAAGGACATGAAACTACTATATGATAGCACAAGCTGCTCCACCATGCTTGGACTACCCTCTCCCTTCCCCTGGCTGCTAGGATAAGGGAAATTTTTACAGAGCAGGAGGGCAATGTGCTCCACGAAAGCTGCAGGGAGGAAAGCACAAGCTGTTCTGCCATGCCCAGACCACCCCTCTGCCTTCTCCAGGCTGAGAGGGGAAAGGAAACACAAAGCCCCAATTGCACAACTGCACTGCCATACTTGCCGCCCACCATCTCACTTTCTTTCCACCAGCCTCTGGGGAGAGGGAAAGACTTAATTTCCCAGCAAACAGAAAGAGAAGCACATGGTGACTGCCACTAACCCAACCCCCCTCACCCCCCTCCACAAACATATACACACACTCACTTGTATGCACAGTTTCACAAACTGCTTTTGCAATCACAGGCTTGAAAGCATGCCCTCAATCTGGAAGCAAATGGAGTCAAGTAGGTCCCTTTAGATCTCTGTGTAGTACCTGCTGCATTAGTAGCATCCTTCAGTCTACGTAGGCTATGGATTGCACCCTTCGTAGTTCCGTTTGGCATCCTCATTTGCGGCATCGGCTGTGACTGTGAAGACCCACATGAGAGTGACAGTCCTTGCTGCATCTGTTGCATATGTCATGGGTGTCTGGCAGGTCCTTGCTGTGCTTTCTGTGGGCTCGCTTCTCTTTTGCTAGCTCTCTGATCCTTAACTCACCCTTCTGAAGGCCCTTGTATAGTTCCTGCCTCCATCTCCTGCGATCGTCTGCTAGCTCCTCCCAGCTGTCTGGCTTGACGTCTGCTTCCCTGAGGTCTCTCTTGCAAACATCTTTGTAGCGCAGCTGGGGGCGTCCAGGGGGTCTTTTGCCAGAGGCTAGCTCGCCATACAGGATGTCTTTTGGGATCCTTCCATTGTTCATCCTGTGGACGTGGCCAAGCCAGCGGAGCCGCCGCTGCCTGAGGAGGGTGTGCATAGTTGGGATTCCAGCTTGCTCAAGGATGGTAGTGTTAGATGCTCTGTCCTTCCACGATATTTCAAGGATGCACCTGAGGCAGCACAAGTGGAAGACGTTCAGCCTCTTTTCCTGGCAAGCGTACAGGGTCCAAGTCTCGCTGCCATAAAGGAGGGTGCTGAGGATGCAGGCTCTGTAAACTTGCATTTTGGTGTGAGTGTACAGCTTGTTGTTATTCCACACTCTCTTGTTGAGTCTGGACAGAGTTGTGGCTGCTTTACCGATCCTCCTATTTAGCTCAGTCTCCAAGGACAGGGTGTCAGTGATGGTGGACCCGAGGTAAATGAACTCGTGGACGACCTCTAACGTATAGTTGTCAATGCTGATTGATAGAGAAACAGCAACGTCCTGAGCAAGTACATTTGTCTTCTTTAGGCTGATGGAGAGCCCAAAGTCCTTGCATGCTTTGGAGAACCGATCCAGCAGCTTCTGAAGCTGGTCTTCTCTGTGTGACACGACAGCAGCTTCATCTGCGAACAGCATATCTCTGATGAGGACTTCCCGCACCTTAGACTTAGCTTTCAGCCTTGCAAGATTAAACAGTTTCCCATCAGATCTTGTGTGCAGAAAGATGCCCTCTGTTGAAGATCCAAAAGCGTGTTTAAGGAGGAGTGTGAAGAAGATCCCGAACAGTGTTGGAGCAAGGACGCATCCTTGTTTGACGCCGCTCCTGATGCTGAAAGCATCCGATAATGTGCCGTCATATTGGACAGTTCCTCTCATGTCTTCGTGGAAAGACTGGATCATCTTGAGTAACCCTGGCGGACATCCTATCTTGTGGAGCAGTTTGAACAGTCCATCCCTCCTGACCAAGTCAAAGGCCTTGGTTATGTCTATGAAGGCAATATAGAGTGGCTTCCTCTGCTCCCTGCATTTCTCCTGCAGCTGCCTCAGAGAGAAGACCATGTCAACAGTAGATCTCTCTGTGCGGAATTCGCACTGTGATTCAGGATACACCCTCTCAGCAATCTTCTGGAGTCTGCCAAGGATGACGCGAGCGAACAGTTTACCAGTGATGCTTAGGAGGGAGACTCCATGGTAATTGTTGCAGTCGCTTCTGTCTCCTTTGTTCTTATACAAGGTTATGATGTTAGCGTCGCGCATGTCCTGTGGAACCTCTCCCGCTCTCCAGCACAGGCACAGTAGCTCATGTAGGGGTTCCAGGAGGGTGTCTGTGGCATACTTGATTACCTCTGGTGGTAATCTGGACGCATACCATCCTGGCCTGGGGCCTTTCCTACTGCAATGCTGTCAATGGCTTTCTTCAGTTCATCCACAGTTGGTTCCTGGTCCAGTTCGTCCATTACTGGAATTCGACTGCATCGAGGGCTGAGTCAACCACAATGTTCTCGCGTGAGTACAGCTCGGAGTAGTGCTTGACCCAGTGCTCCATCTGTTTGGCTATGTCAGTGATGACATCACCAGATTTGGATTTCAGAGGTGCCGTCTTGTTCTGGGTGGGTCCTAATGCCTTCTTGATGCTCTCGTACATTCCCGTGAGGTTACCAATGTCAGCACTGGTCTGGATGCTGCTGCATAGCTCGAGCCAGTAGTTGCTGGCACAGCACCTGGCCGTCTGCTATACTGTTTTTCTGGCTGCTCTGAGCGCTTGCAGGGTGTTCTGGCTCGGCGAACGTTTGTACTCCAGGAGCGCAGCACGCTTTTTTTCGATGGCTGGAATCATCTCATCGGAGTTAGCTTTGAACCAGTCATTTGTGTTTCTAGCTCTTCTTCCAAACACCGACAAGGCCGTGTTGTACATTGTACCCCTCAGATGCTGCCATCTGGATGTCACGTCGGCACCCCCAGGGTTGCGGCGCAGATTCTCCTCGAGGGTCGCGCTGAACTTTTCAGCTCTCTCTGAGTTAGCTGTCTTTCTGCCATTGATGCAGGGCCTTCCAGTTGGTTTAGAGCTGTGCAGCTTCTTGGGAATCACCTCGAGTTTGGAGCAAACTAACGAGTGATCTGTATCACAGTCAGCACTATGATAGCTGCATGTCAGAAGGATGTTTTTGAGGTTATCACATCTAGCGATGACCACTTCTAGTTGATGCCAGTGTTTTGAGCGTGGGTGTCTCCATGACACTCTGTGCTGTGGCTTGGTTTGGAAAAATTTGTTTGTGATGCACAGATTGTGGTACGTGCAAGGTTCGAGAAGACACTGACCATTTTCATTCATTTTTCCCACACCAAAGTGGCCTAAGCAGGAAGGCCACAAGTCACGATCGGCTCCAACTCTCGCATTGAAGTCACCCAGAATGTACAGTTGTTTGCGAGCAGGTATTTGTGCTATGGCAGCACTAAGCATGTCATAAAACCTGTCTTTTACTTCTGGTGCGGCGTACAGGGTTGGGGCGTAAGCGCTGATCAGGTGGACAGGACCGGCACAAGTTTGAAGTATGACCTGAAGGAGTCTTTCTGATCCACCCATGACTAATTCCACTATTTGTAGAAGGGTGTTTCTGATGGCGAAGCCAACACCATGCTCCCTGGGTTCTTCTCAGGCTTTACCCTGCCAGAAAAAGGTGTAGTCCTTTTCCTTTAGAGATCCCGAATCTGCGAGACGTGTCTCTTGCAGAGCAGCAATGTCAGCTTGGAGCCTCTTCAGTTCCTCATTGATGACAGCGGTCTTTCGGGTGTCGCTGATGTCCTGAAGATCTTCAGTCAGACCTGTCAGCGTGGTCCACACATTCCAGCAAGCAAGCTTAAAGCTTTGATGGTTTCCTTTTCTTGTTGATTTTCCTATTAGTTTGCCTGGTGCTCAGCTTTCAGGTCACTTGTCAGGTTTGGGAACCTTAAGCCTCACGCACCCAGTGAGGCAGGTGATCTGTGGCAGGACAGTACCCTATTGGCTGGGGGCTGCCCCGCTTGAGGTGGGTGGTGACTGTCCAGTGAGATGCAACGATCTCTCCCACCATCGGAGGCAACCCCTGGTGCTCGTTCTCTACACCAATCGAGCAAGAGCTTATAACCGGTATCTCTTACCTCCCGTGTTGGTTCAACGCTGTTAGCGATGCTGGAGTACCTCTCCAGGCGTGAGCTTGGACGATTATTGGGACCCTGGGCTGCCCAGACGCCAGTGTTCCCCTCTCAACTTTACTGATATAGTCCAAAGGAGAGGATAACCTCTACATCTGGTACCAGCTCAGCTAGAGGAGTTGCCAGGTCAATGCCAGAAGTTGGCACAGAACCACCTTAGGACTCTCCTCCGGATTTTCTGTCAGGGTTTACTCCCTTAGACTTGCTCCTTTCCAGGATAACCCACAAGGCAGTGGGGCATGGAGAATGTGGGTATGGTCCCACTGCCTCTTGCACCTCCCTGGGACTACATGTCCCCAGAGCTCCCCAGGACAACCACCTCGCCTCCCCAGGACCCTCCTCCCCACCCCTCTGCCTCTCATCGGCTACCATCACCCCCCAGATCCTCCCTCCCTGTACCCTTTTCCCCCATCCACTCCCATGTCTTCTGACTGCACCACACTGCCCCATATCAGTTCTCGTTGCCCCCAGGTCCCCCTTCCCCTGGCCTCTCCGCACCTGGCCACATGCTGCTGCAGCCCCATGTCCTCCAGGAAGGCGCCGATCTTGCAGCCCAGCTGCACCCTGGGTCCCAGCCAAAGGCACCAACTCTTCATCTGGCTACGGCTGTCCCTGGAGTCCCACAGATCTGGTGCAGCGCGTGCATGCAGGGAGCGCAGGACTGGGCCTGGAAGCCATGCAATCTGGCCAGCATGCCGCAAGCAGCCTCCGTAGCTGCTGCCATCCTCACAGCCGTACCAGTCGCCCCCAAACCACTTGCCCACCACTGACATCCCTTGATCTCGCCCCCCCCCTCCCCTCCCCCGCTCCTCATGCTGCAGCGGGTCCCTCGGCTCCAGCCAGCAGTTGGGGATGATGCTGCTCCTCACACCTGAAGTAGTAACTAGCTCCCTCTAACCTCCCACTCTAAACTCCCCTCTCAAAACTCCCTCCTGTTAGCAACCATCCTGTTCGCATGCTCCCTGGTCGCTTGCCAGCAGGGCTTTAGAGCTCTGGCCTACCTGAGAGAGCCCCTCCCTCTGACTACTGCTCAGCCAATCGGCACGCAGCCTGAACACATGGCCAGCCTGAGCACAGGGCCTTTCAAACAAACAAACAGACAGCTCAGCACTCCAAACACCAAACAAACAGACAAACCCAGGCCTAGAACCCCCAAACCCAGGCACCCACCCACTCCAGAGAGCCACTTACCCAAAAAAGACACAATTTGTTCTTGCACAGAGTACGTCCCTATTGTGATTTCACAGAGGTTCTTTCATAAAATACTTTATGTCATTAAACTTATTTCATGGACAGCAAATGTGTCTCCTTAATGTCTGGCTTTCATGTGTGCTTTATAGCAGTGTGCTCAACAATGGGCTCTTTGACCGTCACTCACCCCTTCCTCTGCCCCACAATCCTCCAAATGTTAGACTGGCATAAATCTGCAGAAAATGAAAGTGGGAAGACATGTTCAAAGAGCACAGGGAAGCAGGCCCCATGGACAGTGCACAGTGAAATGCATAGAGGAGAACCACTCTGGAGGAAAGACAGGCTGATCAGGGTAAAACGAGAGACCTCAGACAATGAATTGGAGACCCGGGAGCAGATGTTGTTGCTGATGAGGCAGCAAACAGAGCTCCTGTGGTGCCTGGTGCAGGAGCACAGAGCTCCACTGCAGACAATGCTAAACCACCTGCCCCCCTCACCACGTTCTCTAACCTGTCCCCATCAGTACCCAGAATGCAGGGTGTCAGGTCAGGGGTAGCCTTGCATTCCACGTCCAGGCACTCTTCCGAGAGCAGAAGGCTGAGATTCCCTCACCTGTGATGGCAAAATGCCCTTGCTTACCCACCCCCAAAGCCCCTGCCATGAGCTACTTTAGTGTCCCCTGAATAAAAATGATTGTTTGCAAAGTCAGTGTCTTTATTCTTGTGTTGCACAGCGTGTGTGTGTGTGTTTATAAGCTTTAGAGGCAAGTACACATTATTCACGGGCACTACTTAAGTGTAACAGACATGACTGTCATGTCACGATCTGGTCATTCATAAAGCTGTTTTTCAAAGCCTCCCTGATTAGCAGTGCTCCTCACTATGTTCTGCTTATTGCCCTGGTGTCTGGCTGCTCAGAATTACTGAGCAGATGACTTGCCTCAGCCCTCCCGGCTGGCACAACATTTTCCCCTTTTCTCTCACATAGGCCATTTCTACACAGGCCACTTCCTTCAGAAGGGGCATGCTAATACACGGAGCAAAAGATGCTAATGAGGCGTGGATGCAAGTTCCCCGCACCTCATAAGCATAACATCATGTGATTTGGAGTCTGGAAGACTGTTCTTCCAGACTTCAAAACACCATGTAGAAGCGTGGCCCCCGGGGGGGCTTCCAGAAGGATGTGCTTCTTCCGAAGGCCCCTTCTTCCCAACAATTTTCAGGAAAAAGGGGCCTCTGGAAGAAGGACTTCCTTCCAGAAGTCCCCCCGCCCCCGAGGGCCATGTTCTACGCGGCATTTTGGAGTCCGGAAGAATGGTCTTCCAGACTCCAAATCACATGACGTTATGCTAATGAAGTGTGGGGAATTTGCATCCCTGCCTCATTAGCATCTTTCACTCTGTGTATTAGCATGCCACTTCCATAGGAAGTGACCTGTGTAGAAACAGCCATAAATTATGAAGCACACCTTGCTCAGCAAGTGCAGAATGGTAGTAGAATGTGCCTTTGGATGTTTAAAAAACAGGTTCTGGAGCCTGTTTGCATCCCTGCCTCATTAGCATATTTCACTCTGCTACTCAGGCTGCTACCACGAGGGGAATGTTGCCTTCAATGAGGTCTAACCACGTCAAGAGGCTCCAGAACCTGTTTTTTAAACATCCAAAGGCACATTCTACTACCATTCTGCACTTGCTGAGCCTGTAATTGAACTGTTTCTTACTGTGGTCCAAGCTACCTGTGTATGGCTTCATGAGACAAGGAAGCAAGGGGTAAGCTGGATCACCCAGAACCACCCTCTCCACATCTCCAATGGTGATTTCATGTCTGGGAAGAAAGTTCCATTCTGCAGCTTTCTGAACAGATCATCACGCACCTTTCCCAACCATCCCACACTGCTGTTGGTGAGACAGCCAATGTGATCACCAACAACTGCAACACCATGGAAAAGTACCCCTTGTGGTTTTTGTAGTCTGTGGCAAAGTGATCTGGTGCCAGGATATGGATGTGCATTCCATCTGTCACTCCACTGCAATGATGGAACCCCATCACAGCAGAACTGTCCACTATATCCTCCACACTTCTCAGAGTCAGTGCCTTTCAAAGCAACTAATTCCACTGTCTGAATGAAATATTACTGACTTTTTGGTCCCTTTTTGTCAGGGAAGTAAGATGCATTTTTGGCATTCAGACATTAATTATAAAATTTAAATATTGGACACACGTGTTACTGAATATTTAGATTTGACATTTTTGTCTTTCCTTTTTGTTTTGTCCTATTTGATAACTTTGTTACAAGATAGTTGTGCCAAACAGGAAAAAGGGAGGATTTTTTTCTACAGTCATTATATCTGTTTTTGTTAATTCTAAAAATGTTTACTTATGAAATGCTTTATATTCATACTATTAATAAGGCTTCAGTTTCATAGATTTTGTATGTTTAAGGCCAGAAGGGACCATTAGATAACCTACTCTGATCTCCTGCTTATCACGGGCCATTAAATTTCACACACATAAATATAGGGAGCCTGCAGTATTTTGATCGTCAGAAAATTAAATTGTTTTGAAAGGCTGCATGATAGGAAGAAACAGAGCTAAACAAATGAATGTTCATAATCATAGAATCATAGGGCTGGAAGGGACCTCAGGAGGTCATCTAGTCCAGTCCCCTGCTTCAAGCGGGGTAAGGAATCTCTTTAACCCTTTATGCCACTAATGTGATTTTTACTACAGCTATGTCTACACGTGCATGCTACATCGAAATAGCGTATTTCGATGAATAACGTCTACACGTCCTCCAGGGCTGGTGCCATCGACATTCAACGTCGACGTTGGGCAGCACTACATCGAAGTAGGTGCTGCAGGGGAGCATCTACACACCAAAGCGGCCCACATCGAAATAAGGGTGCCAGGAACAGCTGCAGACAGGGTCACAGGGTGGACTCAACAGCAAGCCACTCCCTTAAAGGGCCCCTCCCAGACACACTTGCACTAAACAGCACAAGATCCACAGAGCCGACAACTGGTTGCAGACCCTGTGCATGCAGCATGGATCCCCAGCTGCAGCAGCAGCAGCCAGAAGCCCTGGGCTGAGGGCTGCTGCATACGGTGACCATAGAGCCCCGCAGGGGCTGGAGAGAGCGTCTCTCAACCCCTCAGCTGATGGCCGCCATGGCGGACCCTGCTATTTCGATGTTGCGGGACGCAGATCGGCTACACGTTCCCTACTTCGACGTTGAACGTCGAAGTAGGGCGCTATTCCCATCTCCTCATGAGGGTAGCGACTTCGACGTCTCGCCACCTTATGTCGATTTCAACTTCGAAATAGCGTTTGCCATGTGTAGACGTGGCGGGCGCTATTTCGAAGTTGGCGCGGCTACTTCGAAGTAGCTGGCACGTGTAGACACGGCTTACAAGAGTTCAGAAAGAAAGGGCTAGTAGCAGAGACTTTTATAGTTATATTTGGTCACCATAGAAGATGTATATGCTAGATAAAATGTTATTACGGTACAACAGGCAGGTTAATTAGTAATTATTTGCAGGGAATTATGCTATAAACCCAGTTCAAAATCCAAGATCTTTA
Source organism: Carettochelys insculpta (assembly GCF_033958435.1). NCBI lineage: Eukaryota > Metazoa > Chordata > Testudines > Carettochelyidae > Carettochelys > Carettochelys insculpta. The sequence continues at coordinate 30,561,287 of NC_134149.1, forward strand.
ATGTGCTATGACAAAAGCAAAAGATATACCTGTTTCTGTTAACAGCTGCTCAGCTAATCAAGGAGAAGAATTTAAGTCATCTGTGACTATAACAGCTTCATAATGGCCAATTTCAGCGACTTCTTACCTCTCATTGTGTTATTGTTGAATGTTTTTCTGACTGAACAGGCTTCAGAACGTAAGAAATATTTGGGCTTCTTTGCAATACAGAAAAATGATGTTTTAAAGTAATGTCTTGCTTATTTATTCAAACCTTGTCCCAGTGGACAATAATCTTCTCTTGTGCTTGTAGAAATGATGTTTAAATAGGAAAAAAGAGAAGATGTAAAAATGCTTTCATAATAACTAATGATGTTGATGTGCTTTTATTAGACATTCTAGAGTTTTCTGCAATGCCAAGATGATGATCTGTGGAAAAGTGGGCATGTGAGACTATCTAAGGATATGGCTATCCTGGCACTTTTATTGGTAAAATTTTTGCTGGTCAGAAGCGTGGAAAAAATGCATCACTAACTGATAAAAATTTTGTCAAAAAGAGAACCAGCAGGGACAGTGCAGTGACAGGAGACTATCTCTCTCTGAGATAACTACTGCCATTCATAAGGGATGGTTTATTTTTGTTGTTGGGAGAGTGGCTAAACAGGAAGCTTTACAGTGGTAGTGGTACAGCTGTGCTGCTATAAAGTCTGCAATGTAGGCATAGCCTTATTCGACTTTACTTGCTTCTTTCTGGGCTTGTCAACAAAGTTTACAATTATGTGCACTACAGTTAAACTATACCTTTTTCCCCATGAATCAGATAGACTTCAGTTGGCCAGTCATATTTATATTTTTATATTTAATATTTCACTATAAAATGTGCAGAATCCTAATTAAAATGGAAGATAAAATAATTTGAAGAGGGAAAGTGTTCAGGGTTTACACCATGAAAATCACGTTTTTGGAGAAAGTTTATTAAGCATGAGTAGTTAAGTGATATTGCAATGTCAACATTCCTTTAAAGTGTAATGTTGGAGAGAATCATTTTAACAATTATTTTTAATTAAAAGAATTATTTTTATTCATCATTGCTACAAATAATTATTGAATTGCTTCCTAATAGTAAATGGCATAAAGCAATTACAGTTTTTATTTTCCTGGTAAAGATAACTGTGATCTGAGCTTCTTCTACTCTGCAAGAAGGCAGTGGTGTACCTATGCTATTTGGCCCTCTGGCCTCCCAAAAGGAAGTTATTATTTATGCACTGATATTGGCCTAAGTCTTATAAAAATTCTCAGTACTAAAGTACCCAGTGCCTTTTTTGGAAGGAAAGAGCTGGTACTCAGCCAGCTCCCCACCCTCAGCCAATCCTGCACCTGGGGCTGCTGAGGTGCAGGTACTCAGTACTACCAAGTACTGGCACAAAAAAGCACTCATGGTACCCAGTCTAGCAAAGTACTTATACATTTGATTTTAAAGGGAACCCAACTCACCTCTATTGACACGCTAATGGAATTGCAAATCAGTGTGTTTGTTAGCTTGTTTAACTCTCATGGGATCTCTGAAGAAAAAAATCCAGCATATAATTTTAGCTTTTTCTGTTCTCTACCAGTAGCCTCTGTTTGTGCTGTGAGCTCATATAAGTTTGCTGTAGAAACAGTATTAGTCTTCTCCTTGTAATTCAAATGCTCCCAAATTACATCCTGCTCTTCTCTGTGATCTTTGATGATAAATTTCTGATCTGATGAAAGAATTGTACTTTGATACAGAGCCCTGCCTTTCCTTTGCCTCTCCCCATGATATTTTATGTCCCTTTCCTAATTTCCTTCATACTCTCCCTAAAGCAATGGGATGAATGTTTTTATTGGATACATGGAGACTGGAATCTAAGGATATGTCTTCACTGCAGTTGACCTGAATAGCAAGGTTTGGGAAGTCTGGACATGATGTGTCCACACTGCTATGTGACAATTAATACCTAGGTATCCATGTCCACACTGGCACTGCACAACCCCAGGTTAAATGCTCAGTTTTTGCCAGTGTATTGTGAGAGGCGTTGTATTCTCTCTGGGCTCACCTTCATGCGTGTTCTTAGCCCACTAATGCAATAAATTAAAGTACTTCCACTTCTATATGGTCCTTATTCTGTCCGCAGCCACCATTCCAGCAGATTCTCCAGCTCAGGAGCAGTACCTGTTCTATCTGCATGCATCAATGCAACTCCTATTTCTCCAACTGGATGCAGAGAGAAGGCATTTCAGCTAGGACTTGTTGACTGAGAAGAAGGCAGCAGGTTTTTGTTAGGAGATCATGCAGACGTGGTGGAGCAGAGACATCTAATGCAAGCTTAATAGCTGGTGATAGTAAGGTGGAAAAATTTGCAGCTGATGACACTGGGGTGATTTAGTTGGGGTTGGTCCTGCTTTGAGCTAGGGGCTGGACTACATGACTTCCATAGGTCTCTCCCAGTCCTAGTCTTCTAAGATTCACAGAGTGTTGGGACTATCTTGTCATGCATACGGGGATGACCAGAAGTGGCTCTAGAACTTTTGCATAAGGAAGGACACCTTCATGGAGCTATAATAGGAGTTTGCCCTGACACTTTATAGCCAGAGCACACAGATGGGGGCATCCCTACCACTCCAAAAGTGGGTTGTTCTTGGCACTGGAAGCAGGCTGTCCCAGTCAGCTACAAGACTGCTACAGACTGCTGGCTAACCAGATGGTACAGTTGAACCTCTGTACTCCAGGTGTTCCCCAGTCTGGGAACACCTGTGGTATGGTCCCTAGCAGGGGAAGAAGAGAGCAGTTTTAGGCACTGCTGCTCCCCTTCTGTCCAGACGCTCCACGCACCCCCCCGCCCCTCCCACCCCCACCTCGACCTGAGGTAGTGGCAGCGCAGCAATGGATTTTGCCTGAGGCTTTTACCTGCCACTTCCATACCAGCAGAGGACAATGCCTGGTAGCAGCAAGCCAGGCATGCCCCAGGGAGCAGGGTGCCAGGTAAGAGTCCTACCATCATCCCCCTATGCCCTGACCCTGCAGTGCCTTCCCTGTCCTGGAACAGTCTTTAATCACTGAGTTTACCCTGTTTTCCAGGGTTGCCGGACTGAAGACGTTCAAGTGTGTTACACCAATGATTGGTGGTGGGGTGATGGAGGTTTGTTAGACCACTGTTGTTGTAGCTGATTAATGCGTGCTTCACCCGCAGTTGGTGAAGACTGCTAATATCCCTGTGTTATGAGGTTTATGTACCCCACTCTGGCCCAGGGTTAATATGTGTACTTCTGGCCACTGCTGAGTGGAAGCCTTACAACAGCTCGGAGGATAAAAGGGCTGGGAAGCAGAGGGGCATGTGGCTTACCAGAAGAGTGAGCAGGCTGGAGAAGGGAACTGTTGCCACCAAGCTTCTACAGAGCTGTCCAGAACCAGCAGACCAGAAGGGGACAAACTGACTGACAGTGTGAGCAGACCTCCAGAAGAGGGGAGGTCAGAGTCAAAGAATCTTTATTCTGCTTTCCTAGCTCAAGGGTCTGAGCAGGAGCCAAGTGGAGAGGGCATGCCTGAGTTCCCCTACTAGTCTCCTGATTGATTTAGGAATGTAGAAAGGGTTTTCAGACGTCTGCGTGCCAGAAATGGATTGATGGACATGCTAGGCTGTGTGGGTCAGTGCACTGCACCATGCTTGGCCAGACATGAAGTGGTTCACACCTTGAAATAATAACTTGGGGTAAAAGCCCAAGTGTGGGGTAAAAGCCCAAGTGCCTACCCCACACAGACATAGATTAGTGTAATTGTGCCCTGACCCAGAAGGAGCCATGGAGGTGAGTCCTTTGAGTGGCCCAGAGAGGCTGCATGAAGCACAGCCCAACAGGGAAGAGTTGTAGGGAACAACCCATCAGGTCTGGCAGGCTCAGCTGAAAAGGAGCTGTGGGGCAGAGTCATTTGTTGCTAGGATCCCAGGGAATAAAGTCTGTTTCCCTGGAGGGTGGAATGAACCAAGCACCTTGGAAAGAGCAGCTTCTAGCAGAGACTGGGGAACTGACTGGGAGCTCCTGGCTGGCTGCTGGGACTGAGCAGCCTAGTGCCTTGGGTAAGGGCACAGAAGCTGCTGTGGCCATGAGGAAGTGGCCTCCTCCCCTCCAATGGGGGGCACCTCTGCAGGAAACCAGGATGATGAAATAGTCTGAGGGCTGAGTCACCAGAAGGAGGCTGCAGTTCTGGGAATTCAGAGAGGTGCCAGGGGCCAGAACAGAAAAAAGTGTCAGTCTGCAGATAATGGACCTGGGTGTTCGTCTCAAGCTAATCCCCAGCGTTAACAAGAGGGAGGGCCTGTGTGGCAATGAGGGTGATAGCTCATGACACCGCTACTTCTGCAGTCAAGATGTACCCTAAGTAGTCAGTCTTGTTGTGACATCACTTCCTGCCACTGAGTATATAGTCAGAGGATCAGATTTTTTTATATTTATTACAAAATGTTTTCTGTTAGAGTTTTGGCTGACAGCTGATAAAATCCAGGCATTGCAACTGCATACTAAATACATCTAACATGTTTGAAAGGCCTCATGATTTCAGTTGTCTAACAAGATTTAAACGACCATGTTGAGAGAACAAGAAGTCCTGTGGCAACATAGACCAACAGGTATTTTGGAGTATAAGCTTTCATGGGCCAAGACCCGCTTTGATAAAACAGGTGTTGGCCCACAAAAGCTTATGCTCCAAAATACCTGTTAGTCTCTAAGGTGCCACAGGACTTCTTGTTGTTTCTGCAGATACAGACTAACACCACTACCCCTCCAATACATGTTGAGAGAAATTTGGTTGTGGCAATGTTCAGCTATTAAATCATAATGCTTACCTTTGATGGGTACAGCAAATGAATTAGAAGGTAAAATAACTTTTGAGGGTAGAGATTTATGTTTCAAAGGAGAAAATAATGAGGCTTCAGAGTGTCTCAGACCCGTCAGACAGTAGTCCTTATTCACTGGGAGATAGGATTTCTGCTTCAAAGATTATTTCACACAAATGATGAGTTTTGGATGCAGACAAATATGCAGCATGTTCATCTGCATTACCTTACACTTTAAGGGTGCGTCTGCACTAGCCCCATGTCTCTAAATTAATTTCAAAAGGCGGCCCGATTTCAAAAGAAGCCTTGGAGCATCCACACTCATAATGGCCTATTTCAAAATTGTTTTTGGCGAAAAGGGGTGCGAATTTCAAAATCGCTCTTCCCATCCAATTTCAGGAAGAGCGGCCCCTTTTGAAATTGAATTTCAAAAATAGGGCATGTGTAGATGCTCTGGGATGCTGTATTGAAATAACAGGTCCTCCATGACAGCGGCCGCAAGGAGTGCAGAGACGCTCTAGCAAGCCCCAGTGGGGCTCTGTGGCCTCCGGGGCCAATCTCTTAAAGCTGAACGGCCCTGGATACCCTGTGCAGGAAGCTGAGAGCATGCCCAGAGCCTCAGGAGCACAAGCTGTGCCTGGCACACGCTCCCGCAGCACAGACACCACTGCCACTCAGCCCACCAGCCGGTTGGCGAGGCCCTGCATACCCAGGGTCCCCCAGGAGGCCTCCTCCTCCCAGCCTGTGGTGACGCTGGAGGCAAGCTAAGGCCAGAAGAGAAGGTGCCTCTCCTGGAGAGAGGCTGAGATTAAAGATCTACGTGGCCTCTGGGCAGAGGAGAACATGCTGTTGCACACCACAGGGCAGCCCCAAAATGCAGTGGCCTTCGAACGGCTGTCGCTAAGGCTGCGGAAGCGGGATCACCCCAGGCGCACAGCTGATCCAGTGCGCTCAAAAGTAAAGGAGCTGAGGCAGACCTATAGCTGGGCCAGGGATGCCTGGAGGTGATCGGGGGCAGGGGCCACCCCAAGGTGCCTTCACTACCACACGCTGGACCAGTTCCTTGGCCCAAAGGACACCCCTAAGCCAGTAGCCTTGGTTGACACAGCCAGCCCTGACTTGGGCCCCGATGCAGAGTTACGCAACTGGCCAGGACCATCAGGCCAGACTGGGGTGGTGGATCCAGGGATCAGCTCAGAGGATGAAGGCCCCCTTGTCACCAGAGTCAGCTCCAGCATCTCCAGCCAGGCTCCCTCAAGACCGGTGTCCCATATCTGTTCTCCGGAGCCCAGGTAGGTAACGGGTGGATCGGGCACTGTGAGGGGGGGTGCCCTGACCTGCATCCCCCGGACATGTCCCAGACCCAGGCGAGGCGGCATCCATCACCTGTGCCCCCTGGACAGCACCCTGACCCTCCCAAACAGGAAGGGATGTGGGGGCCAGACTGCCAGTGGGCACCCCATGAATGCAGCCCCAGCAGCCACACTGGATCCCCCCAATCAGGTGAGCAGACACTGTGTCAGAGAATGGTCAGGGGAGTGTGGGGGGGGTGTCCCAGGGCTGGGCAGCAGCACTGATGGGTGGTCCCTCTCCCCTTGTGTCTCCACAGCCTCATCCTCCAAGGGCCAGACCAGTCCCATCCAGGCCACCAGCACACCAGCCCTGCCTTCCAAAGGGGCTGGGGAACCCCTGTCACCGCTGCCCAGGCCGCTGCCCTGCCATCGCCGTTGCTTTGACCCAGAGGAGGCTGCAGCGGCCCACACTGCTGCCATCTGGGAGAAGAGGGCCATCATCTGGGAGTGGCTCCAGATGCAGCAGGAGGACAGGAACGGGTGGAGGGAGGTCTGGGGTAAAGCCCCACATGCTTCCCCTGCCACCTCACCCTCTGTCTCCACTTCCACCCCCTTCCCCACCCCTACTGCCCCTGAACTCACTGCCCTTATCCCAGCCACCCTCTCCCCAGCTACCTGGGTCTCACTGGGCTGCTGGCTCATTGCCAGTGCAACCCAGGGGGATCCTACCCCCTGCCCCTCCCTACACACCAATCCCCTGCCATTCCCAGCCCCGCTGCCACAGCGGTGCCCCCAGCCCCTGCCCGAATCTACCTCCCTGTTGTCCCAGCCCCATCCCAGCCCCAACGGGGCCCCTGCACCTGTGGCAGCAGGGGCCCCTGCAGATGCTGAGGGTCCTGCCCCTCCACCCCCATGGAGGACTAGGACCGCAAGTGCCTGTGGCCCCATCTACAGGGGTGTGCTCCCACCCCTTGTATACAGTTCTTCCTGGCTACCCCCCATATCTATCTCCCAGTTACGATGACCCCCACACCACTTTTTGTTCATGTGAGCTTTATTTACATACGTATTGGTTAAGTGATGTTCAGTAAACCGTTGTGTTGTGCACCCCGGTGTCCTCTGTGTGTGCGCGGGCCATGATGCAGGGTGGGTGTGGGCCGGAGGGAGCCGGGGGAGGGTCAATGGGGCTCCCAGTCAAAGTCCTCCCAGAGGGCATCCCGGACCCTAACCCCATCCCTGTGTGCCTGGTGGCATGGAGCCACAGGCAGCTGCTTGTACCCGGGGCCGCCGTCTGCAGCCCACCCCACATGAAGTGTTCGTGCTTGTCCTCCACTATTTTGTACAGAGCACAACAGGCTGCGATCACCCTGGGGAAGCTGGGCAGGCTGACCGTCCAGCCACGTGTTGAGGCATCAGAAGCGGCCCTTTAGGTGTCCAAAGGCCCACTCCACAGTATTGCACGCATGGTTGAGGTGGAGGTTAAAAGCGTCCTGGCTGGCGGTGATGTGCCTTGTGTAGGGGTGCATAAGCTATGGCTGCAATGGGTATGCCCATTCAGCCACCATGCATGGTGACATCTTGGTGTCCCCCATGGGGAGCTCCTGGGCAGGGACGTACGTGCCCTCCTCCATGCAGCACCCCAGCCAGGCATTCCAGAATACCCAGGCATTGTGAGCTCACCCAGACCAGCCCACGCTGGTGTTGCTGAACCGGCCCCGGGTGTCAATGAGGGCTTGCAGCACCACTAAGTGGTACCCCTTGCAGTTTATGGTGCGGCCTGCACTGTGGTCCAGGGCACAGATCGTTATGTGGGTGCCATCAAGGGCACCAAAGCAGTTGGGAAACCCGATGCTGTGAATCCCTCTGTGGCGTCATCCAGGTCCCTGAAGCAGATGGCCCTCCATGGGATCACACAATTGATCATCTGGACAACCTGTATGAGGTGGGGCTTTGACATGTGGGCCTGCGCATCAGGGAGCCCTGTGGCCCTCCATGCCCCTCCCCTGCTGGGTCCCCCACCCCTTCAGGGACCCCCCCACCCTCCCCTGCAAGGCTTCCCTGCCCAGGGGCCCGCTCCCCCATTCCCATGGTGTGTGGGGCCCCGGCCTGGCTTACCTCCTGGAGGATGGCTCCAAAGGTGACCTTGCCCACCATGAATTGGTGTCCCACCAAACAGAGGCTACCCAGGATGGCCAGCTTCCACAGTGCGATCCCCATGCATTTCTCGACTGGGAGTGCAGGCCACATGTGGGTGTCCATGTGCTGCAGGGCAGGTGTGAGCCACTGGCACAGCTCCATGAATGTCTGCCTCGACGTTTGGAAGTTCTGGAGCCACATTTTGTTGTCCCACTGGCCCAGTACCAGCCACTCCCACCAGTCCCCACTGCTGGGGTGGCTCCAGAGGTGCCAAAAGGGACAGGGAATGGGATGTGGCTGTTGCCCTGTGGCCAGGGCCTTCAGGACCCTGGTAGTGGGGTTAGTGGGCCACAGGGCTTCCACCATCAGAGGCCTGGTGACAGTGGAGATGTCAGCCTTGGGCAGCTGCTGCTGCTCCATGTCCAGCAGCTTTCCCAGAGCACAGTTCCCACAGTGTGTTTGCTGCTCTGCAGTGTTCTGTGTGTGTAAGGTGGGTGTGTTTGGGAGGGGCCCTTTAAGGGAGCCACTGGTTGTGGGACCCAGAAGGACTTATCAGCCATATGACCCCATGCGTGGTGTTTCCTGGCTTGCTCTTCGAAAAGAGCTCGTGTTGCTGTGTGGACGCTCCTTTTCAAAAGACGAGGGGGCTCTTTTGAAATAGCAGACCAGTACGGGGATCCACTTTGTGTGTGCAGCCACATTGTTTTGAAATCCCTTGTTTCGATTTAGATTTTTGTTGTTCCCCCTTTTGAGATTTGTGTGTAATGTCGACACAGCCTAAATGTTGAGTGTGTTTGTCTTTTAATTTACAGCCAATTGCACTGGCATTGCTGACTTTGGAAATTGCTTGGGTAACACAGAAGGCTTCTGTCCAAATGATATTGCTTGTGGGTGTAAAGACAACAAACCTTTTTGCAAGTAAGTATTTTGAATTTACAATGTAAATGAGGCATATACAATATATTATTGCTAATAAAGTAAAGGGGGACCCTGTAATGCGATCCATAAAGGTGAACCCCTGTCTTCTTTTGGGTGCTATTTAGGCACAGATGACAGTTTACATGAATCAGAATCAGGTGCCACTGTTAATGTGTGTAAGCCATAACCTTTACAGTTAAAGTTACACATGGGCCATTATAACTCCATTTTCTCATGCTAATAATTGTTGCAAATATGTTTTTGTTTTATATCAATCCAAAGGAGGGTTTTTTTCCAAGCTTGACCAAAATCTGTTTAGGTACAATTTAAGATGCTTTTTCCCCCCTACCTGGCTATTTCAAAAATAGTAGAATTTGAAGGCAAAAGCTTTAAAAAATAGGCACCTACATCCACATTTAGGGTCCACCAACACGTTGGATTTTCCAAAAGTGTAGAGCAGCCATTGGGTTCAGTCAAAGTTGCTGAGTGGTCAGAATTTTTGAAAATTAGGCCACTGATTTAGGAGCCCAAATGTACATATAGCAGCCTAATTTCATATATTTAAAAATCTTGACCTCCAACTTTCAAATGCCACGTGTTCAGTCTTAACTTTCTGAGATACTGTAGTAAAATTAACAACTTGGTCATGAACAGTACAAAATTTCTGCTTGTTTAGGAGAGGTGTTAATAATTTTATAACTATGAAGAACTGTAAATCACAGTAAGTACAAGTGTTTGCCTGTATGGAGCCAGTGGCAGGACTATGTGATGTTAGACAGGGTGGAAGACCCACCAGGTGGAACAGATTGTTTAGCATAAGTGGTAAATATGTAAACTATGTGTTAACTACGTATGCTAAGCAGTCTGTTCCGCGTTTTATTTAGCTGTGACATTTTATGTTTCTTCTGCTTGAAGATGAGCTCTGTGTATGCTCCAAAGTTTGTTTTTTTCTCACCAACAGCAGTTGGTCCAGTAAAAGATATTGCATCACCCACTTTGTCTCTTTAATGTCTTAGTACTAGCATGGCTACAACAACACCGTGTGGCTATGTCTACGCTTGAAGCATCTGTCTACAGAAGTTACTGTCAGAAGAGATGTTCCGACAAAACTTCTGTCAGCAGATCACATCTACACATGGAAGCAGATCAAGCTTTTGATCCCTGCTGTCAACAAAAGGGCCCTCCAGAGCATCTGCACAGATTTTTTGTCGACAGTTTCTGGTGACAAAATGAATTTTTTGTGTAGACGCTCAGCAAGTTTTGTTTACAAAACCCCAGTGTTGCCTACAAAACTCTCTAGTGTTGATGCAGCCTATATGATTATTACATGGTGAAAATAGATACTTATAATACAAAATACAAATCCACTTTGAAAAGTATGGCTAAGCAAAGCACTCTTGGTGGAGAGGATCTATCTAGAGAAAAAACTTCCAGGGAACATTAGGCAAATCCAGAGTCTGACTTTCATTATAAAATGCTGCACACTCTTCAGAAAGGCCTTGCTACCACAAGCAGGACATTCATCTCACGGATATACCTCCTACTGAAGAATTTGCAAATAGCAAATAAAACTCTGAAATAAACCAGCTTTTTAAAAAAAAGGAAATTAATTTAAAAATGTAAAAGTCTGCTCTACGCCCAAGCAGGGCTTTTACCCTGTGAAGGCAGAAGAGTTGATTTTCCATGGAAAGTGCACAGATATGATAGCAATAGACAGCAGGATAAAACTTAGGTAGGTAATGCTTCATAAAGATTATGGCTCTCTGGATCCCTGACATACTTCACCCAGTAACAGAATACAATGTTTTCTTTTTCTGAATTATCAAAAGTTTTTTTTTAATTAGAATAATGTTCCTTTAAGAAACTTTTTTTTAAAAATTGGCAGATGTCCTTACTACCGAGGCCGATGGGGAGATTACTGGTACATGGGCCACAAATGTAAACAACTCTGGAATACTTTGGACTTGATTTTAGTAACTGTACTTCCCGCAGTGGCACTGGCTTTCTTAGTTGGTATAATAATTCAGTGTATCTACTACTGTAAGAGCAAGTCAAATAAAAGTTTTGAAAGAGCAAGGTAAGGTTTTGTAACATAATTAATTTTTGCTGATCAAAGAAATTAATCTAGAAATAATTAACGACTTATTTCCTAGTTATATTGAATGACTTCAGAGGATCATCATTCTTTACAAAACAACTCAAAAGAACAGCGTGGAAGAACTGCCCAAACTTTGTGTTGAAGTGAAAACAAAATCTCGACATTTGGATTTTATATGCCATCTGTGGTACTTAAATGAATTGTGATATATTGCAAGAGTTTTTAAAATTGTGATTAATCTCAGTTTTAATTGCACTGTTAATAATAGAATGCCATCAATATTTTAGATGTTTTCTACATTTTTAAATATATTTATTTCAATGACAATACAGAATACAAAGTGTACAGGTACACTATATTATTTTCATTACAAATGTTTGCACTCAAAAAAATTGTAGTATTTTTCAGTTCTCACACAACTACTGTAATGCGACCTATTTATCATGTGTTCTTAAATTTTAAAAAGTGGTGTGCCACCATCTGAGATTGCCATAACATGAAATATATGGCAGAATGTAGGTAAAATCAGAGAGCAGAAAACATAGTTCTCCCCGCAAGGAGTTCAGTAACAAGTTTAATTAATACATTTTTTTCAATGATCTTTAGCATAGAAAAATATCTTCTGCCATGAAGCAGGAAGGGACATATGACTGTTTAGCATATCTGACACACAAATACATTGCAACAGCAGCTTAACAATGCCATGTGAATGCCTGTTCTCATTTTCAGTTGACATTGTAAATAAGAAGCAGGCAGCATTATCTCCCATAAATCATAGCATCACAGAAACACAGGGCTGGAAGGGACCTCAGGAAGTCATCGAGTCCAGCCGTTGCCTAAAGCAGGATCGATCCCAACTAAATCATCCCAGCCAGGGCTATGTCAAGCCAGAACTTAAAAACCTCCAGGGATGGAGATTCTACCACCTCCGTAGGCACTGCGTTCCAGTGCTTCACCATCCTCCTGGTGATGTAGTTTTTCCTAATATCCAACCAACACCTCTCCTTCTGTAATTTCAGACCGTTGCTCCTGGTTCTGCTATCTGACACCAATGAGAACACTCTCACTCCATCCTCTTTAGCGATCTCTTTCAGGAAATTGAAGGCTGCTATCAAATTGCCCCTCAGTCTTCTGTTCTGCAAACTAAATAAGCCCAAATTTCTCAGTGTCTCCTCACAGGTCATGTGCTCCAGCCCCTTACTTGTTTTTTTTGCCCTCCACTGAACCTGCTCCAATGTGTCCACATCCTTTCTCTACTGGGGGGCCCAGAACTGGATAAAATACTCCAGACACTGCCTCACCAGTGCCGAGTAGAGGAGAATAATTAATGTCTCTAGATCTGCTGGAAATGCTTGTCCCAATGCACCCCAATATGCCATTAGCCTTGGTGGCTACAAGGGCACACTGTTGACTCATATCCAGCCTCTCATCCACTATAACCCCCAGTTTCTGTTCTGCTGCACTGCTACTTAGTCAGTCGATCCCCATTCTGTAACAGTGTTTGGGATTCTTTTGTCCCAAGTGCAGGACTCTGCACTTCTCCTTGTTGAACCTCATCAAATTTATTTGGCCCAATCTCCCAATCAGCCTAGGTCACTGTGCACCCTATCCCTACCCTCCAGTGTACAGCCTGACCCCCTAGCTTAGAGACATTTTTTGTCTGATCAAGAAGTAGGGCTGAGTAGGCTTGCATTTTTTTATTTTTGAGTGAAATTATGTAAAAAACTACATTTGTAAGTTAGGCTTTTGTGATAAAGAAGTAGTGCTACTGTACTTGTGTGAGCTGAATTAAAAAATAATATTTTATCTCTCTACAGGAAATATTTATAATAAAATTAGTATGAAGTTGAGCATGGTACACTTTGTGTTCTGGTTTTTAATTGAAATCAATATATTTGAAAATGTAGAAAAACATCTAAAATATTGATAATAAAGTTTATAACTTTGTGGTGAAAACTACAATAAAGCATAATTATTTTAATCAAATGGAATTGTTTTGAATTAGTTGACTGTGATTAGTCAACAGACCTACTCAAAATATTTAATAGTTATTCAACATTGTACATAACATAGTTACTTTGAGTTGAACAAGGACTTTGTCTCCCTTCCCCAGGACTGACAATGCAAGCTCTTTAACGTCCTTTCACTGACTCGCTCTAGGGCAAACTGAGTCTGTGATATTTGTCCTGCCTGACTTATGACAGTATGCTTGTAAGGCTTGGCTGCCTTTCTTCAACCTCAAATAGACTAAGGAGAAAATTTGATTTGTATCTTGATAAATAAGCATTATTATTTCCCATCTCTGGCACTTTGAGCAGCTGCTTGTGACCTGTACACATTCCGACACTTAGTGCACTGTCTGTGAGAACCCCCACATCTCACGTAAAGAATGAGGGGCATATTTTCCTTGAGGAAATGGGGACAGCCCATGCCTGCTGTCACTAAGATGTATTTGCATCCCAAACCATAGCAATACACAATCTCACAATAACATGCAAGAGCTAAAATTGTTATATGGCTGCCATGCCAAACTACAGAGCAATACAGCCCATTGCAGAAGATCCTCAGAATATTTGCAAACTACAGTACAGGAGCCCTGGCCTCAGGAGATGTGGGAAAAGTCAGTCCAAAAAAGCCTTACCTATCCTGCACTGAAAAGAAAATACTATAAATTGTTAAAGCAAATTTGTAGGCAGTTAGTGCTGCACCACTTCAGTGAGAGAAAATAAAACCTGCTGTGGATAACTATGCAATACAGGAGACACCTGCAAGCACAGCAAAGGGGGAAAGTGGGCTGCATGTCAGATAATAGGAGGGTTGGAAAAATAAATTATACACTTCATGTGATATGATCCCATAGTGCATGTGGTCCATATTACTTATTACATGTATATTGCTGCTGACCCGCACACTGCTTTATAAACTGTAGAGGTTATCTGCTCTGATGAATTTCTAATATAGGGGAGATAAGAGAAACCACAAGCTGAGGGAAAGGAGGTAATGTAGAGCTGACTTGGGAGAATGAGGAAGTGTGATGAGAATGAGCATCTGTGAAGCTTAAGACAGAAGATGGGAGACCGTTCTAGGTCCTGAAAGTGGGAGAAGAGGGGAGTGAGATGAGATTTGCCTTAATGCAACATTCTGTAACTCCACAGCACAGTGGGCTATTGTGGCCTCAGTTAACCCTCTGCAGCCCCGTCTGTGAGGTTGCACGAACGCAAATGAAAATTTGGCCCAACATCTGCAACTTAGTTCAGCAAGTGTTTTTAGTTACACCCTTGGCCACTGAATACACTTTTCTCATGATTAGTTGGCATGGTACATACAAAGCTATGCAGCTGAGGGTTGTTATAAAGAGGGGTTTTTGAGTTAATATTGTAAAGGTAGATGGAAGAAGAGGAGGACCGAAGTTTTTCATAAACAACATGTTCATGAACGCACTCCACGTCATGCTTTGTTTTTAAATTTAGGAAACAGGCAAGACAAAGAAGACTTGAGTCACAGAACTCTGTGTTTGTTTCTGAGGTGGCGGAGAACTTGGGAGCTGTTTCTCATTCACAGTTGGCTAAGGTAAAAAGTGTAATATTTGCCATCTAGCTTGTGTCACAGTCTCCCAGTTCAAGTGGAAATTGGATGTGATGTTGTGATGCTTCAATGGACTGGTGAATGGTACTTCTAGAAGTATATACATTTTGTAGGCCAGTAAATCAAGCTACCAAGGCTTAAAATCTCAATTTGTCTTCATTCACCCAGTACCTGATGCTGCCTTGCATCCAGTGTAGGTAGAGGAGGAAACAAGCCAGCAGTCAAAGAGCAATTAATCCAGCAGGTGTGACTACAGTGCTTGTGAAAAGTAGCTCTGGGGTCTAATGTCCTCGGTTTATTTACAGAACAGGTACTGCGTGGATAGCAGTAGTGAGGTTCCATGCTATCAGCTGCCAGTACACCTCAAGATGACCTCTAACAAGAGTCAGTTCAGGTTGCTAAGTGGTGCATTTTCCTATTCATTTACTTTTTCGCTCTCCTAATGTACATGAATATACCTCTATGGTGTGGTGTTATTGCCATGCTAGTCCTGCAGCATTCCTGTCAAGAAGCAGCATATGGCAAACCTGCATTGTCATTACTGTCAGTGTTAAACTGACGAGTTAGTTTTACAAACGTGCTCTTGTGCTGTGTAGAGCCTTTCCTTCCTATCTTTCTTACACAGGATGACAGGACCAGAGAGAATATTAAAATGCCAGTAGTTCACATGCCACGTCAAAATTTGGAGCAATTACAGTCATCAGGTGAAGCAGAAGGTGTCGGGTATGCTGTACTTTTGTCAGATCTTCTTTTCCCCTTTTACCTCCAGTCTTGGTCCTGGGCTTAGAGGGTTTAAAAATCACTATATGACTTTATTATTTAGGAATTGCCATCAAATCATTAGTCAGTCGAGTCGAATACCCTATTTCCAATGGTAGCCAATACCAAATATTTCAGAATTTAAAAAAAAAAAAATCCAACCATAGTACACAGTTTTGGAAAAACCTGTCCAAAAAGGAAGTTTCCTATTTACTCCTACGCAGCCAGGGTTGGCACCTGCCTTGAAACCTGAGAGTGTCTCTCTCCTCACGAATTGGAATAATGCAGGGTTCCCAAACTCATGGCCTATGGGACATCTATGGCTGGAGCATTTTTGCAGTCCGGCTCTGGGGAGTGTTTTAGCAGCAATTGTCTCTGGAAGAAGCCCATAGCCTTACCACCCTGCCACAGGGCAGAGGCTCCAAGCTTCTCCCTCCCTTCTTTACCTACTTGACTGGGGTGCGGCGGGGGGTTTGTGAGCCACACTTTAACTGTAAAAGAGCTTGTGAGCTACAGATTGTCCACGCCAACATATATTATGGTAGTATCCACAGGCCAAAACTGTAATTTTAACCTCATTTTGGTGGGTGCCAAATGATATGATAGATATGATAGATGTTGTCCCTTCTCCAAAAAGCTTACAGTCCAACGGCCCTGCTTACATCCATAAATGTACTTATTTGCTTAAGAGTTGGCGGGAATGTGACCTAAGAACGAAATGAAATGCCAAAAATAAAAAAGCTTATGATGACTGTTTTAACACAGCACATACAAATACTGTGTGATCATTTACAATTATTTATATTTTGATTAGGCATGGAAAATATTTTTAAATTCTCTTAATTTAATTTTGCTATAGACCACAACAGCCATCAGGAAGACCGATTCCAACAAAAGATAGTTCTTTCAGCTTCCAGTCTTCTCAGCATAACCAGTTTGGCAATCAAAAGCGCCATTTTCCTTATGTGGATTATGAAGAGGACAACACTTCTCCAGATATATCTGGCAGGCAATTTCCTGTATGTATAAACTATTTCAAGCACACAGGAAATGTCTCATATAGTCTTACAAATTGATGCTTGAAAACAAGGTGTCATAACGCTATATAGGTGTACGTGGCTAGACTTGCATTCATTTGAAAAATGTTTTCTGTGTTAAAGGCTTACATCTCTAACTTCTGTGGTTTTGCCTCAGAAATCTCATACCACTGTGCAGTCCAGGCTAGATTGTGTAAGCCCCATTTTGAGGGTATCATCCTTGTGTGAGCCTTCTACACATGGTTAAATTTCACCTGTTGATAAAGACAATGGGATTACCATATAAGAATTGTCTAAACAGTGAGTAATGATTGCGTAATCCAGCCTTCTGATAGAAAAACTAGAAGACCAAAAGCAATGAAGCAATATTCACCTGCTGCTATGGAAACTATTAACATCCTACACTAATTCTATTTTGCTGATATTCTGAAATGAGGGGAATTTTTAAATTATGTGAAACACAAATGCCTAACAACCCATATTATACTTGTTTTGTGCCAGCATAATTTACTGATTTGTTTGGAGTTACACAGTATCAAACTTTTTTTGTTTTGATATTGTATAAACTAGCAGGGCTCCCTCTCTGTTAGTATCAAACTTTGTTTCCACAGTCATGCTGAACTTTTCAGTGATGGTAGGATACAAATCTAAAATGGGTGCTGTAAACCTAAAGCTCTTAGTATTCTATGGGTACATCCAGACTGACTCACTATTTATGGTTTAGCTAAATCTCCCTTGAAGTAAAACAAAACAGCTGAAAAGTAGCACTTCAAAAACTAACAAATGATTTATTCGGTGATGAGCTTTCGTGGGACAGACCCACCTCATCACCAAATAAATCATTTTGTTAGTCTTTAAAGTGCTACATTTCTGCTGTTTTGTTGGAGTACAGACTAACGCAGCTACCTTTCTGTTACTACTCCCTTAAAGTGTCAAATATAAATGTTCACCTACACTTTCTGTCTTAACATGTTGGGGTGTTGTTATGCATTGTTAAACAGCTAATATTAGTGATAACAATAGGGCTGCTAATATTTAACTCTTACACAGCACCTTTTATCTAAGGATCCCAAAATGCTTTAAAGCCAGTAACACAGAATTTCCCGGGTATGCTTGTGAAGCTACGTATTATACTTATTAAAACAAACTGAGGCACGGAGAATTTAAATCTTTTTCCAATGCAAAGAAAGCCATTTGCAGAATGGAGAGTAAACCATAATTTACATTCCCTTGCTCTAACTACTGAGTCATTAGTAAATGATTATTTAAAACAATGTAAGGATTCAGCAACTGTCAATAAAAATTCTACATAAATAATATTATTACCCCATCTGTTCCTGCCCTGTAGATGTCTAGTTAAGTAATGTAGTGAAGTGATTTGTATGGACAAGCAATTTGGGGTCTGTCTGTGTGGAAAATACTATGCAAGTTAAATAGGCACAGCTCTTTATAACAGAGTCAGCCAAAAAGTAGACCCTTGGAAATCCGCAGATATCCACTTAATATCCACAGGTAGCCACATCTGCAGATGTGGAGGCAGATACCCACAGCTCATTTTTGTGGATATAGATGCAGACACTGATGCAGATGTGGTTACAAATTTTGTATCTAGAACCCTGCAGATGTGGGGATGTGCTGTGGAGGTGGATACCGATATCTGTGGGTTAATTTCACAGATATGAATGTGGATACTAATTTTGTATCCATATAGGACTCTATCAAATTAAAAGAAAAACAGAATCACAAGTGGAAGAGTTTACTTTAAAGAATCTTTTAAAGTTAAGAAAAATAACACGTTCAGAAAATCTCATCTATCTAATTGTTTTCTATTAGACACTCCACATACACATCATTTATGTATAATTGTATATATATGTTTGAACCTCTGAAAAACATTGTTAAATCGGACAGAAATCCCAGAAAGGATCAGGCCTTTAGAGTAGGTGCAAAGTACAATTAACATAAAAGGGAGCTGGGTTGCTGCCAGCCAAAAGGTTCCCACTACTGTCCTTAAGGACGTCAGATATTTATTTTGCTGTATAGTGAAATCTGTTGTCATCAATGCAAGAAATTAGGGTGTGAATGCTCACTCAAAGAGTTGGAATTCTGGAAGAGTTTTTCTTTCACTTAGGCATAAATTTCATGTAATTCCCAGATGGAATATGTTTTGTTGGTACAAAAATTTTGCAAGCATCCAATGAAGTCCATTTTTTCAGACATCTGTATTCTTATTTAAGCATTGTCTGAAATTAGTTTTTCAAAGGCTGCCCACAAAAAGGGAAAATGATAGAAGAATAACCTTGCCTTTCCTCTAGAGTTTAAACAGTATTTTAAAACAGTTCTTGCTATCTGAGTGCTGAACTAATTTACCTAACCCTGACGGGGGCAGGTAAAATCTGTTCTGTAGCATTGTTTTGCGAAACCATGTTCCACATGTCACCAAAGTATCGTGTGAAATTGTGGCACTTTGAGAGAGACTGCTTTTCTCATGAAGTTTTAACCACCATTGGGCTTACGCTTGGCCCAATAATTAGGTCCTTACCAAAGTCTCAGGTGGGAAAAAACACATCATGGACCATGAAGTTTGGTCTCCACCTTGAAATCTGGTCCTTTGTGTGCTTCCATTCTTTCACAAGGGAAGCCAGCATTTCTCACACTGGGGAGCCCAACGCAAAAAGAGGTCCTGGAGGGTTTCACGCTTACTGTGAGGGGCGGGTTGTGACACTGCCACCCTTACTTCTGTGCTGCCTTTAGATCTGGGAGACCAGAAAATGGTGGCTGCTGGTCCAGTGCTCAGCTCTGGCAACAGAACTGACCAGGCCCGTCAACTGGGGGAGAGGGGAGAAGGGAAAGGGAGTCATTTTCCCTGGGGCTTGGTGTTTCAGAGAGGCCTGGAGCTCTTGCTTCCACTGCTGCTACTTTGGAAGCGGCGAAGGCCAAAACCACAGCAGCACTGCTCCATCACTCCACGCGGCTGGAACCGGGGGGAAAGCCAGTGCTGGCACCAGGGTGGCGCTAAGAGCTGACTGCCCTAGGCCCTGCCCCTTTCACCCTTGGCTCCACCCTTTCTGGGGGCACAGATCTGGGTCCCCCTCCCACCTTGCCCCAGGGCCAGCAGTGGCTATCAGCCCCACTGGCACTGACAGCAGCAGTGCAGAAATAAAGGTAGCAATGGGCAGCCAGAGGGTAGCAGCTGCTGGCTGAGGGCCCAACTCTGAAAGCAGCCGCTGCACAGAAGTACGGGTGGCAGTACTGTACCATGCCATCTTCAATTCTATGCTGCTGCTGGTGAGGGCACTCTCTTTAGAACTGGGTTCCCAGCCAGCAACTGCCCCGCTCTAGCCATCCAGTCCCAGGCCCACTGACAAGTGCCAAGCCTCTGGCTGCTGCCGCTGCAGTGGTACCCTGAGCCCTTTAAATCACTGCTGGAGCATTGCCACAGAACTTCATGTAGCTCCTGGGGCTGTCTGGAGAGGTGGCAATGCCTCATGGCATGCTCCAGGCAGGGCTGTGGGTGGCAGCATCACAGTCTGGAAAGTGCTGAGGGCCAGCTGCCCTCAGCCCTTCCCGTTCCAGGAGCATGCAACTTCCCTTTCATCTTGCTCAGTGGTCCATTGTGGCCATCAGATCCCCTGTCCAGCACTGAAGGCAGGGCTGTTGCCAGCAATGACCTCCCTACAATAACCCTGGCACCCACCCATTTCCCCATCTTGGGTCAGAACTTCTACAGTTACAAAACCAAGACATTTCAGATTTAAATACCTGAAACCATGAAAATCATGAATTTTAAAATCCTATGACCATGAATTTGGTAGGACCTTACCAATAATCCATCTTGGCAGGACATAATCTAACATTCCACACATTTGAAGCACTTCAGAAAGACACTTAAAAGGAAGAAACCCAGCCTCTATCGGATAAATGTTTCTTCTTTGCCCAAGTATAGAATTTCCTCTGTAAAATTACACCAGCCTAAGGTCAACAACAGGCAAAATTCACTCCACAACCAGGTCTAGATTTAAGGCGCAATATCTCAGAGCTTTGAAAGGATAGAAATGGGAGGTTTTCTACCATTAGAAAAGGTGGCCTCTAGCTTTCCACTGGGCCCACTGCACTTTTTTAAATTCCTGAAATTTTCCAGGATGTCAGAATATTTGTTCTTATATTTATGATAGTTTTTACATAGTTGAGCAATTTTTGGTGCTTTAAAAACTGTTTCTTAATCCCTTTCCCTCTGGTCTGACTATATAGAAGAACTCGCACCAAGGGAAACTTTTAAAATTATTCTTTAAAACATTTTTTTTAAATAGGATTTTTTTTCTGTTAAGATTGTGACACATGATATGGTCTCAAGGTTTTAATTAACCCCCCCGCCCCTTTTTTTTTTGTCTCCCCAGTGATGAACAATACAGCTGTCTCAAATTCATAGTGATAAAACATAGTGATAAACCCTTTTTATCATACCATACATCTATTAGCTCTAACATGGTTTGAACTCCTGTGCACACATGATCCATATCTTTTATAATTTGTATCAAAATGAGCTCCAGACACTCCAGATGGCTAGTGTTCACAAATACAGAAACTACTACTTAAAATTTATTTATGGAAATGTAATTTAACCTATAAATATAACCAGCCTGTTTTAAGAGGGGAAACAGCGGGAAATGTCTTATTAAACTGCCTTTATTTGCATTTCAATGTCTATCTCTTTACAGAAATCTGTTGTGCTGGAATTGTCTAGATTGGACAGGTTTCAGAGTGTTGCTCGACCAAAGGACTATCCAAATGCAGGAAGACTAGTCAGATTGTGTGACCCAGGACTCTCACAAAAATACATGTAACTACATAAAAGCTTTAAAAGAAAAGGAACATATACGGAATATTACGCATTGTAATACAAAATTCAGCTTGTTTAAGAAAATATTATCTTATTTTGTTTCCTGTTTGATTGACTAACTTGCTTTCTGAAGATTTGATTGCACAGTTGAAAATCTGTTTCTAAGTAAAGCCAGATTTGTTGCATAGCTGTCAAAACCCATAGATATTTTATGTTTACTAAATGCATTTTGTGCTCATGTGACAGGAAAGGTGTCAGGCTCCCCTCCTGCAGAAAAACTCATGAGAAGGAAACAAGGTACTTCTAGGTAAACACAAAAATCCATGGGCAATCCAACATTCTTCTTTTAAGAGGAGGATCAAGAATAACGTTTAAGAGACAAGAATCATGGTCTGCATCTACACTGCCCCCCCTCCCTTTCTGGAAGGGGCATGGTAATGAGTACAGCAGAAGATGCAAATGAGGTGCAGATTAAAATATCTTGTGCTTCATTTGCATATTGCTGCAAGATCTCATTTCTGGAAGATCCCCTTCTGGAAGCAGAAGCTGCCAGGTAGACGGGCTTCCTTCAGAAGGAAATGGGGGTCCTTCCAAAGGAAACCCCCTTCCGGAAGACCCCTTATTCCACAAACTCCCGTTTCCTTCCAAAGGAACCTCACCTACATGGCAGCTTTTGCTTCCAGAAAGGAATCTTCCGGAAGTGAGATCTCATGGGAATATGCAAATGAGGCATGAGATATTTTAATCCGTGCCTTATTTTGTTAGAGTTGAAAGTTTTATTCTCTTTATGTTCGTATTTTAGATTCAATAATGTAGCAATGTAAAGTAACATCAACACATTTCGCAGCTTATTACTTTTATTAATTAAGTTCTTTAATTGAATATATGCCTCTTTGTTTAGTTTAGTAAGTTTATTAAGTAAAGAGACAGAGTTTTAATATTGTATCTGTTAATGAGATTAAAGGACTGTTGAAGGCTGAGGTCTTAATTGCTTGATTTACAACGCCCTTTGCTTTGCCCAATATGAGATACTGTGGTACAATGCTTTTCTTTGAAAGTCCTTGCAACATTTTTGTTTGTATGTGAAAGTGGTGTGTCTGTGTTGAGATAAAGGTGTGAAGGTGGCCAGATGGCCAAGAAAGGAGGGACAAAGCATGGGTGAAGACAGACCTAACGGCGTCAGAAAAGAATCATCAGTACAAGAAGTGTTCAGATTGGCAGACTGATGACTCTAAAGCATGGAGCAGGCATCCCTAAAGACAATTGATTAAGGATGAGCCTTTCAGAGATGTTTTGGGAATGACTGATATCAAAACGACAACACACCCATTATGGACTGACAGCAAAATCTGTAGACTTCAACAGACAAAAAGGATTATAAAAGCAGGTGCTTTGCCATGGGACTTTGGGTTCGTCTTGCCACCAACTCCAGGAGACCATCGGACTGTGACTGACAAGGCCCTGCTCCCCGTCTGTGATCTATCTAGCTGGCCACTAGATTGAGCCAGATTCTGGGCTTCAGGGGCTGTGTGCATGGTGTCTGTAAATGACTGAAAAGCATATGCTCCTGTTGTATTCACAGTATATGAAGTGTGCTGCCTTTTCCCCATAAAAGAGCTTGTGTGCTTCGTTTAAGCATAACATGTTGCATATTCCCTTGCACTCATTACCATGCCCCTTCTGGAAGCGGGGGCCAGTGTAGACATGGCCATAGTGACCAGTCAGCCCATCATTCGTCAAGAAATATTGTCTCTACCTAGTAACAAGAGGTAGCTGTGTTAGTTTGTAGTCTAACAAAGCAAACCAGCACACATGTAGCACCTAAAAGACTACCAAAATAATGTATTAGGTGATGAGTTTTTGTGGGGCAGACCCACTTCCTCAGATCTGGAGATACAACATTTCCAGTACAGCAATTAAATTTCATAAGATTTCCAGATCTGATGAAGTGGGTTTGCCCCATGAAAGCTCATAACCTAATAAATTATTTTGTTAGTCTCTAAAGTGTTACATGACTGCTGGTTTGTTTTGTCTCTAGCTAGGAGAGGTTGGGGCAGAGAGACACTCGTTTGCATCTCAGTGTTGCTTTCCATCCCTCAGTCTCCTTTGTAGAGTTTGTTCCACAGTCATGGTGTCATAAGGCAAATTTCTACTTCCCTGAGTGGGACTGAAGAGACAGAGCAGAAGTTCATGCTACTGTAAGGGGCATTAAGTCCCACAAGGTTTTGTTTTCTGAAATTACACAGGTTCTTTGGAACAACGTGGCACGTAGAATGGCTGCTCCCACACTCTGACCATTTCACGTTCCTCATTTCCTTTAAAGCACAGGAATTTACCAACTTGGAATTGTAAATTAAATCTTTAATTTTGTACATACTGCCTACTTACAGAATTAGAGGGCCAAATTCTGTTTTTAGTTGCCATGATGCAAACCCACTGACTCCGGTTAGTTTTGCATTAGTGTATGTGACCACAGATTTGACGAGAGATCCCAGTAAATGGAAGAGGGAAGTTCCACCCAAATTCTGTGTAAAGTCCCCACTTTGTTCCACGTTTATGGATTCACTGTTCCTCCCCTGATCTGCCACAATGGGTAGACATTTCTCTGAACTAGCCACTGCTTTAACCCAAGGGTGATATTTTCTCTCCACTAACGTGAAGCTACTCCAGGACTAGGAGAGGGTTGAATTGGGGAACACATCATGCTGCAGACTCTACAGGTATCTGTTTGGAACTTACTACCATTTCAGTTGACATAAAATAAATCATGCTGTTAGTTAACTGTATGAAATCGGTAACATAAGATAAATAAACTCCAGAAAAAATGTTGACATTTCTTTTGTGTAGGTACAGTGCTTCTCTGTCAACAGCAGACATTTGTCTGTAATCTGGCATGTGACTGACCATTCATGTTCTCTTTCAGCTTTCAGTTATGGCCCAATTTGTGCATATTTCCCTGCAACTACATAAGCAACAAAGCCAGAAGCATGTTCAGAGCCCTTCACTTCATTTTCTGTTCATTTGAAAGAGTTTAGCGGAATAGGCATTGCTTCTTGTGGGGGGAAAAGGAAGGGTGATCTTGAAGATGGCGGCTTTTCCTGTCCCTGGCTGGCAATCTCCCCGGCTGCTATTGTTTTGGGGGCAGACTAGTTAATGCAGTTGAATGAGATCATCTTGTGGCATCTTTGTGTACAGTAAACCCTCAATTTAATGGACTAATGTGGGGAGGGATCTCCATTCAATCTGAAATCTGAGTAAAATTGCAAGGCACATAGAAGAGCACGAATTGTTGGGCAAAAGTCAGCATGGTTTCTGCAGAGGGAAGTCGTGTCTGTCTAATCTATTAGAATTCTTTGAAGGGGTTAATAAACATGCGGACAAGGGGCACCCAGTGGACATAATATACCTAGATTTCCAGAAAGCCTTTGACACGGTCCCACACCAAAGGCTTTTATGTAAATTAGGTGGTCATGGGATAGGAGGAAAGGTCCTTTCATGGATCGGGAATTGGTTAAAAGACAGAAAACAAAGGGTTGGAATAAATGGTAAATTTTCACAATGGAGGGGGGTAACTAGTGGTGTTCCCCAGGGCTCAGTCCTGGGACCGATCCTGTTCAACTTGTTCATCAATGATCTAGAAAATGAGGTAAGCAGTGAGGTGGCAAAGTTTGCAGATGACACCAAGTTGTTCAGGACAGTCAAAAGCAAAAGGGATTGTGAAGAACTACAAAAAGATCTCAGCAAACTGAGTAATTGGGCAGCAAAATGGCAAATGAAATTTAATGTGGGTAAGTGTAAGGTAATGCATGTTGGAAAAAATAACCCAAATTACACGTACTACATGATGGGGTCAAATTTAGCTACGACAGATCAGGAAAGGGATCTTGGAGTTATAGTGGATAGTTCTCTGAAGACATCCACGCAGTGTGCAGCGGCAGTTAGTAAGGCAAATAGGATGTTAGGAATTATTAAAAAAGGGATCGATAATAAGACAAAAGATATCATACTTCCCCTATATAAAACTATGGTACGCCCACATCTCGAGTACTGCGTGCAGATGTGGTCTCCTCACCTCAAAAAAGATATATTGGCATTAGAAAAGGTTCAGAAAAGGGCGACTAAGATGATTAGGGGCTTGGAAAGGGTCCCATATGGGGAGAGGCTAGAGAGACTGGGACTTTTCAGTTTGGAAAAGAGGCGATTGAGGGGCGATATGATAGAGGTATATAAAATCATGAATGGTGTGGAGAAAGTGAATATAGAAAAATTATTTACCTTTTCCCATAATACAAGAACTAGGGGACACCAAATGAAATTGATGGGTAGTAGGTTCAAAACTAATAAAAGGAAATTTTTCTTCACACAGCGCACAGTCAACCTGTGGAACTCCTTGCCCGAGGAGGCTGTGAAGGCCAGGACTCTATTAGGGTTTAAAAAAGAGCTTGATAAATTTTTGCAGGTCAGGTCCATAAATGGCTATTAGCCAGGGATAAAGTATGGTGCCCTAGCCTTCATAACAAGGGCAGGAGATGGATGGCAGGAGATAAATCACTTGTCTTCTGTTCTCCTCTCTGGGGCACCTGGCATTGGCCACCGTCGGCAGATGGGATGCTGGGCTTGATGGACCTTTGGTCTGACCCAGTATGGCCATTCTTATGTTCTTATGTTCTTATGTTCTTAAATCCATTAAATACGAGGGTTTACTGCCCACCCACCCCTGCCAGGCTCCCTGAGCCCCCATCCCCCAAAATGATGGTGACTCACCAGAGATGCTGCTGCTGTTGGAGAAGCTGCTGGAGCCTACAACCATATATGGCTGGAGCAGGTGGAGCCCACTGATGGTGGAGCAGCTCCACCACTGTGCAGCTGGAGTAGCTGGTCTGCCACCACAGAAACTGCCAGAGCTTGCTGCCATGCAGGGCTGGAGCCACCAGAGTCTGATGATGCAAGGGGCTGGAGCAGCCAGCCCACCATTCCACTAGAGGAGCTGCCATGCATGCCTCCCATCAGTGGTGGGACACATGCGAGTACCATTCACCTGCGTACATGCCCCACCCCTGGTCGGAGGAGCATCTGGCGGCTTATGTGGTGGTGGTCCAGGCCATGGTGGAGGGTTAAGCAGTGGCAGCTCTGGCCACTTGGGTAAATTGCCTGAGTTTTGGGGGGGCCACATTTAGATTTTATGTGCCTTGATTAAGCAGACATGAAGAACAATGGTGGGGCGGGTGGACATCCATTGTTCCTGAAGTCCACTAAATCAGGGTCCATAAAATCGAGGGTTTACTGTACTTCTCTAAGGAGGCTCCAATCTTATGTTATAGAACCTAAGTTTCTATGGAAAAGAAACCAAAGTCTCAAGCATTTGTAGTTGAGAAGAAAACCTCCCTAGTATGAAACAAATGCTGCAATGCCTGTCTGAGATTACAGGTAGCCTGAAATAATAGCTTTCTGTGTGAACATTAACAGAAGAGCAAGAGAGGATCGCATTTCTTGGATCTGCATAGAGTGGGGAGTGGGGATGATTTTGTCCTGGCATCTCTAAATGCTGTATCTTGGTTATGGACAGAGCTTGAAAGTGTGTCACTGCTTTTAGTTTTGCTTCCAATTAGATCTTTGCTGGCCATTACATTTAATTAAAATATACTAACGTTAGCCACTTATACTCCCTACTGCTCTTATAAGTTAGAGAAAATGGACATATTTTGCAGTTACGGACATTATTATTGGACGTGTAAAACAAGGCGAGGAGATCCAGTTTTGATATATTTCTTTTATTTGGAAAAATTAAGAAAAATAACAAAAAAAGTAAGATTTGGCAGTCGCCATCACATAGACTTAGGCAGTGCTTTTTTTGTGCCAGCACTTGTCGGTACTGAGCCCCAGCACCTCAGCAGCCCCAGCCAAGGGACTGGCTCGGGGAGCAGGACTTAGGCCAAGGAATAAAAACACAAATTGTTGTAACCCTAAAAAGTCAAGTCCCAATGTGTGGATGAGTTTCACGCCTGCTTGCCTGGTTTTCTCCCTTATTCCTCTAAACTGCTGGTTTTCGGCCTGTGGTCTGTGACCCCTGGTGTCTGCAAACTACATCTAACACTTCCAAAGGAGCCACACCTCCATCTGAAAATTGTCAGAGGTCTGAAAATGATAAAGTTGTAAACCACAGCTCTTGACAATAGAGTGATCTGCCATTAGCCTGCAAACAGTCATTTGCTATTCCTTAAAATCATGAACTCTCAGAACGCCTCCAACTAATGAGCTATTATCAGCCTTCAGACCCAGGTATCAACCTCGTGGTAACAAACATTTTCAGCCCCCACACTCAGTTGAGAAACAGACTGATTGTGTGGGAGGCAGAGCCACTGGGTAATACTGCCAAAGGAAGGGTGACAGTGAACTTCTCCTGAGGTTAATGAACACAGTGGTCGGGCAAGAAAGAAATCTAGGAGTGACAATGATGGAATGTATCTGGGACACAGAAATAAGATTGTTAACAGGGTGAATGTAGCATTCCACAAAGTGAAGTTTCTCATCAGACTCTGCCTCTTACCCAACATCCATAGGCAGAGCAGCAACTACGTACATCAGCCTTGCATGTTATGTAGTACTGCAGAGAAATGTAAATGCTCAGGGATCAGCATGGATAAGTGAGAGACATTAGCATGCAGAAATTGTATGAAATATTCTGCCCCTTTTAACAATCTATACCCTAGAGCCTCGATTTACGCACAGGTTCCATTCCCATGCAGCCTCGCGTAACCTGAATTCTGTGTAAATTGGGCAGCTTTTCCGCTGGCGGAACGCACATTCTACAGCCGGGGAAGCAGCAGGAGCACTTGGAGCACCTTTCGAAATGTAAGTCCTGGGTTAGGGGATGCAGCTGGGGACTGTTAAGCCTGGCAGTGGGTTGGAGTCTGGGAGTGGGGTTAAGCCTGGGGTGGGTCAGGGCTGCAGTGGGGCAGGGGTTGGAGTTGAGATGGAGCCATGCGAGGGTGGGTGGTTGAATCGGGGCTGGGGAGACGGGGTTGAGCCAGAGCCACATGCAGGGGTGGTGAGCCAGGCTGCAAGGAGTCTGAACTGGAGCCATGGGCGGTGGGTTGAAGCAGGGTGGCATGTGGGGATTGGGGAGTTTGAACCAGGGCGGCAGGGGAGTTGAACCGTAGCTGCACACAGAGGGGGCTGAACCAAGGCCGCATGCAGGGGTTTGAACCAGGGGTCGGGGGGGGGGTGAGTTGGAGCTGCACGTGAGGGGTGGTGAGCCAGAGCCAGGCACAGAGGTGGGGGGTGAACCAGAGCTGTGCATGGGTGATGAGGTAGGGTGGATGGGGGTGGGGGGGGCTGAGCTGGGGCCACAAAGGGCTGAGAGGTTGAGCCTGACAGGGAGGATGGGGAGCAGGAGTTTGAGTTGCGCTAAACTCGAGTTAATGTGAGTTCAGCACAACTTCAGATTGTGCAATTCGAGGGTTGACGGTGCTATTGTAAAAGAAGAGCCGTCTGTCCGTGTGTCCATTCATCCATCCACTATAGTCACGAACATGTTCTGCAAGAGTCCAGAATGTGATCAGCTTCCTCCCTACCCCGGCTTCCTGCCTCCCCTGTGGCCCTTGCTGCTTCTCCCAGCCTCACCACCACCACCCTCTGTCTCCCCCGCCCCCCCTGCAGCCTCCACTGCCACTGTTGCCAAGCGAGTGAAATGACCAATGGTAATGATGCCCTGCCCACCACAGAACCCGCTGGGCCTGCCCATAGAGCTGCCGCAGTTAAGTGTCGCCCAGACCGTGTTCAGTGGTGACCGGTGCCTGTGGCGGGGTGGAGGCGGGGGTGACTGGTGCCTGTGGGAAGAGAGGAAAGAGGGGTAACTGGTACACATGGCAGGAGGGAGGGCAGGGGCAAGTGGTGCCTGTAGGAGGAGTGGGGGCAGGGCAGCTGGTGGCTGTGGGAGGAGGGGTGCAGGGAGGGCCACCTAGAGTGGCACATGGGGGCACCCTATTGGGCAGTGTTGATGGGAAGATGGGGAGAAGGGAGCGTACATCCCCTGGGGCTGCTACCAGTCTCCTGTGGGGGTTCCAGGATACAGAACCCAGAGAAGCCCATTCCCTCCTTCACCTCAGGTTCCTCCCCAGGCAGGTTGGCTGCCCAGGCATCGTGCCTCAGCGAGGCTCACCCCTCCCGCTGGCCGAGAGCAGGGACTGTGAGTTCCAGCCACAGTGGGCCACTGGCAGAGCAGGAGGCCATTGGTGGCTGTTGCACAGCTAGGGTGTTGTCCGGCCAGAGTGCAGCTGCTCAGAGCCGGCATAAAATGTGGCCGTGTGCACTCTTCTTCCACCGCCCTCAGCCTGTGCCCATGCAGCCGACACAGGTAAGTCTCATCCACCCCGCATGCTCAGTGCCAGTTACCCCCTGCCTGCCCCAAGACATCCCTCCGCTCCAATGCACTGTGGGGACCAGACTGGCCATCGTACCAAGCCGGGAGCTCGCTGGCTGCCCATGATGCAGGGCCTCCCAGCCACACCTCCACACAGGCACCAGTGACCCCTGCCCACCCCACCACAGAGAGCGAGTGAATAATAATGATAGTTGTGGAGATTCCATCCTCCAGGATTTTCACTCTTGATCGTTGCCTCTTAGTTTGAGACCGGTGAAACGCCATAATTTCTTAAGTCTTTTGAATCCCAAGCAGCAGGGTGAAGATGAACCTATGAGCGCTAATGGCTTTTATATACGACATCCCCGCCAAGCGTAAGTGCTGCACGCCATCAGCACTTGTGACTCATGAGGGGGCTTTGAGGGGCTATGTGCTCTCGTCCACCAGAATGCTGTGGGCAGGAGGACCAAGAGGCCAGAGCCTCTGAGTGGCCTAGGAAATTAGCAGTGCAGGGGTGCTAGCACATGCAGCAGGGTTTAGCCCCTCCTCCCCTGACACTCACCAGTAGCTGCCAGGGAAAGCAGAGAAACATTGCTCTGCCCCCTAGCTACCAGCACATCACTCAGTGAGGAGAGGCAGGAGTGTCGTCCACCTCAACTCACTGGTGGGGAAGCTGAGCAACACAGTCAGTGGAGTGGAGACATGTTGCAACGCTTACCCCCCCAACACTACCAGTGACTACAGGGGTCTGGACCCCTGCTAGTCCATTCTGAGCTAAGTCACTGGGGCTACGTCTACACGTGAACGCTACATCGAAGTAGCTTATTTCGATGTAGCGACATCGAAATAGGCTATTTCAATGAATAACGTCTACACGTCCTCCAGGGCTGGCAACGTCGACGTTGGGCAGCACCACATCGAAATAGGCGCTGCGAGGGAACGTCTACACGCCAAAGTAGCACACATCGAAATAAGGGTGCCAGGAACAGCTGCAGACAGGGTCACAGGGCTGACTAGCGCTTCCGGGGCAACAGCTAGCCGCTCCCTTAAAGGACCCCTCCCAGACACACACAGCCTGCACAGCACGTGGTCTGCAGAGCCATAGGCACGCACACTTTGGGCAACGCAGTCATGGACCCCCAGCAGCAGCAGCAGCCGCCAGAGGTCCACCCAGCCACCCCTGCAGGAGCAGTGCTCGCCCTGCTCCATGCCATGCAGGAGGCAGCTGAGCACCTCCTTGCCACAGAGGAGGAGCTGCCCGCAGGGGAGGAGGACGCAACCCCCAACCCTGCAGCACCCCCCCCCACCCCCCCGCCACACACGCCACCGGCTGTGGAGCTACCCCACCAGCACCGACTGGTGGGAGTGGCTGGTGCTCGGAGAGCGGGACAACGACCGCTGGCTCCAGAACTTTCGCATGAGCCAGCAGACATTTCTGGAGCTATGCCAGTGGCTCACCCCTGCACTCAGGCACCAGGACACCTTCATGCGGCGTGCCCTCAGCATCGAGAAACGGGTCGGCATCACTTTCTGGAAGCTGGCCACTCCAGACAGCTACCGATCCATGGGCCAGCAGTTTGGTGTCGGCAAGGCCACCGTCGGGGCTGTCCTCATGGAGGTAAGAGGACCCACGGGGGGAGGGGGAGGCAGCCCTGGCAGAGGACGGCGGGGGAGGGAGGCCCTGGCAGGGGAGGGCCACACACACCCTGCACACCCCTCATTGGTGGTCTCCCATGTGCTTCCCCTGCAGGTCGTCCGCGCCATCAACGCCCTGCTCCTCCACAGGCTCATGAGGCTTGGGGACCCGGATGCCGCCATCACGGGCTTTGCCACTCTGGGCTTCCCCAGTTGCTTCGGGGCTCTGGATGGGACTCACATCCCCATCCATGCCCCAGAACACAGTGGAGGACGCTACTTAAACAGGAAGGGCTACCACTCAGTGGTCCTCCAGGCCTTGGTGGACAGCCGGGGCTGTTTCCTGGACATTTATGTGGGCTGGGCTGGGCTGGCCTGGCAGCACCCACGACGCCCAGGTATTCCGGAACGTGGGCCTGTGCCGCTGGCTGGAGGTGGGGACCTACATCCCCCAGCGGGAGATCCCTGTGGGGGACACCACCATGCCCCTCTGCGTCATCGCAGATGCAGCATACCCCCTCCGGCCCTGGCTCATGCACCCGTACACGGGCCATCTGTCTGCCAGCCAGGAGCGCTTCAACCAGCGCCTGAACCATGCGTGCCAGGTGGTGGAGCGCACATTTGGCTGCCTCAAAGGGCGCTGGAGGTGTCTCCTCACCCGCCTTGATGCAGGCCCCACCAACATCCCCCAGATTGTGGGTGCGTGCAGCGCCCTACACAACCTGGTGGAGAGCAAGGGGGAGGCCTTCTTTCAGGGCTGGGCTGTGGAGGCCGGCAGGGCCGATGTGCAGCCACCCTCTGCCCCCAGTCGCCAGGTGGACCCCAAAGGGACCCGGGTCCAGGAGGCCCTGCGGGCCCAGTTCGATGAGGCCATGGGGTGAAAGCTGGCAGGCCCCCCCACTGCCCACCCCCCCCATCCTCCACAACACTCCCTGCCCCTACACCCACACCACAGAGCACCCAAGAGCACCCCCCCACACACTTTTCTTGTAAATAAAAGCAGACAGTTGTTCGTCAACTCAAATATCTTTAGAACTCTTATTATTATTATTATCAACAAAAGACTAACTATTTACAGGGAAAATCTAACTTTTTGTAAATAGCGATAAGATGAAAGGGGAAGACAAGGAAGGGGAGAACTATTTACATGGGGGGGTAAGGATCAGCATTGTAACAGAGGTCAAATATACAACTATTTACAACAAACTAACTTAAAACTGGGGGGAATATATACAAAGGGGTGGGGGGCCACGTCCTGGGCCCCACACCCCTAAAGTCCAGCACTGGGAGTGGGCGGCCGGGATCCCCGCCTCGGCCTCGGCCTCAGCCCTGGCCGGGGGCTGGGCGGACCGGGAGATACAGCCAGCGAGTGTCAGCTGGCTCCAGGTCCCCCTCGGCGGAAGGGCCCTCGGTGGCTGGTGGCGGTGCGATGGCGGATGGCTCAGCGGCTGGAGCAGCGGGTGGAGCAGCAGGTGGAGCAGGCAGGGTGGGCGCAGCGGCGGCCGGCGCGGCATGGGGGGCCAGGTAGTCCACAATACGGTTGAAGGTCCACATGTAGGCCCCCCATGCCTCCTGGCACCAGGCCAGCGCCCGCTCCTGCAGCTGGAGGCAGCATTCCTCCACCCGCAGCCACTGCTCGGTGACCTCCAGCTGCCGACGGTGGAGGGCCAGCAGCTGGGAGTCCGTCGCCATCGGCTGGTGGTGCTGGGTCCGCTGTCTTCCCCGCCGTGGGGCCAGTTGGTCCTCCACCGAGGGGCTGGCCTGGAGTGATGGCCCCAGAGGGCTGTCCAGGACCACTGACGCCTCGCCGGTGCTCTCCAGTCCTTCCGATGGTGCAGCTGCGGAACACGGGGGGGGGCGGGCAGAAGAGTGGAGACAGCCATTAGTGTGGGCCCCGAGCCATGGCCCTTGTCCCCCCATCCCTCTGCTTCAGGTTCCCCATCCCCGTCCCCGGGAGATGCTGCTGTGATGGGGTTCAGAGGTCCCCCTGTACTGCACCCCAGCCGCTGGCAGGAGTGACTCTCACTCAGCAAGTACAACAGGAGGTTTATTAGGCAACAGATGCCCAGTTTCTCACAGAAGCGACAGTACAGCAGTCAGAGACAGTCCTTCCAACCCGTCCTGGGGAGAAGACCCCGAGCGGTGCCCCTCTGGGGTGTAGCTTTCCCCCTCCTCAGGCTGGCTGCCTTCTAGCTCTCCCTTCCCCTAGCCTCTAACTGCCGCCCCCCGATTCAAACCCAGCTTGGCTCCTCCCTCCTCTTTGTTCAGGGCAGAGGTGTAACCTGCCAGTTGCAGCCCCAGGGTCATCCTTAGCCACTGGGAGCTATTCAGCTTGTTTCTCACATCTAGCCTGAGTCTCGCATTTGCACTCGCCCCACTCCATCACATGCTGCTGCTGCTGCTGGGTGTCCCACCCCCTCCTCCCGGGGGACCCTAGAGGTTCCGTTCCCCCCAGCCCCAGGGATGGGGCATGGCACTGTCGTGCTGGGGGGGGCAGGGGCTGATACACTCTTCTGAGGGACATGTCACTGCTGTCCTTGGGGCCATGGTCATCTGGGCATGTGGAGGGCCCTGGCCATATCTATTACCCCCGCCCCTCAACCCCGGGGGTGTGCACCGGGAGGGGCGGTACATACCTGATGGTCCACTCCCACAGTTGGGGGACACCCAGGGGGGCGGATGCCCAGCTGGAGCTCCGTGATGGGATGGCGATCCTCAGGCCGGCGTCGCTGGAGGAGGACTCCCCCTCCTCCTCCTCCGGTGCCCCAGGGTTGGGCTCCTGGGGGGGGCCCCCGGGGTGCGGGGCTCCTCGGCCGAGGTATCAAGAGTGGCCGGAGGGGAGGAGGTGTGCCGGGGGCCCAGGATGTCCCTGAGCTCCCTGTAAAAGGGGCAAGTGACGGGGGCGGTCCCAGATCGGCCGGCCACATCCTGGGCCCGGGCGTAACCCTGCCGCAGCTCCTTCACTTTACTCCGGACATGATCTGGAGTGCGGGCAGGGTGACCCCAGGCGGCCAGGCCCTTGGCCAGCTGAGCGAACGCATCCGTGTTCCGCCTCTTGCTCCCCATTACCTGGAGCACCTCCTCCTTGCTCCAGAGCCCCAGCAGGTCCCGAAGCTCGGCCTCCGTCCAGGAGGGGCCCCGCCGCCACTTCCCCGCCTGGCTGCTGGGCTGTGAGCCCTGGCTCCCCTTGGGTGGCGGTCCCCTGGGGGCGCTTGTGGGGCTGCCATGAGGCCATCGCAGCTGGGGGGGGGGGGGGGTCTGTGGCGGCTGAGGGACGCGAAGGCTGGCTGCATGGCTGGGCTGCCGCCTGCACGTTCTCTCAGCTTCCTGCACAGGAAGGGAGGGGGCGGGGAGCTTTAAGGGGCCACTCCACATGGCCACCATCGAGCTCAGGGGCTGGAGAGAGCATCTCTCAACCCCTCAGCTGATGGCCACCATGGAGGACCCCGCAATTTTGATGTTGCGGGACGCGGATCGTCTACACGTTCCCTACTTTGACATTGAACGTCGAAGTAGGGCGCTATTCCCATCCCCTCATGGGGTTAGCGACTTCGACGTCTCGCCACCTAACATCAATGTTAACTTTGAAATAGCGCCCAACACGTGTAGATGTGACGGGCGCTATTTCGAAGTTGGTGCCGCTACTTCGAAGTAGCGTGTAGACGCGGCTTGGGAGAGGGGGCTTGTGGGAAGGGGCAGCGTGGCTTTGTGACTAGGTTGGTCAAAAAGCTTTCTGTAGGTAAGTATTTCTCATTGGTTATTTCCCCAGTACAGTAACAATCAGCTTCATCCACAGATTTCAGTGATAAAAGATACCCTTTCATCTCTGCACCCAGCCATCCAACAATATCTGCTTGGCTGTTGAGGTCTTTACCTTGTGCATTTTTCACTTTTCCAATGGCACTCTGGCTTGTTTCTTCTCGGGTTGCTTAAGAAACTACTTTTCGGTATTCTGATGCCTTCAGTGCTTTATTCTCTGCCTGTTGCCAATTTTTGCATGGCATTTTCTCGTCTGCTGTCTAATTCTGCAAATGAATGTTTTATGTTGAATGTTGTGTCATAGTGTTGGCTGTAGCCTTGTTGTCGCTGCGCATTGCAGCTTTATGCTCATTTTGCTTTTGAGGCATCCCTTGGTCTGCTTGTTCACGGGATGTGAGAATATGGCATGGATGGCATTATTTTAGAAAGACAGAATTAAGTTATCACTTTGTCACTTTATTCCGCTGAGGATACCCTCTTGCAGGACTCTCACTCACCTGCCCAAATATCTTCAGAATTTGCAGATTTACCAATTTTGAAGTGTTTAAAAACCTGTTTGCTGATCACTTTGAATGGACTTTCCTTGTGGGACCTTTGCCTTCAGCTCAGTTGACAAGAACATTTGTAAGGCAGGGTCTGTGATGATCAGTCACTCTACATCACCCCAGGGGTCAAAACAACCTCAGAGCTGTTAGAGTTCTCCTAGATTTGCACTAAGAAGTTAAAATCCAGAAGTAAGAATCTAACAAGATTACACCTAAAAGGTTGTTACAAAGAGGAAGAAAAAGTATTCTTCTTTGAGTTATTGCTCATGTGCATTCCAATGTACATGTGAGCACACGCACATGCCCAGTTGCCAGAAATCTTTTTCCGCTAGCCGGTAGCCATCAGGCTGGTGAGGCAGCACGGGGAATGGTGCCAATATGGTGACCAATATATACACCACCTGGCCCATTCTCTGCTCAGTTCCTTCTCGCTGTAGTGACAGTTGTTGGAACTCCCTTTGGTTCGCATGAGCAGCCCTTTCTTCCCTGGTAGCTTTGCTTATCTGTAGATAATTAATTGTTGTTTATAGCTCACTAGTTTGGTAGTTAGTTACTTGCTCCTTATAGATAGTTTGTCAGGCCCAAGTTAGGATGCTGGTTCCCTCTTCTCGCAGCCCCAGCACCAGGGCATGCTGAAGTCGCCAGGCTTCCAGGCCTGTGGAAAGTGCGTGCCAAAGAGTGATCTGTGCATAGCCTGTCTAAAATGCTTAGGTGAGAGCCATCAGTGGGACGCTGTTCCATCTGTAGAACTTTTAAGCCAAGGACTTTAAAGATTAGGGTGCACCCCCTCATCATCCTCCCCAGATGAACCAGTAGCTGGCTTTTCTGGTGTTAGAGGATGGTCAAGCTCTGCAGCAGCTCCTCTGCAGAATTGCCCAGAACTTGGACATTCAGGTGGAGATGATTAAAAAAGAGGTGGACCCAATGACAGACATTTTATCATCTTTGGGCCCCTTAAGTGGCCTTGCCTGTTATAAAGACAATCACCCAAGCAGCTAAAACTGTGTGGCAGATGCCGTCATCTGCCCAACCAACTGCCAGGAAAAATGAGAGGTGGTATTTTGGTCCCTCTGAAAAGAATGAACAGCTGTTTACCCCCGCACCCCGACTCCCTGGTTAGTGATGCAGCCAACCACAGGGAGTGACAAGGCTTCCAAGGGCCCTTACCTAAAAATGGAGAAGCCAAAGTATTGGACTTGTATGGGAGGAAGGTTTAGTCCACAGGGGCTTGCAATTATGCATAGTGACTCACCAGGCCCTTTTAACACAGTGTCTTCACTGTCTAAATTTAAAGTACTCATTCCTCCGGACACTAAACAGGAATTTACAGCAGTAATGGAAGAAAACGAGTTAATCTCCTGTGTGGTTCTTCAAGCCACCCTGGATGCTGCCAGTGCAGTGACATGGCTGATGGCATCAGGGTGGCTATGAGGCATGGGGCTTGGCTGGAGGTTTCTGGCCTGCCCCAAGAGGTGCAGCAGACAATACAGGACCCATCCTTTGAGGGGCCTACACTGATTTCTGAAAAGACAGATAATAGGCTGCATAGTCTCAAGGACTCAAGGGCTACCTTGAGTTCTTTGGGGCTCCACATGCCTGTGACCCAGTTCAGAGACTTCAACCCTGTCCCTCTTCCTAGGCAGCTTAAGGACCAGAATGGGAGGCAGGGTCGCAGTGGCAGGAGGTGCTCCAGCCAGCCTGGCCAGAGTCATGGACAACAGAAGCTCCCTCCTTGGCAGAAGTCAAACTTTTGACGGTGTGGTTGGGAGCACCAAACCACTCCCCCCCACCTGGGACACAGCATGACTTTGATTTTTGTTTTCCCTATCCCCTGTTGGTGCTGTATACCATTGGACCAGTGGGTCTTGCACACAGTGGAAAGGGGATGTGCTATCCAATTTGATTCTTTCCCTCCTTCCTATCTTCCTCAGCCAATAGGTTCAATTGCTCCTCAAGCAAGCAATAGAGAAAGTTCCCTTGCAGTTCAGGGACTGGGGTTTTATTCCCACTATTTCCTAATTCTGAAATCCAAAGAGTGTCTGAGGCCCCTCATGAACCTGTGAGGTCTTAACAAGTTTGTAAAGAAGATCAGGTTTCGCATGGTCTACCTGGGGCTCATTATTCCATTGCTGGATTAAGGGAACTGGCTCATCGCTCTTGACTTTCAGGACACATATTTTCACATTTCAACTTCTCCTCACAGGAAGTTCCTGAGGTTTGTAGTGAACAGAGGACACTGTCAGTCCACAGTCCTTCCATATGGCCTGGCCACAGCTCCCAGGGCCATTACCAAGTGCATGGCGGTAGTTGCACCTGTCCTTCGCAGCCATGGGGTCCAGTTGTTCCCCTACCTGTACGAATGGTTGATCAAAGGGAGCTGACAGGCCCAGGTTCAACATTTAAGGTTTATCTGACAGACTTTCAACAGTCTTGGCCTCCTCATCAATGAGGCGAAGTCAACACGGGTTCATGAGCACTATCCTGGACTCAATGCTTGTGGCGCCTCCCTGCCAGAAAGCAGGTTTCAGGCTGCAGCCAGCATTATAAAAGACCTGATCAAGTTTCCTGCCACAATGGCCAGGTGTTTTATGAGGCTCCTTGGTCACATGGTAGTGTGCACATTTGTGGTGCAGCACACCAGACTTCAGCTTTGCCCTCTCTAGTTGTGGCTCGCTTCAGTACACGGCCCTGTAAGCGGCAACATAGACATGTTAGTGACATTGTCACGGGAGGTACTGCGGCCCCTGCACTGGTGGCTGGATGCTCAGACAGTGTGTGGGCGGGGTTCCCTTCAGATTTCCCCAACCTGTCCTGTGCCTGGTAACCGATGCATCAGACTGAGACTAGCGGGCACATCTGGGGGCGCCAGACTCAGGGTATCTGGGACACATCAGACCTTGAACTCCATATCAGTGTGAGGGAGCTCAGAGCCATCAGGCTGGCATGCGAGATATTTTGGGACAACCTAGCAGGATATTATCTCTCGTAAGCATCCACAACACAACAGCCATGTATTGTATCAACAGCCGGGGGGTGCATGCTCCTCTTGCCAGTGTCACGAGGCCCTCAGGCTTTCGGAGTTTTGCATTCAATGTATAATTCTCCTACAGGCCCACTTCTTACCAGGCAGGGGTCCACAACACTTTGCAGACCACCTCAGGAGGTCCTTCATCAACCACAAGTGGGCCATTCACCTGGACATGTTGCAATCAATTTTCCAAATTTGTGGCTATCCCCAGGTGAACCAGTTCACCATGCACCTCAGAACGAAGTGCTGGACATTCTGCTCTTCCGAGAATTGGAGCCCAGAGTATCAGGCAGACACATTCAGCATTTCTTGTGCAAGCCTGCGCCTGTATGTATTCCCTCTGGTTCCCCTCATCCACAAGGTCCTCCTCAAAATTTGGTTGGATCAGGCCTCAGTACTTCTGATAGCTCCAGCATGGGCCAGGCAGCATTGGCACTTGGTTCTCTTGGACCTGTCGGTGAGCAAACCAATAACACTCCCGTTACACCTGGACCTGTTGACTCAGGATGAGGGGCAGGCACAGTATCCCAACCTCCTGTCTCTTCACCTCATGACATGGAAGCTTCATGGCTTTCCTGCTCAGAGCCTGTAAGGGAGGTACTCCTGAACAGCAGGAAACCTTCCATGAGGGCCACTTATCTGCAAAAGGGGAAAGGTTCACTATGTGGATGTCCCAAAAAGGATTATCCCCCTTGTATGCCACAATCCCAGCTATTTTGGACTATCTGTGGCTCCTCAGTCAAGAAGGGCTGGCCCTCTCCTCCTTTAAGGTGTACTTAGTGTCCCCTTCCGCATTTCATCCTGCCCTGGGCTTTCCATCGGTGTTCTCGGACCAGGTGGTTAGATTCATAAAAGGCCTAGGAAGGGGTAGACTACAAGTGCAGGACCCCTTATTCTCATGGGACCTTAATCTCATGCTGTCTAAGTGTATGGTTGCCCCCTTTGAACCTCTTACTTCCTGTTCCCTATTGTTTTTAAATTACAAAACAGCCTTTTTGATGGCCATCACATTATCAGAAATGTGTCTGAACTTAAGCGCCATGTCTGTGGACCCACTCTACACGGTGTTCCACCAGGACAAGGTTAGACTAAGACACCATTATAGCCTTCCTGACAAAGGTGATCACCTCTTTCCATGTCCATCAGAATCTCTCTCTACGGCTGTGTCTACACAGGCACAAACCTTCGAAATAGCCGTACTCGAAGATTACTAATAAGGCACTGAATATTCAATTCAGTGCCTCATTAGCATGGCTATTTCGAAGATTTGTGCCCATGTAGACACACCCTACCTGTGTTTTATCCCAAACCTCATGCCACCCCCAGGGAGTAGAGTTTGCACACTTACAGACATAAGCTTTTTAGATAAGTCTCAAACCTTTTAGAATGTCACAGCAGCTCTTTGTTGTGGCAGTGGACAGGATGCAGGGCCACCTGGTTTCCTCCCAGACAATCTCCTCCCGGATAGTGGCTTGCAGTAAGGCATGCTACAAGGTGGTGGGGGTGCCCTCTCCTCCGATTAAGGTTCATTCTACAAGGGTGCAAGCATCGTCAGCAGCATTCCTGGCTCATGTCCTGATCGAAGGAATCTGTAGGGTAGCCACCTGTTCCTCCATACGCATTTTGTCTCATTATGCAATTACACAGCATGCTAGGGAGGACGCTGCAATGGGCAGGGCTGTACTGCAGTCATTCCGGGGCTCCAACCCCACCTCCTAACCTCAGCTTGCATTTACCTACATTAGAATGCACATGAGCAATCGTTTGAAGAAGAAAAGACAGTTACCTGTTCCCATAACTGGTGTTCTTCAAGATGTTGCTCATATCCATTCCAACCCACCCCAACCCCCTGCCTTTCCCCAATGTCAGAGTAGCAGGCAAGAAGAAACTGAGTGGATAGCGGGTCTGGTGGTGTATATATTGGTTGCCATACCAGTGCCACTCCAGTGGGTGCTGCATCAAGCCACTGGCTACCGGCTAGGGCAAAAATATTTCTGGCAACTGGGCATGCGTGTGCACGCACACCTACATTAGAAAGGATGTGAGCAACACGTTGAAGTACACCAGTTAGGATGGAAACAGGTAACTGTCTTTTCTCCCTAACATCAGATAATAGGACAAGAAGCAGGTGGCTTAAATTGCAGCATGGGAGGTTTAGGCTGGACATTGGGAAAAACCTCCTTGTTTGGCAGGGATGTGATATATATATGTAACTAATATCAGGATGGTTAATCATTTGAATAAATTGCCTATGGAGGTTGAGGAATCTTCATCACTGGAGATGCTTAAGAGCAGGTGTCATGGCTCCTTCCCCACTCCAGCAAGACAAATGCAGAAGTGGGGGCCAGCAAAAGTACCCCCAAACCTTATCTACCAGGTTTTGGTATAAATTTCCCCCCCCAAAATCCTAAAGAAACCCTTAGATTTTGGGGAGAAAATTCACTGCCACCACCCAAGTAATAATAAGGAAACCAGGGAGAGACTACTTGGGAAATCTCAGCCTCAAAAGTAAAAACCAGGACACAAACACTAACCAATACCAGGTTAATAAAAAGAAAAAAAGAGAGAACTTTTATTATTACAACAATATTCGTGTTGCAAGCCTCATGACTAGATGCAAGAGTCACAAAGTAAAACACATGGGGAGTCTCCACCATGGGCCTAGAACTGTTACAAGAGTAAAAGAACATTTCTAAAAAGTGCACAGACATCAGATTCCACTTCCCAAACCATAAAACAATAAAGCCTAACAGATTTATCTAAACTTTACCCTACTTACAGAAGATTGGAGGGCCTATTCTTGGAGGGAGATATTCTGTGTCTGTCTCCCTCACGGCTGGAAAGAAGAAGAAGAAAAAAAGAGGACAGAAAAGGGAGGAACCAAAAAATTCCTTTGTCACAGTTTGAAATTCTTACCTACACTCCTACAGGTCAACCCCACCTGGCTAAGGAGGTTAACCCTTTTACTCCCAGGCTGCTGGCTAACCCTCATGATCATGACAGCAGGTTAGAAAAACATCTTCCAAGGATGACCTAGTTGGTGCTTGCTCTTCCCATTAGTGGAGGGGACTGGACTTGATGACCTCTTGAGGTTCCCTCCAGTTCTCTGATTCAGAAAAATCACAATACATGGTAATGTTCCCATTTATTTTGCAACGTTTTATTTAATTGTAAATTAAATTAATAAATGATTGTTTTACAGTAAAAGGTTAAACAGACATTAAAAAACTAACATTTGGTCCAAAAATTTTTTTTTATAAAAACAAGCTTTTACATACCTTAAAACCACTACAAATGTTTCCATGACTAAAAACACCTCTACCATAAATAAACCAGTTGATTAGGTTTTTTTTTTCCTTCTTGTGCTGCAAAAATCAAACATTGCACCACAGGGCTTGTCTAGTTTTTGGCAACAAAGATTTTTAGCAAAGACAAACCCTATGTCACTGCATCAGTTTACTTCAGTACCTTTCATTCTGCTGGTAAGCGACACTCCACACAGAAATCATAACAGGGACAAAGTTGCTTTTCACAGGGTCTGTGGCTATGTCCACACTAGAGCATAAAGTCAATTTTAAAGGAGTTAAGTCAATTTTATAGTGCACCTGTCTCCTCTACAACTATCACTAGGTCAATTTAAGGTGTCATAAGGTTGACTTTTCTACTCCAGCTTTTTCTGGAGGAACACCAAATTCAAATTGACAAGATCAACTTAATGCTAGCGTAGATACAGCATTATTTCATTGGATTTTATTGGCCTCCAGCAATATCCCACAATGTCCCCAATATATCCATTCTGATGATCACTTTCACCTCTGCTGCCCTCCAGGTTGAGCAGGAAGTAGGAAACAAGAAGCAGCCTGGGCTCTATGGCTGCCCCTGCACCGTGTAGCTGCTGGGCTCTTCGACTGCCTCCTGCACCACATGGCTGCTGGGCTCTCCAGCTGCGATCATTATCTCCAGTCGCTTATGTTCTTATCAAAATGAAGCACTTCAACAATACAAAAAGAACAACTTTTCAATAGCTCCACATTGAAACTTCTCAGATTTTTATTTCTGCTATTTACTTTTCTCAGGGCTGGTTCCCTAGCCTTGTAATAGCATGTGGCAGGCTGTGGAAAAGTGGCACATAAATGCATTTGGCAGCTTGTTCTCAATGGGAGCAGGGAGTGAGAACAACAGCCCATTGTTTTCCCATAACACACTGGCACAGAACCCCAGATGCAATAGGGTTGCAAGAACTATGGGATAGGTACCCACAAGCCACTGCTGACAGTCAAACTTAGCAAAGGTAATGGGGACACGCTATGTCAACCTTCGAAATGTGCGGACACTCTCCATTGACTTCATAAAACCTAGTCCTATGAAGTCGATTTTAATAAACTTGACTTTATTTCCTAGGGTAGACTTTGCCCGTCTGTCTCGGTCAACTCCAGGTCAGTTCCTGATCGTGAGCTAGATCCCACCCTGATCACTTTGACACAGTGGTGGTTCTCTGGGGATCAGGTTTATTGAATCAGGTTCAGCGAGTACCTGCAATATCCTCCAGGCGCTGAGGTTACTCCAGCCTAGCCCCCTGCCTAGGGACCCGCGTTCATGGTCCCGCCACACCCGCGTTCAGGGAGCTTAGTTCTCTCAGAAACACCTGTAGGTGCCTCACGTCGCCGCACAATCCCCCGCCCAGACAAGCTGGCTACAGACTTCTGGTAAATGTGCGACAACAGCCTCTGACTATTCCATGCCGCAACGGGACTTGCCGCAGAGAGCAACTCGGGCGGCCACGCG
Organism: Carettochelys insculpta; assembly: GCF_033958435.1. Classification (NCBI taxonomy): domain Eukaryota; kingdom Metazoa; phylum Chordata; order Testudines; family Carettochelyidae; genus Carettochelys; species Carettochelys insculpta. The sequence goes on from NC_134149.1 coordinate 30,604,895, forward strand.
CAACAGCCTCCCCCCCGCTTCTCCGACCCAGTTCCCTCCCCACACCCCGCTTTGCTCTCAGGGCACGCTTCAGCCCAAAGTAAGGGCACCGACCTCAGCAGCCGCTCCTGCGCATGCTCACACCTCGAGGGCTCGCTCGGGCGCTCGGTGACGTGCGGCACTAGTCGCGAGGCCGGTGGGGGGAGGGGGAGAAGGCCGCGCGCGCTCGCGCCCCGTTTCCTAGCCTAGCCTGTGATTGGTGCAGGCCCCGGACCTGGCGGCCCCGAATGCAAGGCCCCAGCGGCGGCGGCGGTCTGCGGCCCACCCGACCCTCAGCCGGGCCCGAGCCCGCGGCACGGCGCAGGGCCCGCACAGGTGAGCAGAAGTGCTAGAGCTGGGCAGGCGGGGGGTGGGGACAATGGAGGCGGCTAGGCCGCAGCGCAGGCCGAGCCCGAGGCCTGTGCGCTTCGTTGACGCCGCCGGGCTTGCCCGTCTCCTCCCCGCTCTAGACATGTGGACTCCGCCCGCCGGTGCCTGTTCCGTTGCTGGGGCGGCGCAGTTCCCGGCTCCCGCGGCCGAGCGGCCTTTCGGGCGGCCATAAAATGGCGGAAAACAAGATGTCGGCGGCCGGGGCAGGAGATGCTTCCTTGCGCGCGCGCGCTGCAGAACGGCTCTGCCTGTCCATCCTCTCCGCACACTGGAGTGGGACCGAGTCGCGACGGCTCCGGTATCGCAGCCACCTGGGCCCTAAGCTTCTCGGCGCTGCCGGGGCGGAGCGGGCCTGGCGGACTGAGAGTGTGGGGCGCCGGGCGGGCCCGCAGCGCAAGGGGGAGTGCGCCTGTGGCGGCGCCTGCCGAGCTGCAGCCCTGACTCATCACGAGCTTCTTTGTCTTCGCGGCTTTGCGCTCGCGCCCCTCCCGCTCCCGCCGAGGCACGGCAGGGGGCGCTGGCGCCCTGCGCTTAGCCGCCCCGCCCCGTGATAGCCCGGCGGCTGGGGGCGCGGCGCCACTCTGCTGGTGGCTCCTAACGTGCCGGGGCCCAGGGGCGAGCGAGAGCTATGCCCAGGCTCCAGCTGTTGCGGCAGCGGGCGCTGCCGGGTCTCTGCGCGCTTCCCGGCCCGGGCTGCAGCTCGACTCGTACGCTGCCGCTAGTCAGCGCGCGCGCGCGCGCGCTTGCCCGTACTCTGA